>NC_084485.1:76664069-76968270 GCF_030035675.1 Rhineura floridana | reverse complement strand
GTTGATGACAAATATTTGTAGATGAGAATTATCCCCATTTTTAAACCACATGGAATCAGAGGAGACAGTTAATGTAGGAAGTGACCTTCCAAGTAGGTATGATCATGTGGGTTTGGGTTCAACTTTAGGGGCAGAATTACTGTTTTGGAATATAGCATGTCCAACACATAGGCACAGAGATAGACCTTTGGCACCTTTCAACACCTAGGAAGGTGGAAGTTAAAAGTCAAAATTGGGGAGATTTCTCATCTACTCTTAGCAGGCATAGAGTATGTCGGATGGATTCTAATCTATGTGTATAGCAGATGTTTGAAACACAACATCTAAATTAATATATAAAGGAGAACCTAGGCTACTGTGCCAGGTACTTTAGTTTTTTAAAGAGACAGACATTTATTCACAGCCTTTCTCTACAGTAGCGTTTTAGATATTTCTTTAGATATTCAGGTCCCAAAATCATTTTGGGCAGAGGTGGGGAACCTTAGGCCTTGTTGCCAAATGTGCCCTCCAGGCCTTTCTAACTGGCCCTTAGGACTCTTCCCAGGCTATATGCCTTCGTAACAACACACCTCATGAGCCTTGCTTTACATTCTCCTTGAGTGTTTTTGCCTGGCTGGAATGTGTTACTGACTCTTGCTGGCCTGAATGGAGGATAGAGGCGGGTGAGTGAGTCTGTGTGTGGAAACTAGCCTACTGTACAAAGGTAAAATTTAAAAGAATTGCTTTTCCCGCTTTTGCCTTTGGCACTACTCACCATTGGCACATGGTCCCTAGAAGGTCGCCCAGAAAGGAATGCTGCCCTTGGGCTGTAAAAGGTTCACCATCCCTGAGTTAGGGCTTTAAAGTTAAAACCAGCATTTTGAATTCAACCTGGAAACAAAATGAAAGCTTGTGGAGGTGGTATAGTGTTGTGTTATGTGATCAAAGACTCAGGTTTTCATCAACAAGATGGCCCCATGCAATGTAAAGTGTGTTACATTAATCTAGTCTGGATGTAACCAAGGCATGTGTGATGGTAGCAAGATCTGCCTTCACCAGAAAAGGTTACAGCTGGCACATCCTTGAAATGGTGCCAAAAGCACTCTTGGCTACAGCTGCTACTTGTCAATTCAGCAGCAATGCTAGACCCAGGAGCGCTTCCAAGCTACAAACATGCTCCTTTAGAGGGAACTACAACCCCATCCAGAACTGGCTTAACACCAAGAAAGGCCGTTCTGCCAAAAATAGAAAGAGAACCTCCATCTTGTCTTGATTAAGCTTCAGTTTGTTTGCTCACATTATACCCCTCACGATGTAGGTCATCTTTTCCCATCCTTTGGGTCCCCAGATGTTGCTGGTCTATAATTCCTATCATTCCTGACCATTGGCCATGCTGGCTGGGGCTAATGGGAGTTGTAGTGCTACAACATCTGGGGACCCAAAGGTTGGGAAAGGCTGATATAGATTCTCCACACTTCTAATGAACAGAATTGTCAGGCTTTATATAATATGGAAAAAGCCAACTGCCTTAACTAGAGTACTGCTCCTACTGCTGTGTGGTATAGATTACTGATAAGCCTGTTCAGTGGACATATTGTATGCTGGTCAGAGTTGAAGGGAAGATTATTGCAAATATGCTTTGACATTTTATCTTAAACTGTGGTAAACAAGTCCAGAGGGTTTGTTTCTCTGAATAAACACACATTTCTTCAGTGATGTGTAGCACATAGTAGAGAGCAGTCAGTAAAGTTTCCATAGTTTGTGCTGTACTGCATGTCTAGTGCTTGTGCTTACCTGAATTGCAAATTATTTGCTCAGGGTGGACTAAGAAGGAGCAGTTGTTAAGATTGATAATCTTAATTAAAATAAATTAATTGTTACAGTCTAAGTAGAAAATATTTTGCAATCCTCATCTTATTCCTCCCTCGGACAACACTATAAGACAGGTTATTCCTGTTTCACAGATGGAGAATTGGAGCTGAGAGTCACGATTTGCCCAAGGAGTTCATAGATATGAAGGGGTTTGAATTTTTGAAGTCTTCTAGATCCCAAGCTTGACATTTTATCCATTAGTCCTGTAGGGGCAGGGCCAAGTGTAGCCATCTGAGGTGAACAAGGGACTGTGGAACAAAGTCAGTAGTCAGGACCAAAGGACAAACTGGGAGACAGGATAAAGAAGCAAGAGAGAAAGTCAGCTCCAAAGGGCGAACCAGAAGGCAGGGTCAAGAAGCAAGCCAGGACTCCGGGCCGAAGAGCAAGTCACGACTGAAGGACCAACCAGGATCAAGAGGCCAGAAGTCCAGGCTGAAGAGCAAGTCAGGACTGAGAAACAAACCAGGAGGCAGGGTCAAGAAACCAGGAGGCCAGGAGGATCTTTCTCTTCTGGGAGGAAGGATAAGAGATACATTAAATAAATAAATAAATAATAAGCAAGCTACAATGAAAGATCAACCAAGGATACAGGAACATACCAGGGCTCGGGCAGATCTTGTTTAAACAAGTTTCAATTTCAACAGGAAGCTCACTTATGCAGGTTTCTGTCCAGGAAGATCCAGTGACCAGTCTGGAAATACTTCATTGAGAGTCCAAGGCCTGAGGATACTTCACTGTGAAACTGCTACCAGGAGTTCAGTAGCTTACCACCATAGCAGCTGTACACAGATCCCACTAGTGGTTAAGTGTAGAACATGAAAACAAGGAGCCCAGATTGCAGTCATAGCTTGTTTCCAAAGGGCAGGGTGGGTAATCTATGCCAATGTAATTGTTTAATGTTTTTGGTGGGAAAATAATGAGGAAACAGCTACACAAAGAGGATAGTGATTGGTTGTTTGCCATACAGGAAACAACATTTTATGAGCCCTGTTTTGACCACTGAACAACACTTCTGAATCAGGTGTCCTCAGAATTGTATCAGGACAGTGTTTCCCCGTTGGGCATCTGTAAATGCTTCACTTTCTTTTAGCACAGGCTGCAGGCAGGTTCCGTGTAGAGGTTGTGAGGCATTCAAGACTCACTGGGGACAATATTCTATGTGGACTATGACAATATTGCCAATGGAGTTGAAAAACCACAAGCAATGTCCTTCTGTTTGTATTTTTAAATTAGTTGTGCCGTATATATACCTTGGCTAAGTGGTTCTTGACTTTTGGGGGGTCTTGGACCCCTTTGAGAATCTGATGAAAGCTATGGGCTCCCTCCCCAGAAAAGTGCACATAAAGACATACACACAAAATTGTTGCATGTGGTTAGAGTGTTGGACTATGACCTGGGAGACTAGGGTTCGAATCCCCACACAGCCATGAAGCTCACTGGGTGACCTTGGGCCAGTCACTGCCTCCCAGCCTCAGAGGAAGGCAATGGTAAACCATCTCTGAATACTGCTTACCATGAAAACCCTATTCATAGGGTTGCCATAAGTCAGGATTGACTTGAAGGCAGACCATTTTCATTTTCATATATTTTATTGCACTGGAAAATTATTTTTTCCCCTGCACCCAGTTCACAAAGCTCATCCATGGGCCCTCTAGGGGTCCATGGACCACAGGTTAAGAACCCCTGCTGTGGCTGTTTTGCTGCCGAAACAGAAATGCAACTGACCAACACACACTCTGGCCTCAGTCCTATCTTGAACATGCACCTGGTTTTCTGGGTCTGCATGTGTCAGCTGCATTTCAAGTGTTAAGGATAGTAGAAGGATACGTCCTTATACTGGGTCAGACATCTAATCTAGTATTGTCTTGACATAGGCCACTTCCAAACAATCTGTTTGTTTATTCATCCTGAATTGTTTGCATAAAGCTCGTGGGGAGGTTATACGATAGTGCCTCAATCAGTTATCTTGACTTTTCCAGTGCATTTTCCCATCATTTTCCTTATTGCATAAAGTCTGGGTTTTTTTTGAGGAAGCAATTTTTTTCCGCAAGAGCATCAAATCCACTTTAATTGTTCAACCAGAATTTGCTGATACTTGATTGAATCCCACCGAATAATAACAGTCTGGAAGTGTCCATAGACTTCTGGCTGAAACCCTGTAGAGCGATTGCCAGTCAGAATCTTTCCCAGGCCTTCTCAGAGATGCCAGAGATTAAACCAGAAACCTTTCTTGTGTAAAGCAGCGCTGTAGCCAGCTTTTCTTGTTAGGTGGGGCAGCCACATATCCAGGTGGACCACTGTGGGGGCAAGGGGCGCATAGCTCCAGCCAGTCCCCCGACTCACTGGCAGTAGAGAGTCATAGCCATGCCTCCTTCTTTTTTGCTGCTAGGTCGAGAATGAGAACCTTGTTAATGCATCTCCCACAACATCCGTAGGAGCAAATCAGCATGAAAGGGGAGAGTTAGCTACTGAGAAGAGTCTTCTCAGTGGCTGACTTACCTCCTTTCACTCTGATTGCTCTAATCAGCAGGAAAGGACAAGGAAGCATGTTAGAAAATTCTTCAGTAGCCAGCACACTCCCCTTTCAAGCTGATTGGCTCATAAGATGTTGGAGACATAGGGACCTTGTTGGGACCCTGGTCCCAAAAAAGTAAGGGGTCTAAGTCCCCCTGAGACCCTGGATGACTACACCTCTGCTCACTGGTGGAGAGGATGTGAGGGCCAGGCCAGGTGAAGGGAAAGGCAATGACCTTCCTCATCACTCCTTCTCCATCCTGATAGGCTGTCATCGCTTCAAGTTTGTTCTGTTTCCACTAGCTGCTACTTTTACCGATCTGGGGGGTTTTTTGCTTGGAAAAAAATTGATATTAATACTGATATTTTAAAAGGAAATATAGATATTTAAAAGACAAGACTTATATTTTAAATGGAAAGAGACGGAAATTATCATTCTTACAATCAATATTTTAGAGGTGGATTTAAAAAAAAAATCCATTTTCAAAAATAGTTGCAGAAATTCACTACATTAATTCACTACATTAAAATCCGATCCTCAGCAATTGACAATAAGTGAGTTAATGGAAAATTCAGTACCAAATCCAAATTGGGTGGAATTCTAGCACATCCCTAGTCTAGAGAGCATGTTTACTTAACAAAGTTTAATCTGTTGAATTGTCTCACCCTTTTTTAAGAGATCCTCAGGAATACCAGACTTTGCCTGTAGCTACAGTCCCCTTTCACCTGTGGCCTGCCTCTGTGTTCTGATTCATCATGAACTGCTTTGGTAAAGACAGTGAGCTCCTGAGCTTGGCTTTGATGCTGCATTAGGTATCTTAGTTTTAGATTCCATCTGAAAAACAAACTTGTCCATACTACAAGTTTAGGGAAGGGCAAAGAGAAAATGAAAACTATTGGGTGGGTGTGTTGACTCCTCCTTGAGAGTCCCTCCTTCTAGTCTGGTTCCTGACATTTAGATTTTCCTTCCTCTTGGACAATCAAGGGAAAACATATTAACTGGCTGCTATATAAAGGACTAACTAAGCAATTGGAAAGAATTATGGAAAGCAATTGGGGTTTTTTACTGGTTGCTGGGTTGATTTTTCTGTCCAGAAACCCTGAAAAGGTCTCACACTGAGCTGCACATATTGGGAAAATAAGAAATTAGGCCTGAGTTACAGCTTAGATGTCCTATTCTACTCATTATAAGAACTGCAGAATAAACAAACTCTTCTTACTGCAGGCAGACATACTTATTTATTGCTGGCTAGATAGACAGCACAACTGAAAATTAAAAGCAGAACAAAGGAAAGTCCAAGGGGTGGACCCTAACTCTAGCTCATAATACAAAGTTCTAATATTTGACTCTTCAAGGGTCATGTGATTACATAGGTTCCCCCCCCCCGGATCACTTAAGTAATTATAAGGTGATTGTGATAATGAAAAATCCATCCTCAGTCAGGGAAAATTTTGAGTGAGCAGACTTTTGGGGGCTCTTCCAGAGGAGGCTTTTGTTGTGCACTCGCCCTGTCTTATTCACTGAATTTTTCAGAGGGTCCTATTCTTAAATTGCTCCTGTTCTTAAAACAAGCTATCATTCTATAAATTGAGGTTATCATTATCTGTCATATCACAAATTAAAAAGAAGTCTATTTCCCCAAAAAACTCTGGGGGGGGGAATGAAGCATAGCTCTGGGAGGGAGCTCCCCCATTCCCCCCTCCAGCTACAGGTCTGTGATGGAGGCAAAATGATGCTTCTGAGAAGGTGCTCCATAGGGTGCCTGCTCTGGTGGTGGTAAGGTTGGTGCATCCATCATGGTGCTGTCTTACAGTGACAGCTCTAGGCTTGCAGCAGCACCTTGGAAGGTGCCATTCCATCCTGGTCACATATGCTGGTAGCACCTGGGATAAATTTAAGGAGTGGTACATTTTGAGCAGCTTGATTATCTCTGACAGTATTTGACACTCCTTAAATTGACCAGGATCTGACACCCAAAGCACGGCTTTCTTATTGCTTCATCCTGGATTGATCCTGTATATTCTATAGCCACACAGACCATGTTGCTCTGAGTCACCAAGATGAGCAAGACCATAGAGCTCAGACAACAGTAGGCACCCACATTAATCCTGCCCCATTGCATGGTGTTTATTGCAGAGTATGGATTAAAACTGACTATGATGATGTTTACCTTGGTCTCCACGCCCTTACGTCTACAATGAACCTAAGCCAAATAATTTGAATCCAGGAAATGGCAGTCCTGCTTTTGAATTATTTTTCTAGTCATTCTCTGTCTGACCTGTGTACACTATTTTCTGGACCATTCATTAATCATGACTTTTCTCTTACATGGGTGTCTTAAAAGAGGGGTTGTAACCTTTTTACATAGCTGACTATCTCATCTTACTCATATTAATAAGGAAGAGCTGGCTTGGTTTTTCTTCGCTTGAATAGGGGATGCCGCCATGACAAAGCTTTGAGAACACCTGATCTAGTGATACAGTGGGATGGAGTGCTAGGTTGCCACGTTTAAGTGCTGCTTTTCTCAGCAAAACACACACAGCAATTGAAAAAGGATCAGGGCCCTGTTTTAAGTAAACATGTGAACACCATTCTTAAGTGACGAAAATTGTACTTAGCAATTTGTACTTGAGTATCAAGGCCACTTTACATATACAGTAGTTGCAATTTCCATGTGTTTCCTGATAGCTGCTCCTATAAGGAAAAGCATCTTTGGGAGAAGGCAGTATGAAGCAGAGAAGCAGCAGAAGCAAAGGGTGCTTCACCCTTCTTCTGCCTACTTCTTTCTCACTGCAGTTTCTTTCCACAGGCTGCTTTCCATGTCTGTGAAGACAGACATGCCCAGAAAGTAGAAACTTTTGGAGATAAAAACATCTTGTACGGGAAGGGAAGAAGATGCAGTGAAAAAGTGGCAGATGGGGGAAGAGTAAAGCACCCCTCCTTCATGGCTGCAGATCACCTCATCCCAAAGCTGCTTTTCCCTAACAGCAGTAGTAGTAGCTGTCAGGGTTTTGTTACATGTGTATAAAAGTAGCATGTAGTAGTAGTTCTTCCTTCTGTAAGTACAAAACAGTATAATAAAAAGTGCCCCCTGCATGATTAACTTTCAGAAATGTAGGAACAGTCTGGTATCTAAGTGCTGATGAAGTCTTGCTACTAATAATCAAAGGGCTCAAAGTATGTTCATATTGCAGTGAGTTACAAATGCAGGGGGAAAAAATCATAGTTCATATGCAGTGTTTGTGTGATGGTCTGGATCTGGCTGCAGTAAAAAACATTGCTGCTTTTTCTATTTCTTGAGGATGGGTTATTGGAGGGATTGCTTTTTGCAAGCAGCTTTTCTTGTAGTCCCTCCCCTTCAGTGCCATGTGTTGGCTTGTCCTTCCATGCCTGGAAGGATTTGGCTGTGCTGATTCTGCTGGGGCTGAAAAGGTATTGCTCACCTGCCCCTCCCTCCCCTCTGACTCAAGTCAAAACATGTAACACAGTTTCTTTGGCACCGCCAGAGCAAGTCAGTGCCTGGAAGAGGGAAGCAGCCAACAAGTCGGAAGTGTTTAGAAAAAAATCCAGCAGCAGCAGCCACTTGGATATCAGAACAGTGGGACAAACCTGGCGTAACTTCCTCTTGCTGATATTCCCCCAGATACCAAGTATTCTGAATCAGGGATCCAACGCAGCAGGTAAGGGAGTCCGGCTGCTTTTTAATTATGGAAGGGAGGGAGGAGTGTTGTTTGTTTTCCCAATATCGCCAAATCTATCAAAAACATCATCTTTTTAAAAAAAATATGTGGGGTTCTAACTTCCTGATGTTCAAAAGATAATTAGAAATAGAATGGAACCTGCTGTTTGCTGTGATTAATCAATTGATACTTGGTTACAGATTAAAAATGGAGCTCTGATTAAATCAGCTGTTCTCTTCCTCTATATGGGTCATTTCACATGTTACAGATTCCCTACGAGGAAGTTACAACTATAGCATAAAAACTCACACACAGATTGCCATGTGTCGCATGTGCAAGCTTTTTTGACCATTTGTGGCTTCCAAGTATATGTGATTATCAGATGTCATTTATGTGCTGGTTACCTGTGATTTCTTGCACAGAAGTTACTTTTGTGCTAGAAATCCATAAAGTGAGCTGCAGCTCTTAGTCTCTGCTGTGAATGACACTGGAAACTCCCCTGTTGTTCTTTCCCAATCCATCCCTGTTTATGTAGGACAATGCAGATGGAGCCTTCCCGGGCTGAAAGCTGTGAGGTGGGAATGCAGCCCAATGACTGGAGGCAGGGCAGAGAAAGAAAGGGCTATAAGACGAAATCACTCTCCATGCTGATTATCAGTTTCTTGCATGATGGGATGTAGAGGAAGGAGCATGCTAGATTCTTTGGCCGGAGCTCTGTGAACATGGTAATGTAGGGCCCTGCAAACTGGTGGCCAAGCTCGTGATGCTTTCATCCACCCAGCTGCAGCTGGTGAAGTGATGCATTGGGAAGTAAGAGGCTGTTGCCGCTGAGTGGTAACCTTACCAGCAGGACATGGCAGCAGAGATATAGCGACTGCTAGGTTAGCACTGTGCAGGCATATGGCTACTTACTAGTAGCCTCCCCCAAGCATGGGCATGAACCGTGATATCAGCAGCCTACAATGGGTGTTGCCAACCAGTCAGCAGTCAAGTACCTGCATGGCACTGATTTAGCAGCCCCCATGCTTCTGCTGTTAATTTATGACATCAGGGCTCCTTTATCCTTCAGCCTCTTTTTTCTCAGTGCACTGCCTCATCTACAGCTAACTGCTTCCAGGTATTGCCTAGCCCTATATGTTTGCCATGGAGCTGGGTAGGGGAGAACTTTGCTACGGTTGGAAATAAAGATTTAAAAAATGGTAGGAGTTGTCCCCTTGAGCAGTGCAGAAGGTGAGCACACAGCCTCCAATGGTGGCAGGATGGTGGGGGGAATCAGTAAATATTGTTTTTGGGGTGTACAATATAAGGTAGTTCAATATAAGGCACTGGGAGGGACTTGTGACAGCTGGTATTGCTACGAAAGGCACCATCCCATTGGTATCCAGGATGTTAAGCATGCCCACTTGACCTTCTCTTCTCTACACTGAAGGAAGTGCAGTCATCATGCTTGTTGGAGGCAGGCAGCGCCAGCCCTACCATTAGGCAGAGTGAGGCGGCCACCTCAGGTACCTGATCTTGTGTGTTATAAAAAGGTAGCAAATTCTTATTTAATGTATTATTAATGTATTTTTACTGCCAGAAGAGCTTGTGGGATTTCCTGCATCAGGTGCGAAAATAACATGTCCAGCCCTGCGTGCTGTGCACCTAGATATAAGGTTGGGTGCCATTTGCTGCTCCACCTCAGGGAACAAAATGTCTTGTGCCAGCGCTGGGCAAAAGTTGGTGTTTCCCAGAAATTTGGGTTGGTAGTTTCACTATTGCAATTCCCCACAGCAGAATCAATTTCTGAGGCAATTCTGTTCTGATGAAGTCATAACTAAAAATGGAAATGGACTGTCTTCAGGTTGATCCCTACTTATGGCTACCCTATGAATAAGGTTTTCATGCTAAGCGGTATTCAGAGGGGGTTTACCATTGCCTCCCTCTCAGGCTAGTCCTCCCAGCTGGCTAGGGCCTGCTCAGCTTGCCACAGCTGCACAAGCCAGCCCCTTCCTTGTCCGCAACTGCCAGCTGGGGGGCAACTGGGCTCCTTGGGACTATGCAGCTTGCCCACGGCTGCACAGGTAGCAGGGCACGTAACCCCTGAGCCACTCACTGTGGGGTGATCTTTAGCTGGCCGTTGACACCCAGGAGACATGAGCGGGGATTTGAACTCACAGACTCTGGACTCCCAGCCAGGCTCTCCTCCCCACTGTGCTATACCAGCTGTTGAAGTCATAACTAAAGGCCCTAGTATTCTTCATAGATCTATCTTAAAGACATGCTTCAGTATTAAATATGTTTTGGCCACACGTCATCTTCTGATACACAGTGAGAATACTGTGAACACGATACAATTTGGTGGTACCAAGCTCCCATGTGAATATGTGGGATCCTTCCTTCAATGGAGGAGAAATAGACAACCAAGCTTCTCAGGGTGTGGGGTATCTGGGAGGCTCCTGGGGAAAGGTGGTGATAATTATGGCTTAGTATTGAGATTTTAATCTCTTAATTGTTCAATTAGTTAACTAAAGCAGCACTGTTAATTAAAAGTAGTAATTCAATCAGTTGGCAGCCCTATTTCTGCCTTGGTGACTAGAAGACAAATGAAAAGGAGCTCACTCAGCATCACTTAGTTTAAAACTGCCTGTACGTGTGTAAACATCCTCTGACTTTGGTGGGGGCAGCAGTGGGGCTTTGACTCACAGTCTGGGATTGGACATCTGGAGTATTTTCCAGACTATCGGTTTATTGCACAATAAACAAGCAGTTGTCCATCAGTAGTTATATGGGAGAGAGAATGATTGACACATTGTTCCTGATGGTTTCTGTTCCAGCCAGGGATACTGGGTTTTCCAAGCACACTGATCACAGAGATTTGGCCCTGTAATGCACTTTTCCTCACAGCTAGCCCATCTACTTGTTGTTGTGTAGTTCTGTGTGGATTATGATAATGTTTTATCTCTCAATCCTCTATTGCAGTGGTTGCCAACCTTTATGAGTACGGGACCCCCTTTATAAGCTCAAACAAATTCGTGACCTCTCCCCCCACGCTTACTGTAATTTTAGCCTCTTAATTGAAAAACCGGTGCATGGGAAAATCACATCTGCAAATATCCCTTTCCATAAAAAGCTCCCTGCAGACAGGGAGATGGTGCTTTCTTTTCTTAATGTAAAGGTTCATCAGATTGATATCCCCCTCCCTCCCACATAGTCTGAAGATGTACAGTCCTGTCTCCCAACATCAGTGAGTTACAGTGTTGGACTAAGATCCAGGTTCAAATCCCCACTCAGCCATGAAGTCCACACAGCCTCTTAGCCTGACCTATCTCACAGGGTTGGTGTAAGGATAAAATGGAAAGGGGGGGACTTGAGCATGTTGAGCAACTTGGAGGAAAGTGGGATATAAATGCAGTAATAATTAAGTAAATACATTTCAGCTGCAGTATGTGGACCCCAGCCTCAGCCAACCTGCTGAGCTTAACAACAACAACAACAACAACAACAACAATAAAAGAAGCAGCAATGTGGTAGTGGTGGGGATACTAGATTGTGAAAACAACAAGGTGCACAGATTGAGTGGGGGTTTCGTGTTTTAGGCCTTGGGATGATAATCAGAACTGATGACTTGGTTAGCGTACACTTGGGGAAAGAGTGGAGCAGAAATCAGATCAGCGCATGCACATACACAAACACACCTGCCCCTCCTGCAAGCATCTGCAGGTGTGCATGCATTTGGGCACAGGGGAGGGGGGAAGCCCTCAACTGCCACAGCATCTTGGAGAGAGAGATGGGGGGGCAGAGTGTAGGTGGAAGAAAGGGGTACACTGGCACACACACTTAGCCTCGGAGATGGGGGGCGAGCAAGACCTGAGCTTCCTCACTGCTCCTTGGCTCTGTCTGGGCCCAAGGCGAGATCTGGGCAGCCTCACAAATAAGAATAATTTTTTAAAGGCGATGGCAGTAAGGAGCCAAGAAAGGCAGGCAGGCAGGCTGCCAGGAAGAAAGGAGGAAAACAGTCTTTCCTTGCAACCTTGCTTCTTTTTGCTTCTCTTCTTGTTCTGAGTAAGGGTGTCGTCAGCAGCGGCAGTGTGAGGAGACCGGAGCTGGTGATAGTAATCCCCTCTTCTTCCTGGTAGCTCCATCCTCAGCCTCCTTTTGCATCTGCCACGTGTTTTATAGGCAGATACTTGCCTTCGGCGCACCTGAAAGATGGTCTGACGCTTCAGCAAAAGTCCTGCCCTCTTATTTGGAGCAAGGGGGAGGTGTCGCAGCAGCGGCAGTGGGGAGCAGTGACCAGGGAATGATTTTTTAAAAAATCATTTCTTTACTGTGGATTACTTTGAGCCCCCCCTGGGTGTCACGGCCCCCAGGCTGGAAGCCACTGCTCTATTGCTATGCTAGATGGGGAACCTGTTGCCCTCCGAGTGTTGCTGGACTCCAGTTCCCATCAGTCCCAGCCAGCATGGCCAATGATCAGGGACAATGGGAGCTGAAGTTCAACTTCAGGAGGGCCACAGGTTTCCCATCTATTGGATAGTGTTTTCAACACTGCTGGTAACCAACCAGGAACGAAGCGTCCTTAAACTAAGCCTAACTATTGATCTGCTTAGCTCATTATTGTCCACATTGTGTCTACACTGACTGGCAGCAGTTCTCCAGGATTTCAGAAAGGGGTCTCTCCCAGTCCTATCTAGAGATGCTGGGGTTTGAACCTGGGAACTTTTACATGTAAAGCGTGTGCTCTGCCACTCAGCTGTGACTCTGAGATTATGTCCCAGCAATGCTACCACATTTCCCCTCCCATGCATATACAATAATATAAACTATTTTATTTTATATATGTTTTGTTGTGGTTGCTTTTACTTTTCTGGAGTATTATTCCAACACGGGACTCGCTGATGCAGTCCTTCGCCACAACAATGCCCCACCAGTTTGCTAATTGTACCACCAGCAGCCTTTTTATTTTGTTCTAGGCTGTGCACTTCTGGGCCACATTTACACTGTATATTTCTTCCGCTATTCTTCCACTTTATACAGTCATGACTTCCCCCAAAGAATCCTAGGAAGTGTACTTTGTCAAAGGAGAGTTGTTAGGAGACCACTATTCCCTACATAGAGCTACAATTCTCAGAGTGGTTTGACAGTCAGGCCCTCTTCCCAGGGAACTCTGGGAACTGTAACTTTGTGAGAACAGGGGTCTCCTAACAACTCTTAGCACCCTTTACAAATTACACTTCCCAGAATTCTTTGGGGAAGCCGTGACTGTTTAAAGTGGAATAACTGTGTGGTGTGAATGTGGTCTTAATCTTTAGCCCTAGAGTGTCCATTTCTTGTGTTCAAAAATATAAAATAGTGCCCTATTTATAGGGAAAAAGGTAGGGGGCCTTCAGCAAAATCACAAGCCCCATTCTTTGAGCCCCCCCTCCCATTGTAGCTAATTCATAGTCTTGCTGCAGCTTCTAAAAATGGTAGCTATTTGGCCTTAAGGCCTGAAGTTCTTCATCCCTGGGGTAAAGAGTGCCATACTCCTCTGGCCATCCTGAAATTTGAGAATGGGGGCAGGCAAGTCTAGGGGTGGATTAATTTCAGATTATCTGAGTTTCCCATTTTTTCTGTGTTGCTTATCTCAGTTCTCCACATTTCCTCATTAGTTTGTAAATGTTCATTGAAATGTCCTCATGAAAATTTATCAGCATATTAGTGCAAATTTCTCCTAATATACGCACTTTTTGTAAGCAACTTCCGAATATAATGCGTTTTAATGTCATTTTTGCTAATTTAAAGCAGAGTACCCCCTAATATACATATTTATGTGCACACTACTCAGTTGGAGAACTGCTTTGCAAAATTTGGAGAAGTCTCAGTTCCAAAGGATAACTGTGTTTCAGTTCACATATTGTTTTGGGAAGTGTGGATGAGGGAGTTTCATATTAAAATGGGCACCAAACTGAATTTCTCCCCCATCCCTGGAAAGGACATTGCATCAATTAATAACCTTTTTTCTTTTTTCTTAAAAAGTTTTTGTTGCTGTATTTATCTGGAAAGCCCCTGAGTGTGTGTACTGACAAGAAATTCACAGAAGAGATTAATTTTCTTTTCCAAACTGCAGGTGGAATACCACCTACCCTTTAGAAGTTTGGCTGCAATGTCCGATGATGAATTTCCTTCTACAGAGTAGGCATGGCCAGCATTTCTTATCTTCAAGTGGGGATGGTGCAGAAATATAAAGGATACGGAAGCAATTTATGCAACTATGAGCTGCATATTGGTTGTTGGAACTAGGGATGGCGGCCCCTTTAATTTCATTTTGCATTTAAAGGCAAACCTACCTAATTCACATGTTCCAAAATGCTATGAGAACCGCAACACGGGCACCCTTCAAAATTCCCACTTCTCCAGATTTTGCAGTACTGTTCTCCAGCAAAGTAATGTTTATAAAAATGCATATATTTAGATAAAATATGTGTAGAAATGAATATATTAGTGAAAATAACATACAAAAATGTGTTATGTAGGAAAAATTGCTTTGCAAAAATGTGCGTAATAGGGAATATTGCATACAAAAATGTGTATCTTAGGAGAAATTCACATTAAAATGCTGCTAAATGTTCATAAGAACTTTTTTAAAAAAAATACAAACTGATGTGTCAAATGTGGAGAATTTAAGGGAGGTGGTGGGCTCTCCAATGCTGGAGGCATTCAAGAGGCAGCCGCAGGGCTGGCACCAGGTATGCTGGGGCCATTGGATACCAGTTTGCCCTGGCACCTACCCGCACACCCCACCTACCTTTCTCTTGAAGTGAATGCTGGTTGCGCTGTGTGCACATGCCTGCCATCAACCAAGATGGCGGTCGAGGCATCAGCTCCTTAAGGAAGCCTCAGCTGCCATCTTGGTTGATGGCAGGCATACGCCCACAGCGTGACCAGCATTTACTTCAGGGGAAAGGTAGGTGGGGCATGCAGGTGGGCATCATGGGCCTGACAGTAGTAGGGGGGGTGCCTGAGAGCTCCCTCTCTGCAATCCACGGCAGGGTTGGGAGCTGCTGCAGATTGTGGAAGGGAGTGCTACCCACTCACTTTAAGGAGGGGCCCTTTAGGGGCCGTAAGCCAGGGCCCGACCTGGCCTTTCTCTGGCCCTGAGCAGCTGGACAGCTACCTGTCGGGTGCTCTTTAAGTTAGATTTCTGCATCGAGCAGGGAGTTGGACTTAAAGGCCTTATAGGTCCCTTCCAACTCTACTATTCTATGACTCTGTGAACTGAACTTAAGACTGGAAAAATTAGAAACTGACAGACATGAAAATTACCAGATTCACCCATCCCTTGCTGGAATTCCTCTTGAAATTGCTGCATGCATTGAGTCACTTGTGTGCAAAACCACCAACTGGGTGGGAAAGCCACAAGCAATTTGCCAATGTGGTTCTTCTGGTATTCCCATCCATACCGTATCCGTATGGGACATCAAGCCAAAGGAAAGTGACTCTCATGTCACATGTGCATGTGAAATGGGAGAGGCCTTAGAGGTTAGCTGCATATTGCCCAGAAGTATGCATGTTAGAACCCTGGTCCTAGCTTTTCTTTCTCTTTCTTTTTCTTTTTGAAAAGCCACTTCAAGAGGGATCAGTTTGGAGTGGAGAAGCAGCTAGGGAAGGGATGCCTGATCCTTTCCCAACTATATGGAGCAGGGAAATAGCAACCAGGGAAAGATTAAGAATGCCTCCTCCCACTGTTTGTTTGAAGTGTTTTTCTTTAATGATAATGATGGTTGTGGGGTTCTAAGATGTACATGAATACAATATGCAGACATCCCTAGCTTGTTTGAAAAGGAATCATGCGACTCTATTGTAACACGGCCAAAGCTTTAACATCCAGTTATGAAACACCTTGTTTGGTTCATTGTGAACTCAGAAGCCAAGGTTTATGGCATGAGCGTTGTTTCCCTATAGGAGCTAGGGTGCTTCAGGCTTCTGATGGAGTACAGACGTTACTACACGTTACTTCTAGATGTTGCCAGTTGTTTCTGAAAGTTAGAGCAGAACTCAGGGAGCAGGGAACCTGAGAGAGAACAGACCACCAACTCAATGATTACAATTCTTCCTGTTCCAATGTTGCTCCTTGAGGCTGGTATCTATAGTCTGTATCCTAGCTTTCAGTACCTTAGATATTATGTACATGCTCAGAAAATAAAAACTGGGCTCTGTGCCCAGGGAAACTAGTTGTTCCTTTGTAGAAAGGTTTATGTACCTTCTGAGCGGCTGCCTGAAGCAAGCTTCCTCTTGGCTTGCAAATACGTAGTATGATTCTAGTCCAAGGGTGAGGTAAACTTGTTTGGCACTGGAAGTTTTTGCCATCACACATCCAAATTTGCTCTACAACTATGAGTGTTAGAACCATTTCTTAAAATGAAAGCTGGCTAATCTCAGGCTTCTAACAAATCTATAGGGTGCCTAAAGAACTTTGCCTTATATGTTGCCCTCCCCTAGTCTTTTCTAGGCATTTAGAGCTGTTTGTATAGCTTTAGGGAGTGAGTAGGCTGGTGTGTGTGTGTGTGTGTATGATATCCTAGTGGGGGGGAGCAAAAGGAAGGGCGAAGATGGGGAATATTTGGATAGGAATTGGGCAGGTAAATGTAGTCAGGAATGTTAGGAGGGGTGGTGAATTGTTGGGATTAAACTTGCAGAGCTGCCTAGAATTTCTGCTTATTTTTGCAGTCAAACTGGGAAGAACCTACCTAAGGACTGCATGGATTCCTGGTTACTTAATGTTTTACCTCAGTTAATGTTAGTGTTGTTTTTACATGCTAAGACATGTTATTAGACTGGGGCTGGAGACAGGAAGGACCAGGTAGGAATATGTTACTTCATCATGTAAACAGATGATAATATCAATCTTTGCTTTCTGATACAAGGGTTTGAGAGAGAAAGGAAGATGACTAGAATGAATGCTTCTCTTAGAAGCTTTTGTTGACTGAAAAAATATAAATTTAGAAGACTATAGCTGGCTCATCCTGCATAACAGATTCAGGGATCATGACTTTCTTGCTGATCAGATGTTATGCCTACTCTGCAGAAGCCACATAAATTTATTACGGTGTTAGGTTTTTATTTTCAGTGGATTGCAAAAGTTGCAATAAGCAAAGGTAGTATCTCTTTGTGTAAGTAGATTTGCTTTCTGGATCTGAAGCTGATCATCTGATTGTTGGAGCATGCAAAATATGGTACACCAGGCTCTTCAAGGGCTGACTATGAGCCCTTTCATCTGGGCTTACAAAGTGCTGCGCCTTTTCTTGAACTTTGATTAAAAACCGTGCTGGCAAAAACTGGTCCCCTGCTGTCATTGTGATGTCAGCTGATTGACAGGTGAGCAGAGACACCCACCTGTCAAACTTGTCCCCTGGGTGTGTGTGGAGGAGATAGGGATCCAACCCGTCAGCTGGATCCAGTTCCCCACCTCTGATTTATGGATTGGATCTGTCTTTATTCATGTCCCTTGATTTTTTAACAACATAGTAGAGAGTTTGGGCTGCTTGCCTTCTTGGCTCCTGTGAAGCTTCACTCTCCAGTCATAATTATAACTATAAAACATAGGTTGGCATCATCAGTGAAATGCAACAGATGTAAAACTGGGGCACAGTGAGATACTGTTTCAGTCACCCCCTTCCTCAGTAAACCTTGTGTAAATTTAACTGTCCATATATTTCTATTTGCCCATATTGGCTAACTTCTGATTTCTTTCATGGTGATATCACTCTGAATGGGTGAAATTGTGGATGTATTAATTGCACCTTGGCTAAGGGATACTTTGAAGCTTAATAGGACTAGCTGGCAAGGAAGTGTTGGCACATGTTCACAGGGGAGGGTCAAGTACTGCTGGTTTGATATATGGTTGGCCACTATGAGAACAGGACACTGCACTAGATGAGCTTTTGATCTGATGCAGCAGGGCTTTTCTTACGTTCTTATTTTATTACAAAATAGAAGGTGTGGTAAGTAACTGCAAAATGGAGGTCAAGGCAATCTGAAGGATGCATGCAGCTTGGACCCAGGCTGTCTTCAGCATCATATCTTCCCATATGGGCCTGTTCAAGCTCTGAGATTGTTGGGGGAGGCCTGTCTCTCAGTCCTGCTACCCTCACGGGCATGTCTGGTGGGAGCACAGGACAGTGCCTTCTTGGTGGCTGCCCTCATGCTCTGGAACTCCCTTCCTAGGGAGGTTAGACTGGCTCCCTCCTTGTTGGTCTTCCATTGGTAGGTGAAAACTTTTCCATTCCAACAGGCTTTGGGGAACTGACTGCAAGGGCTATTAATAGGGTGCACTTTTACTGATTTTTATTATGTGTTTTTTAACTGCTGTGTTTAAAATGGTTTTAATTCTATAGATAGTTTAATGGCATTTCAGTTATAACTTGAATTAAATAAATACATTCCTAATCTGCTGTTCCATCTCATCTGATCCTGCAATTTCCCATGTCTGTTGTTTTGGATTGCATTGATCTGATGTGGAGATTTTGTACATGTGAGCTTTGACAAACCCTGTGCAAACATTCACTTTTAAGGCAATATTCCATTTTGAAAATAGATATGTAGCTGATATTTTTCCAAAAAAGCTAGAATAAAGTATGTTGCAGGGGACTCAAGCACTCAGCGCAAATAGGCAGAGATACCAAACTCAGAAGAGACAGAACTTTTACCATCTTGGCACCAGTCTTGCTGCGGTTCTTTGAAATAAAAGTGGTTTTCTTTTGAAAGTCAAAGTGAAAATCTAACCCTGGTGAAATAAGACAACTGTGAATTGACAGCTCCCAAACTAAAGGCGTAGTTGAAAACAGAGAAGGGTGGAACTCAGCTATGCTACCATTTTGGACACATTTGTCTTACTGTCACGGGTTACTAGTTCTTATGATATTTGGCCCTTGAAGTGGAATCTCAGAGTCTTTGGATTATGGAGTTACCTTAAAAAATCAAGATCCCTTTTCATACAAAATACAACTTGGGAGTGTGATAATTACCTGAAAACTAGATGAACAAAATGTTTGTGAAATGTTAAACAAGTCCTAAACATGTGCTTGAAGTGATCTAATTATTTTGGAGGAGGATATTGTACAGTCCTGAGATGGACAGTGTAAGATTTACTGTATGGGAAAGCAGCCAGCAAAGCTTTTGTGCTAAATTTACCAGTGACGTGAGTCAAACCTCAGATATACCTGGTCTAAAATCACCAGATCAGAGTCTTTTCTGCTATACTGCTCCCACAATTTTTATGTTCAGTAAAGAATATATTCCATAATAGTTTTTCTCCATGTCATCATGTGAGAATATCCCTGAATTATCATCTGCTCTGCATTGTCTAGAGAAGTAATAGTCATAGGGTACACATAACATTCCTAGGAACAGGATGGTATTACTCTGTTAATGTTTATGGGGAAGGTATTCATATATTTTCGCTGTAACTGGGGTCATCAACATGGTGTCCATGGGCACAGTGGTGCCTTTTGGGACTTTCCCTGGCAACCACAAAGTCTTTGCCAGGATGTGTGAGGGTGGTTACTCCCTGACCCCCACCCCAGAAAATTAAGTAAAGCTGAAGGAGGAAGGAGGAAGAGCAGCACTCTTTTCTACCTCCTCTTTTCAACTGTATGTGCTTTTCAGGGCTTAGATCAGCAACTCAGGTGGTTGAACAGAAGGAGGAGTGTCCAAGAGGGTAGGATCAACAATGTTTTTGTGGTGCCAATAAACACTGGATCTGTAATTTTTACTCTGTAGTCTACCACTGGAAGCTTTAGTTTGATGTGGGTTTGGGTGGGAAATCTTGTGTAAAATCATATAAATTCAAGATGATGAGTTTTAATTCTGCTGGTTCCAACTTTTACCCAGCCCCCATGGAAAAACAAAGTATATCTGTAATGTATCTCTTCTGTCAGGGGCACTTTATGCAACCCTATCAGACCCAAATGTGGACTGAGTGGATCTTGGCAGAATTCCATTTGTAATGCATCAGTGATGTGACTTTCCCCCTTTACTCCCAGTTTGATTCAACCCACCTTTATCACACATTTAATATTTAGCCCACATTTGAAGGGTGGCACAGTAAATATAGGTTGTGTTGCAAACTGATTGTGTGGTGGTAAAGAAATCATGCAACTACATAATCACTTGCCAAAATCGGCTGAGATGACCACTCGGCGTATGCAGTTGTCACACTGACATGGTCATGTGAATTGGACTTAAGTGACAACCGGAGAAGAGTCACAGTTCATTAGGGATTTCTTTGACTCAAGCAGCTGGCACAGGGCAATGGTTATGAGCATGCTCATTGAGTTAGATGTCCATGGCTGAAATAACAGTAAAACATTTAGAAAAGCTGCTATACGAATACTAAGGGATGTTATTAGTTACTGCCCATATCAATACGGATATTGGGTTGGATCCAGTGAAGTTTTCCTGTTCGTGCAAAGGTTTCCTTTGGTGCAATGGAATTTCCCCTTCCTCTCCTGCCCCCGCACATCCAATCATCTGTTTGGGAGGGGGGGGTTCCTTCAGCCCTCAAGAGCAAATTCGAGGGGCACAGGGAGAGGAGAGGGAGAGAAAATTCCATTGTGCCACTGAAAATCTTGCATGGATGGAACGACTTTGTAGGATACAGTCCACTGAGTCCTAGGGGTTTCTTTCTGATGCATACTTGGCATTCCTCAGTCTGATTTTCTTTCATTGGCGATGCTTTCCCTACATTGGTTTACCTTGGTGTTGGGAAAAATGCATGTAATCTCTCATATGGGAAGACCAGACAAGCAGCTATTTTTCTGGGTATGGTCTTGCTGCCAGTTCCCAACAAATGCACACTCTGTTAGTCACCTGTGTGATCTTCACCCACAATGATGCACATGTATTTCTACACTAGGACAGACCTCATGAAAGGCAAACTTGTGTGCAATATGGCCTTCAACTCCCCAGAACCCTCCTCATATTGTTTATATTTGCATAACTTCTGTATGGGATAAGGAGGCTCTGATGATCATACTCCAAAATGGTGGAATGGAGACATGGACATGCTAATCCTTGCTAGTTCTTGCCATGGAATTAGTAGGTCATTGCACAGGCACTCGAGCCAAAGTCCAGACAGGTAACTTGCAACTGAGTAGGTTGTCACAGAAAGGCAAGAAACAGGCTGCAAACCAATGGATTGCAGGTCAATAGGTAGTTTTCCCCAGTGACACAATGGCTCAGACGCAAGAAGTCAACAAGTCTTTATAATTGGTACTAGCACTAGATTGGTTCTTCCGTATCACTTGACTTCCCAGGCTGGGAGGGCCATCATATGAATCTCCTGGCTGGAATTGCCTCCAGTTCCTCACTCTGGCAAGCAACGGCAAAAACAGGAAGCCAGTGTCTGATCCACAAGGTTTGTGGCCTTTCAGAACCTGACATTCAAGATACCCTCCTAGTACAGGCAACTGTAACTTTGGGTGGCCAGAGGCAAGAGGGGAGGGTGCTGCACTTTTAATAGTTACGGTAGAAGAGGGAATTTCTGATGGAATCCCCTCTTCTACATCTCTAAGGGGCAGCAGTCCTGGCCTCTTTTGCTTTTGGCTACCACACTAGAGCTGCGCTGGGATCAACTACACAACTGTGGGATTGTGTAGCTCTGGGGGACGTACACTGTGCCACTACAACTGTGCTGCTTAACTCAGCTTACCATGGCAGGCAGAGGGACAAACTCACACTCACATAGTCTCCTGTGCTTGTCTGGAGTGGGCAATAATCTTGACACATCTAAGTTATGTCACCATATCTGCTAGGCACCAGTGCCATGAACCTTGTCCATCCAGGCCAGTTCCCTTGCCTTTTGTTTCCCAGGAGGCTAGTAGTGCCAGATAAGCTTCAGACAGAAACTCAGTGTGACTTTCAGATTGACTCACTCAGGTAAGGGCAGGGGAGTGCTGTGTAAATACAAGCTTTTGCTGCAGGAGGTAGGCTTGGGGCCACCCCCAGCTGCAGGGAAAGCAAGGTATTGTTCCTACCAATCCCTTGACATCTGCAATAGGACCTTGAACAATTGTCAGTTTTTCTGTTACTGGAGCTTGGGTTGGAGGAGCATTCTTGACATCAGGAAGCTCCTTTATAGCATTACCTGCACTAGTGAGTTGTTTGCTTAGCAGATCCCGGTTAATGTCTCAAGGAGGCTCCCTAGGACTGTTTTTGTTCAGCCTAGCAGGAAATCAAAGAGTAGCAGGTGAACTAATCTGGCATATGGGAGCTAAGAAATGTCCATCAGATTTCCTTCTAGAAACCCCAGTAAATTACAGTTAACTGTGACAAAACAGCATGAATATTTGCTGCAAGGATTATCTGGCATTGGGAAGACATGGGCCAGGGGCCAAAGGATAGACCTGTACCTGCCTCCTCACAACTTTCTCCAAACCAGAAAGTCTGGTTATTTTGTTTAGATATAAAAAGGTGGTGGAGTCTGGAGGCCAAGCTGCAAATCAGGATGTTCCTGGTTTGATTCTCACTCTGCCACGAACTCAGTGGGTGGCCTTAGGCAAGCCACTTTCTCTCAGGCCCAACCCTGCCCTCCCAATCTGTCATTGTTGTTGTTATGTGCCCTCAAGTCGATCACAACGTATGGCGACCCTGTGAATCAGCGACTCTTCAGATCTTGTAAGTTCAGGTCTGTGGCTTCCTTTATGGAATCAACCCATCTCTTGTTTGGTCTTCCTCTTTTTCTACTCCCTTCTGTTTTCCCCAGCATTATTGTCTTTTCTAGTGAATCATATCTTCTCATGATGTGTCCAAAGTATGATAACCTCAGATTCACCATTTTAGCTTCTGGTGATAGTTCTGGTTTAATTTGTTCTGACACCCAATTATTTGTCTTTTTTCAGTCCATGGTATGCACAAAGCTCTCCTCTAACACCACATTTCAAATGACTTGATTTTTCTCTTATCCACTTTTTTCACTGTCCAACTTTCACATCCATACATAGAGATCGGGAACACCATGCTCTGAATGATCCTGACTTTAGTGTTTAGTGATACATCTTTGCATTTGAGGACCTTTTCTAGTTCTCTCATAGCTGCCCTCCCCAGTCCTAGCCTTCTTCTGATTTCTTGACTATTTCCATTTTGGTTAATGACTGTGCTGAGGTATTGATAATCCTTAACAAGTTCAATGTTGAAAGTTACATAAATCTTCTGTTCTCATTACTTTCGTCTTCTTGATGTTCAGCTCTAGTCCTGTTTTTGTGCTTTCCTCTTTAACTTTCATCAGCATTCGTTTCAAATAATTACTGGTTTCTGCTAAGAGTATGGTATCATCTGCATATCTTAAATTATTAATATTTCTCCCTCCAATTTTCACACCTCCATCTTTGTCCAATCCCGCTTTCCGTATGATGTGTTTTGCATATAGATTAAACAAATAGGGTGATAAAATTACACCCCTGTCTCACACCCTTTCTGATGGGGAACCAATCGGTTTCTCCATATTTTGTCCTTACAGTAGCCTCTTGTGCAGAGTATAGGTTGCGCATCAGGACAATCAGATGCTGTTGCACCCCCATTTCTTTGAAAGCATTCCATAGTTTTTCATGATCTACACAGTCAAAGGCTTTGCTATAATCTATAAAGCACAGGGTGAATTCCTTCTTAAATTCCTTGGTCCGTTCCATTATCCAACGTATGCTTGCAATACGATCTCTGGTACCTCTTCCCTTTCTAAATCCAGCTTGGATGTCTGGCATTTCTCGCTACATATATGGTAAGAGCCTTTATTGTAGAATCTTGAGCATTACTTTACTTGCATGGGATATTAAGGCAATAGTTCAATAATTACTGCATTCCCTGGGATCTCCTTTCTTTAGAATTGGGATGTATATTGAATCCTTCCAGTCTGTGGGCCATTGTTTAGTTTTCCATATTTCTTGACAAATGTTTGTCAAAATTTGGACAGATTCAGTCTCAGTAGCTTGTAGCAACTCTATTGGTATGCCATCTGTTCCTGGTGATTTGTTTCTTCCAAGTATTTTAAGAGCAGCTTTCTCCTCACGTTCTAAAATTTCTGGTTCTGCATCCGGTTCCTCCATGAATGAATCTGACATCCTTGCATCTCTTTTATATAGTTCTTCAGTGTATTGCTTCCATCTTCCTTTTATTTCATCTCAGTCAGTCAGTGGGTTCTTTGGTTTAAAATTCTCTTTATTTCTCTAATCTATTGGAATAAGGCTCTTGTTCTACCCTTTTTGTTGTCCTCTTCTATTTCTATACAATAACTATTGTAATAGTTCTCTTTGTCTCTAAGTACTAGTCACTGTATTGTTGCATTTAGGGTTCTAACTGTGTTTCTATCTCCTTTTGCTTTCCTTCTCTCTTTAACCATTTTAAGAGTTTCTTCAGTCATCCATTGAGGTCTTTCTCTCTTTTTAACTAGAGGTCTTTTTGCATTCTTCCCTGATAATGTCTCTGACTTCATTCCATAGTTCTTCTGGTTCTCTGTCAACTAAGTTTAAAGCCTCAAATCTGTTCCATATTTGATCTTTATATTCTTCTGGGATGTTATTTAAATTGTATTTTGGCATTATGATTGTGTTCTTTTTCTTCTTTAGCTTTACTCTGATTTTTGATATGACCAGCATGATCTGTACCACAGTCTGCTCCAGGTCTTGTTTTTCAGAAAATATGGAACTTCTCCATCTTCTGCTACCAATTATATAATCAATTTGATTCCTATATTGACCATTTGGTGGTGTCCATGTGTACAGTCGTCTTTTCAGTTGCTCAAAAAATGTGTTTGCAAGAAACAAATTATTGGCTTCACAGAATTCGATAAGTCTTTCTTCTGCTTCATTTCTATCTCCTAAGCCCCATTTCCCCACAATTCATAGTTCTTCTCTGTTCCCTACTTTTGCATTCCTGTCCCCCATGATTATCATCATATCTTGTTTTGGTGTGTGATCAATTTCTTCCTGTACTTCTACATAAAATATGTCAAATTCCTCCTCTTCTGCATATGCCATTGGAGCGTAGACTTGGATGATGGTTATGTTAATAGGTTTCCCGTTAAATCTCATTGATATAACTCTCTCAGACCTTGCGTTATAGCTCCTAATTGTTTTTGCTATGTCACTTCTCACTATTAAAGCAACCCTGTTTCTACTTAATTTCTCATTTCCTGCATAAAATATTTTGTAGTTGCCTGACTGAACATGTCCCATTCCCATCCATTTTAATTCACTGATGCCAAGTATTGTAATGTTGATACATTCCATTTCTTGCTTGACAATTTCTAACTTTCCCTGGTTCATGCTTCTCACATTCCATGTTTATAGGGTTGCTGCATGCAATGCAGCAAATTAATATATGTAAACTTGAAAAGCGCTATATAAATTCTGAATGTATTTATTAGATTTATATCCCACCCTTCTTCCCAGTAGGAGCACAGGGTATCAATTATGGTCCATACTAAGTGCTGTGTGTGCCACCACACTTGAACTAAGTTATGGTAATAGCCTATTCTGTATGCATCAGATAGATATTACCTGCACAGTCAGTTTACAAAGATCTGTGATTCAACTTGTTCATATGCACACACATCTGTTTATGAACATTTCTGCACACGAGTGTTCTTGCTTTTGTTGGGATGCACCAAACAAGGCACTCATAACTCATTCTCCTCCCCCCTGCCCCAAAATAAGGTATGATTAATATGGGCCAACCTTGGATTGTCATTGTGTTTTGGATCATCTAAACAGCACAGTCTGTGCTGGCCCAAGTCAGCTGTCCTTTTCTCTTTACTGAATAGATAGATATAGGTAACCAGCAGAGCTTGGGCTTGCTGAAGGCCCTGTTAATGCACGAGCCCTAAAGAGAAGCTCCACATGGTCAGGGGCTTCTGGGTGTCTGTTGCATGTTCTGACAGCTGCTACAGCAATCTGTGGAAAGCCCCCTTCCTGCCTTCTCTTCTCTCAGTACTTTTGCTGCCACTTGCCTGCTTCCTTCTGGCAGGACCTGGATTTTCTTCTTGCAGCAGTGGGGAACGAGGAAGTCTCTGCAAGGCTGGGCCAAGACACTTTGTTGCCTGAGATGTAGCAACAAATGGTTCCTCTTCCAGTCATGGTTCAGAGTATCCAAGGATTGCAACCCCCCGCAAGTGTTTTTCCCCCTCCCTGGCAGTCAAAATACACTAAATAATAAATTAAATAGCTAATAATTTGCTGACCTTTTATGACAGCCAAGTTCAGAACTGGTAGCTCCTATAGTAACATAGAGGCACTATAGAGGGGTCATTTGGAACTGGAGTGAAGAAGTACTATAATGATATAAATAATGTGTGGGTGTAAAGCATACCTAATTCATTGCCTTTTTCTGCCAGCAGGAGACATTACGGCACTTACCAGGGGTGATCATACAGCCTCCCTCCAGCATCCAGAGCTTGGCCATGAAGAGTAAGAGTAAGGATGAGACCAGTGACACAGACAGTGGGATCATAGTGCAGTCAGGTGAGTGACTAATGGAGGAATTCCTGCTTGTAGTAATGCAGTGCCAGCCTGCTCTCCTGGATTTTTCCTACGTAAACAAGTTTAAGCAAGATTGATTGCATTGTTGGGGGTCTTCTTTCTGCCCCAAGTCTGTGAAGTACCCTAAACTGGCTTGGAAGATTAGGCTTGTAGCTGTCATGACAGCTGCACTGAGATAACAGCACAGCTATGAAAAGAATTGCCTGACTCGTTAGTCATGGCTGGCTCCCAATTGACTTTGTTTCAGTACTGCTTCCGCCTATGGTAGGCTATGATGTAGCCAGGGCCAGTGCTATCATTAGGCCAACTAGGCAGCCGCCTAGGGCGCAGACCTCAGAGGGGCGCAGTACTGACCTTTGAGGGGCACAGTTTTATACAGATTAGTTTTTTTAACCCTTGGAAAAAATGCAACTAAAATAAATTTAGCAGTTTCAAGTTTTGTGCTTTTCATTTTTTCTGCAAGACATCTGTTTTTGAAAATTGAAGTTAGCAATTTGGGGGGGGGGTGCAAGTAGTTAGCCTTGCCTAGGGTGCAAAATAGCCTGGCACCGGCACTGGATGTAGCCCAAAGAGGGTGATCTTGCATGTCATAAAGAGCCAGGAGCAAGTGACGTCAACAGTGGTGTCAGAGCTTTGGGACAGATATAGCAAGGTGGAATCACGGTGCTTTTAAAGCAGGGGTGGTGAGCCTGTGGCCTTCCAGATGTTGCCCCTCCCCGTTAGCCCGACATGGCTAGTGGCAAGGGCTTGTGGGAGTTGCGGTCTGGCATGAAAATAGAACAAAAAAATAAAGGTCCCAAACAGACAAAATATAAGCGATAACAAGACAAATTCATGGAGGATAAATCTATCAATGGCTACTAGCCATGATGGCTATGCTCTGCCTCCATAGTTGGAGGCAGTATGCTTCTGAGTCCCAGTTGCTGGAAACCACAGGAGGGGAGAGTGCTCTTGCACTCAGGTCCTGCTTGTGGGTGCCCCATGGGCATCAGGTTGGCCACTGTGAGAACAGGATGCTGGACTAGATGGACCACTGGCCTGATCCAGCAGGCTCTTCTTGTGTTCTTAAGATCCAAAGTATAAGGAAAGGTCCTATATTGAACTTAAAAAATGAAACAACAATAAATAATATAAGTTCCAATTAAGAGATGGTACACTGGTAGAATAATCCTTTTCAACTTCTCGTATTTTGCAATCTTGTCTGTTGATTTTCTCAACTGTCTTTGTTTTGCATCTCTGGTTGATAAGACTGTTTCTACATACGCAGCTGCTTTCTGTTGAATTCTGTTGGTGTTCCCCGGGAGGAGTGCAAGGGAGATATCTGTGTGAAATTTTCGTTTGTGCCAAGACATTACCATCTAAAAGCAGCTCTGTACATAGATGTATTCTTATTGACTAGAGAAGCACACCAAAGATTTCTTCAAGAGGGAATTGTGATCATTCCTTCCAAGGACAGTTGAGAAAATTAACAGACAGGATTAAAAAAGACAAGAAGAAGTTGAAAAGGATTATTCTGCCTGTGTACCGTCTCTTAATTAGGTTATATCTTACTTACTGTTGGTTCATAGTTTAAAGTATTGAACATAAGAACATAAGAAGAGCCTGCTGGATCAGGCCAGTGGCCCATCTAGTCCAGCATCCTGTTCTTACAGTGGCCAACCAGGTGCCTGGGGGAAGCCCGCAAGCAGGACCCGAGTGCAAGAACACTCTCCCCTCCTGAGGCTTCCGGCAACTGGTTTTCAGAAGCATGCTGCCTCTGACTAGGATGGCCAAGCACAGCCATCATGGCCAGTAACCATTGATAGCCCTGTCCTCCATGAATTTGTCTAATCTTCTTTTAAAGCCATCCAAGCTGGTGGCCATTACTGCATCTTGTGGGAGCAAATTCCATAGTTTAACTATGTGCTGAGTAAAGAAGTACTTCCTTTTGTGTGTCCTGAATCTTCCAACATTCAGCTTCTTTGAATGTCCACGAGTTCTAGTATTATGAGAGAGGGAGAAGAACTTTTCTCTATCCACTTTCTCAATGCCATGCATAATTTTATACACTTCTATCATGTCTCCTCTGACCCGCCTTTTCTCTAAACTAAAAAGCCCCAAATGCTGCAACCTTTCCTCGTAAGGGAGTCGCTCCATCCCCTTGATCATTCTGGTTGCCCTCTTCTGAACCTTTTCCAACTCTATAATATCCTTTTTGAGATGAGGCGACCAGAACTGTACACAGTATTCCAAATGCGGCCACACCATAGATTTATACAACAGCATTATGATATTGGCTGTTTTATTTTCAATACCTTTCCTAATTAACGCCAGCATGGAATTTGCCTTTTTCACAGCTGCTGCACACTGGGTCGACATTTTCATTGTGCTGTCCACTACAACCCCGAGGTCTCTCTCCTGGTCGGTCACCGCCAGTTCAGACCCCATGAGCGTATATGTGAAATTCAGATATTTTTTTTGCTTCTTATCCTGCAACATACCTGGTTCCTCAGCAGAAAAGATTTGTTTTTTAAAAAAATTAAGTAGCATTGAATACCGGCAGGATAATGAGGAATTGATCCCTATTGTCATGCATAGATGATTTCTTGGGAGACTATTTTACTGAAAAACCTTGGGCCACATTGTGTGTCACATACTTTCTGCATGAGTAATGCCTGATCATTGTACTTATTTAGAAACTGCTTTCATTAAACATTTGCTTAGAAGTGCTGACCAACACGTGTATATTTGTGGTAAAAGTAAATAATCAGGCCATACTTCAAATGTGATGATGTATACACAGAGAGGTTCTCTCTCGTGCAGGAAGCTGTTACATATGACATGTCTCTTAATGGTTTTACACCATCTGTGCATACAGACAAGGAATTACGACCCTTTTCCATAGAGTGGGTTTGTGCCCATGGATAAGCACACCGTGGGATCTAC
This sequence comes from Rhineura floridana, assembly GCF_030035675.1. Classification (NCBI taxonomy): domain Eukaryota; kingdom Metazoa; phylum Chordata; class Lepidosauria; order Squamata; family Rhineuridae; genus Rhineura; species Rhineura floridana. The sequence goes on along the minus strand of NC_084485.1, from coordinate 76,938,808 downwards.
AATGCATGGCAGCTCTAAGCAAGAGCTGCATTATGGGATCCAGTTGGCAGACTAGTGCAGTTGCCAATAAGATTGTGCTACTGCAGTTTGCACAGGTGTGTGCCTGGATTCTCCCATACTACAATATTCCTGCTCTCTAGACTCTCCTCCTAGATTAAAACAACAGTGGAAAATGGAAGAACCACCATATAAACTCTTAGAACTGCTAGTAGTTCAGTGGCAAGGGCCTAATTCTAGCCTAATTCCTTGATTTGGGAAGAAGAGCTAATACTAACAGTACCTAGAAGAAAGAAAACCATAAGGGATTTCTGCATCCAATCCTGATTCCTTCTGCAATCCCAGGTGCTTATTTAGATATCTCAGGGCACAGCTGAAAAGGAACTGCTCCTAGTTCTAAAGTGGAGACATTTCCTCCTCCATCACCACCACTCAGAAGGTACAACATGGCTTCACACAACCCTACATCACCTCTATACCTGGAAAAGAATGGTGTGCTATTGTCCTGCTGGGCAATGCACCAATGTGAGTTGAGATTACACCTTGAGGTGGTTTATGAGCTGGCCCATACCTCTTAAGCATGGGCTAAAATCTTTTAGAACAACTGCCTTAAGCCTTAACAAAGATCAAAGTCTCATTTTTTTTCTGGTCTGTGGGCAGAGCAGCAAATCTGTTTGCTTAGTTTTCTAATAAACCTAACGATCAGGAATATCACCATCAGGTCTCTTTTGTATCTGATCTTCGATGGCCTTGAACTGCCTACAGCCTATGAAGTGGGAGTTAATCAGTTCCTGGTGCTGTGCACATTCCATGCCCCACCTGATGAGCTGTCAGAACAGCCTCTCCTTTGAAGTTCCACGCCACTTTTGCGATAACTGCTAATGACATGGGTCCTTTAGATGCATTTGCAAGACCTGCAGCTGGCTCCAGAGAGCTGCCGAAGGGCATCCCTATCTGGCTCATTAAATGTTGCCGCTTCCCTCCCACGGCAACTGACTGACAAGTCATCATTCTGTGTCTGTCTCACCCCTTTCAGGGCCAGACAGCCCCATGTCTCCAATGAAGGACCTGACCCAAGCTATGAGGAAACAGCAGAAGGCACTCGAGGAGCGGCTAGAGGCCTGTGTACAGGAACTGAGAAGGCTGTGTTTGCGTGAAGCGGTAAGGTACCAGGAAAACTGCAGGTTTGCCACACTCTGTTGGGGTTCATGAGATGTTCTGGTAAAGAAAAGAAGGCCCATCTTAAAGGGATGATGGGAGAACATTAAAATGTTTGGAATTGGGTTGTTTGGACTCCATAGCTTACAGAAACTAGGGAGGTGTTACTTGGAGACCACGCGGATGGTGGAGGATTATTCATGAGACTTGTTAGTTGCTTGTTACCAGAGGTTCCCCAAGCAACTTACAACGCTATTAACAACATAATTAAATATATTTTTCCATAAAACAGAAACAACAACAAGAAACCTCCATGGGGGTTCATGGACTTGAAAGACACTCAGATATGAAAGAGGGGCTATTAAATCTAATGTTAGCACTAGTAGAAAATAATCTGGTGTTAAAGAAAGGGCAAGGAGGGCATCAGGAGCTCTTGCCCATGACAGTTGCTCCTGCACTTGGTAAACAACCCTTAATTAACAAGCCTTAATTAAGTGAACCTAGTTCACAGGTTGCAAGTGAATCTGATGGGATAACATCCCTCCCCCCCCCCCCAATCTGAGATACCGTGATTAGTTAAAACTTGAATGTGGAAACTTCTCCAAAAGAAAACTTTCTGGGCTCTCTAGTTCAGATCAAGCCCATCAAACCAACCACTATTAGTTGTGGCATTTTAATACCTCAAGGGGAAAAGCTCAGTGGGCCCAGATTAAAATGATAAACTAAAGATTCTAGCCTATTGTTATTACCCTCTATTATAAAATGGAGTATAAACCAAAGTTAGCTTTTATTCAGGGTACCCAATGAAATTTCTTGCTGTCTTGTTTGTAGAGAATCTATTCCAGAACTTTCTGATATCTACCAGTTCCAGTCCAAAGCTTACCTCTTCACATGCCTGGTCATTAGTTTGCAGGAGGGCACTGGAGATAATTGGATATGTAAAGAAAGCTGGTATTGAACTAATCCCTTGCACTAGCAGAACAACTAAAGAAAGTGCAAGGGGATTTTCCCTGTGTTGTTTCCAAATCTCTGGAGCATTGGGGAAACTCCAGAACAGATTTAAGAAGTTTGTGGGGTGTGCAGGGGGGGAGGAGGAGGAGGGAGAAATCCCCTTGCCCTACTTGAAATAGTTCCGCTAGTGCAAGAGGTTAGTTGAATACCACCCTAAGTTTAGAACAGGGCTTTTTAAAAGGAAAATTAAGAATTGTCCCATGGTAGCCGCTAAAACACGCCAGTGCATTTTCCTTGTGTGTGCATGCATGCGCAGTCCGTGACATTTAGAAGCCTGTGTAAAGTGAGGAAAAAGCCTCAGAACTGAGAATCTGAAAGCACTATTGCAGATAAATGTTATAGTCAAGCTTCACACAAGCCCTCCAACATTAGCAGACGAGTCTGTGGGAAGCATCTTTGGCAGGGAGAGGAGAAATGGGTATGCTTGATCACTCTGGTCTGGGGTTTTGGAAGATTCTGGACTACTTAATTTACTTTTCACATTGTTATCAGTTACTTTTTTTTTTTACATCGCCTAACATAATAGAATATTTACATGACTTAAATTTTTAAACTGCCCAAATGTTCCTTTTTTGAACTGCCCATTTCCCTCCCCCCTGCTTTGTAATGTTTTGTAAGCCTCCTGAAGGCCTGGGGTGGCTTAGTTGTGACCTAGGATGTGCCAAAATTACGCTTGGGAATGAAGCCTTCCTCTCTTTTCTTGACAGGAACTGACAGGACTGCTTCCCCCAGAGTATCCTCTGAAACCAGGAGATGCCCCCCCCAAAGTCCGACGTCGAATTGGGGCTGCTTTCAGATTGGATGATAAGGCCTTTCTCTCCAGAGGAGTGGTAAGGAGTCTTCCTGTGGGCCTGAGGTGCTCCTCTTCCTAGGTTTAGAGAATATGGGCAGTAACACTGTCCGTGCTTGGAAATCTGCTTGTGATGATAGTTAGTAGCAGCTGTGATGGCAACCCTTGCTGCAAGCGTAGAGGAAGGAAAAATATGTTGCTGCTTATGCTAGAGTCACTAGACCACTTTTCTGGCATATGAAGCTAACTAGAGGAAGAATCTGGGGAACCGTTTTGGTTCCATGGTTCAGATCCTTATCGGGATTGGCCTCGTAGGCAAAATTTGACAGACGAGCATGGCCACCACCCAGCGATCACGTGATGTTATTGTGACATCACATGATGAATAAACAGGTGGCCCTGCCCACCTGTCAAGATCCCTTGCAGGGTTCTCAAGCGCCTGCTGCTGCTATATTGCTGCTATGTGAGCAAGAAGCTCTTTTTCTTGTACTTTGTACAGCTGGAGCAGGCACTTGGCTTTCTGCTCTCCCTTGCGCTGCCAGTGGCAGCAGCAGGAGAAGGGGATGAAGGACAGAAGGGAAGCTTCTTTCTCTCGTTTGTTCCCCCACCCCCTGCCATCACTGCTGCTGGAAGGCAAAGAAAGAAGCCAGGGCTTGCTACTGTTGTGGGAAGCACCAGAACCCCCCCCTGCAAATTATGTACAATAGCAGCAGACTCTGGGGAACCCTGCTGGCTTTCTTCTTTCCCTTCCCGCACTGCCTGAAGTCTCCCTGTTCCCCTCTTGAGCTCTGGACATTGGCTACTTGAAGGGGAAGGGGGGACTTGGAAAATGCTTTGCAAGTCTTCCTGCTCGCGGACTTAAAGGAGGAGGGGAGGAGACTCGCAATGGCTTTTTTGAGTACCCTCCTCCCCCTTCGTCCCCAATGTCGGGAAGTTAATAGGGGAAGTTTGAAGACTTGGAGAAGGCTTTTAAGACAGCCTTTAAGCAAACTGGAGCACATAAGCGGTCTTAAAGCCTTCGCAAAAGCCTCTGTAAAGTAGGCCATGTGCGTATGTGAGCTGCTTTAAAGGGCACCTTTACACAGGACTTTAATCATTGCTGAGCTTTGCTGTTTTGGCTGTGTGATCTTGCTGGGAACAGGAGCGGGCAGCCAAGAAAGGATTAAACCCTGTCCTCCTGCCCATTAGCTTGGGGAAAATGGCCTTGAAAAGCTTGGGGGAAATGGCCTTGAAAATAGAATTACAAAATCAGTTGAGTCTTGCTGTCAGGCACCCCAAGTTCAGGGATAACAGGAGAGCACTGGTGCCCATACATTACTTGACAAATCTGAATATCCCTAAATACAGAAGAGCTTTCACAGGTTCAGTGTTCTGCCATCTGCCCTCCTGGATGGAAGGTATAGAAGGGTACCCCACCCATTCTCTCATATAGAATGGGAGAAGTGGCAGCTGTGGGTCATGTTTTATTGTATTGTAGGGATCTTCGTTATTATTTTATCATTCCAATTTTATAGTGCATTCCAGATAAATCCGATGAGTTTTACCTAACGCATTTATTGGCGGATATGAATCCACAGGTTACAGCAAGAATGGCTAGTTTCTGTGCTGCTGCCATTGTATACTGGAAATATATGATAAATGATTTTATATAGGAAGCCTGTACTGATTGTAATCTTTTATTCAACCCTGATTTTATGTATTTTATATGATATTGATTTATTTATGATGTCTATGTACTGGTCTGTGACCAAAATAAAATTTTACCGGCCTTGGAGGTAGCAGAGCCCCTTGAAGGGCTATGATTGGTCCAGAGACCAGAGGTTCACCACGGCTGCTTTACAGCCAGAGGTATAAAAAGCCACAATTTCTAGTGTAAAAGTGCAGAGGGCGAAAAGCACATTGCCCCCTAGTGGGAGAATTTACACACCGTTGTAATTTTCCACCTCTCATTCTTTTCATAAATTCTCCACGTAAACCTGTCATTCTTAACAGGCAGCCAGCCTTCATACAAGTGGGAAGTTTGGGTTTTTTTTTTTACAGTTAGCGCGGCCCCCTTTTGAAGCCAAGTTGAGCTAATCCAGAAAAACAAAACAGTTCTACATTGAAAAGCGATGCCTTACATTAGAATTATGCCAAGTGTGGATTCCCACTGTCAGGTGTCAGAAAGCAGTGGTTAGCAGAAAGAAGGGCTTTGGGAGTGATGAGGGTGTTCAGGTTCAACCTCTTGGTAGAAGAGCTAAAGGGATGTGGAAGCTTCAGACTCCAAGCACAGAAGCAAAGAAGGCCTCGTTTCCATCAAAGGCTTGGGATCTGCTTCTTCTTAAGCTATGTGCTCTCTCTTTCTTTCTCTCTCTCTCTCTCTCTTTCCTGTGGTTTGTTTTAATAATAATCATAGTAGGAGGCAGCCAAGGTGTGGTGCTGCTTATTATTTCTTCCTGTGCCCACAGTGGGTGGCGCAGGGTGTGGGTGCTGAGTGGCATTGTTCTTTTGCTGACCATAGCTTTTCCCTCACACACGCTCTTACTATAATCTTGGAAAGCTTGTTCTTTAACCTTCATCTCACTGAAATGTGGCCTATTGATCTGCCTCTTGGCTCCCTTCTCCGATCACTAGGAAGCTCTTGTGCTGGAAACAGAGAGCATTCCCACTGAGTTTGTGGATAGTTTTCCTCATCCAGAATCCTGGGCTCAGCAGACATCTGGGCCCTGGGCCCAGGACATCAGTCCTACGGCACGTACAGCAGAACACACCCTTTAAAAGTGCAGATTTCCTAAATCCAGAATAATTACCCCTCGTGGTTCAGGATCCACAGCTCCGTAAACTGGATTAGAATCTCCATTATGTTCATAAGCAGACATTGAAGGAGTGGAAAATCACCCGTCTATGGTTCTTTAATCATCCGGACCGTGAGCATGACAGGAAGATGCCATTCAGCTCATGATGACTGTGTGTAGTAGCTGAATGCTCTAGACTGGCTGGGTTCTTGCACCTTTCATAGTTGCATAGAAGAGGGAATGTCATTAGGTGTCATTTCTCATGCAGGCTCCACCTGCTGAAATTCCCTCTTCTACATAACTGCTAAAGGTGCAGAAGCTCTCTCCTCTTTTGCATCTGCCCACCCTGGAATGAACGTAGAATATAACTGGGAGAAGGACTCAACCCACACTCAGTATTTGATTTGGTCTACCAAGAGGCCATAAGAGGAGCCTTTGATTTCTGAGTTGGAGCTGAGGATGAGGTGATAGTAGTGGTGACTGGGAAGCATCCCGCCTGCCGAGAGTACCCTGGGAACATAGGACGCTTCCATATACCAAGTCAGACCATAGGTCTGTCTAGCTCAAGGTTGTCTACCCAACCTGGCAGTGGCTCTCCAGGTTTTCAGGCAGGGGTCTTTCCTAGCCAAGGATTGAACTTGGGTACTTTTGCATGCAAAGCTTGTGCTTTCCTACCAAGCGCTGGCTCTTCTTCATTTTTATGACTCTGGTTTCTATCACTTTTGGTTTTTATGTATTCCCTTTCCAATGGTGGGTCACTCCATCCTTGCTAAAGAGTCATTCAGAAATTGCCTAGTTTGGAATGACCTCTGTCTGTGCCACAGGATCCTCTGAGCACACTGGAGAGAGATCTAGCTCTGCAGCTGCAAATTGCTGAAGCGGCACGATGTCTCTCCCGGGAAGAGAATCTTACCAAGCAAGTTCGGAAGCGCCGGAAAAGTGCTGTGCTGAAGGAGGAAAAGAAGCTGAAGGAGTTGGAGCAGTCTCTCACTGAGTGTCGCCAGGCAGCTAGGCACTCATCACAGCTAAGGGCCAGTGCTCCAACCTTACAAGGTGAGCCGGATCTGTCTTGAGACTGAACTTCTAACTAGTCGCTTCACCAGACTGATTGACTCTGAAGCATCCTATAGAGGACTTGAAATCAATGCAAGACCTTAAAAAGGTCTGAGAAACCTGGATCCACTCTGGATCCAATTCCCTTCCTTTTATTCAGACAGGCTGCAATCTGATGCACACTTATTGGGAAGTTAGCCCTGCAGGACGCATGGGATTTAGTTGTAAATAAACATACATAGGAAGGTGGTGTTAGGCTCACTCCATCCCTACCTGGCAGAGCTGTTGCATGGATCTGTTTTGCTTTGGGAAAGAGGGCCTGAGAAGAGAGAGAGTGTGCTGCTAATAAAAAATACAAAGGGAAGGATAGTGAAATTGTACAGCAGGACAACATTAAATGGTTATAAACTGAAGGAATAAATGTCAGGAAGAGGTTTTTGTAACTGTGAGTTGTCAGGAAATGAGACAGAGTTTGGGGTTAAGTACCTGTCCCTAGAAATCAGAAGAAGTAGGTCAGACAGACTTTTGACAGGCGTGGTTTAGTTGGAATTCATCCCATTCAGGCCAGGAAGCTGACCTTTTATGGCTTCTTCCTGCCCAAATAATCTTCGCAAACTGCAGTTTTCTGTAAGCGGTTGCCAAAGGGAGCTCAAGAAAAAACAGGGAGAGCCAGCTGGAGGAGGAAGCATGTCGAAACCTGCCACGAATGACGCAAAGACCTGTAGCATCTGATTAACCCTTAGGAAGGCTTAGGAAGTTAGATCACTCTGGATCCAGTTCCCTTCCTTTTATTCAGACAGGCTGCAATCTGATGCACACTTATTGGGAAGTTAGCCCCGCAGGACGCATGGAACTTAGTTGTAAATAAACATACATAGGAAGGTGGTGTTAGGCTCACTCCATCCCTACCTGGCAGAGCTGTTGCATGGATCTGGTTCTTGTCCAGGTACTCCATTAAGGAAGAGCCTGTATTGAGAAAACATCCACTGGTGTGGGTGGATGGTTCCTTATATCCTTTGTTCAGCACTTTTTGCACAAGAATGCAGGAAGATACATGTTTTCACATGAGACATTCTTGATCCCCTCCCATGCTGCACTACTTACCTAAGGCATTCCACATCTGCCATGCTGATGGACGGGATGTCCATACAGATTGTGCAAGAGATCTCAGCTGCTAGATGAGGCTATCTGACCCTCCAGCCACAGATCACCCATGGCAGAGAGTCAAATAAACTCAGTGGCTGCAAGCCACGTTCCAGCACACAGTTAAGCATGTCTGAGGCCTTTGAAAATCAACCAGATTAAGGGCAGTTAACTCTGTGTTGGATTGTGGCCAGCTTGTTTCATCCATGCTGCATGTGAAGAGTGAAAGAAAAGGTTATTAATTCATAGTTAAGTATTTTGGCTCTCCAAAATGTGATTCTAAATCTGTCCCATTACTATTAATTCAGTGCATCAGGGAATGCTTCTTTGAGGAGTGCATTGCGGTGCTTTGAATGATGTGGTTTAACACTCTGGGAATTAGCTCAGTTCTAGTAAGGAGGAAGCTTTTATTTTACCCTCTTAGATGCTTAGTGGGATTTATGAGCCCATATTTCTAGGGAGTGCCAGAAGGGTCTAATAACTGCTTGAAAATCTCTTTCTTGTTGTTCTTCGTTAATGCCAATTCCCATTCTTCCCCAGGGTTCAGTGCTTATGATGAAAGCTCCCTGTCCGATGCTGCTCTGGGAGAAGAAGGTAAACAAGATAACTGTGATCTCTGCACCGTCATTCCCATATGCTTGTGCCTTTCCTTTGCTTAACATAATGTGTAGTTAAAGCCACAAGCCCTTAAAGAGACAAACCATATCTGAACGCAACTGTCCAACATCTAGTCTGGTTTTGGCCTTGATTTATATCGCATGGTTAAAAATTTGGCCACAACACCCAGCCAAGCTTGGAGGCATGGAAGAGAGTTAGTTAATGGGTCTTATATAAATTATCAAAAGACTCAGAAAGAAGGTTCAAGTACAAATGTGCCTGATATTCAAGGTTTTTGTATTAATTTACAAAGCCCTGAACTTGGCCAAGGGTATCTTAGGAACTGCCTGAAACTTTATATCACAACTCAGTCACTGAGATCATCTGCAGGAGTGGCTTTGGTCATCCCCCAGGTTGGCGAGGCTCATTTAACATCGACATGAAATCGAGCCTTCAGTGTCATGAGCACAGTTCTCTGGAATGCTCTGCCAACAGAGTTTCAGCAGGCGCCTTCTGTTTTAACTTTTAAGTGCCTGCTGAAGACCTTTCTGTTCCGCCAGGTTTATGCAAGCAAGGTGATGCTTTTTTTGCAACAGTTGACCTTTGTTTTTATTATATTTTTCATGTTTTTATTCTATGGTGGTTGTTTTTTTTAATGTATTGTAAACCCCTTTGATGTTTTTAACAAAACAGTGGCATATAAATATGTTTATAAGTAAATAAATAATATCAGAGTCTTTTATGACTATGGATATCTGCTACATTCAGCATCCTCTTTGGGTTTAATCTAGAGATGGTAGGAGAGCTCAGGTGTGCTAGGGGCTTTGAATAAAATTATGAGTAGGGCAGGTTACATAACAAAATATACAATTATAAAACAATTAAAACAGTTACATCCATAAAAGAAAAGTGTAAAAGCAATTAAAAATAATTTCATATATAAAAACAATACATACATTTATTCATACAATTACATACATACATAGTTTAGACAGCCTTTGCAGTTTGAATTTTTTCTTTTTAATTAATCTGCATTTGTTAATGTTTGATATTTTTAATGACTTTTTTATGGTTGTTTTTACTGATTTTATTTTTATATGTTGTATTCTGCCTTGACATATTCTTATGAAAATGCGGAATATAAATAAATAAATTCAGAAACAATTCCACATATAAAAACAGTTAAAAATAGTTCCAGTATAGATGCAGAATGGGATAGAGACCTCCACTTAAACAGCATGTTGAAAAAGGTATGTCTTCAGTAGGTGCCAAAAAAACAACAGAGGTACCATCTGTCTAATAAATAATGGGATAGAATTCCAAAGGGTAGGTGCCACCACACTAAAGGCTCAATTCCTATATCATACAGAATGGATCTCCTGATAAGATGGTATCTGCAGGAGGCCCTCTCCTGTAGAGCACAGTGATCAGTTGAGTATATAATAGGGATGGGATCCCTTAGCTGGTGCCACTTTGAAAGCATTCCATCAACCTAACAGGCAGTATCGATTCAAGCTCATTCTTTGCCTGCTTTCTGCTGCTTTTACCGATCCAGTTTTTTCCCTCTCCAAAACTATTGATCTTAATATTGATGTTTTCTTTCAAAATATTGATATTTTCTTTCAAAATGTTGATATTTTGAAAGGAAATATCGATAAATAAAAGAAAATATCAGTATTTTGAAAGAAAGAAAATATTGATAATTTGAAAGAAAATATTGATAAAGGACAGGAAAGCAGTTTTGCTACTGCCTCTTTCTCTGCTGTGACAGGCTGGTCAGTTTTCACGTTAGCAAGCAAGCAAGCAAGCAGAGACCGGCTGAGGAGGAAAGCAGTGCTCCCCCCCTCCTAGAGTCAATGTGGTTGAGACTTGGCTTTTTTCCTCCCGTTTGGAGTTTGGATTATTGGAGTGGTGGGGGGTGGCAGAGACAGCGAGAGCTGTAATGCTGTGCTATGAGTAAAAACAGTAGAAGAACAAATACATTTGGGGGGGGGAGCCAGTGTCAGGGGAAAGCCACTGAAGTTTGGAGCAAACAGGATTGCTCTGCAAAGATGGAGAATATGAGGACCACTGAAAACTCCAGTGCTAAACCCGAATTCAGCAGAATTCTCACCTATCCCTAATATATAAGGGGTGAAACAATCTTTTAGATATCCTGGTCCGTCAGTATATGGCTTTGTACACCCATATTTGCACCTTGAACTTAGCTTGGTAGCTAATTCTGCCATCCAGGTTCTAGTGTTGGAATGCAGCAATTGTTTCCTTTTTTTTTTATAGAATCCCAGGTGCTGAGCCCCCATCTTCCCTCCATGCTCACAGCTTCAACTCATCTCCAGCCCCCGCACAGTTCTTCAGCCCAGCCTTCTCATCCTGTGCTGCTCGAAGGGCAAACCCAATATCAAGCCGCTGACATGGAGTGCTCTCCCATCCAGAACAGTCCCTGGAAAGAGACCAGTCTGGATAAACCCTATGAAAAGCCGAAGAAATCTGCTGAGCCGAGCAGCATGCCAAGGTCAAGGCTGTTCACACGGCCCTTTTACTCTCTCTTTTCTTGCTTGCTCTTCTTAGGGTATGTCTGTCTGGTCCCAAAGGCAAGCTTGAGATAGTCTTACATGAACTGTAGTCTGCATGCATGCCATATGGAACCTACTGGAGTGGCCGTCTGTTATTTTAAAAAATATGTCCCATTGTTGATTTAGATAGTTTTGAATTTCTATTTTACACTTCCAGAAAGCTCCCTCAAAGTGGCTTAATAAACTAAATTTGAATGTAAATTCCATCCGGTGTAAACTTTACAATGGCATTACAGAATGCAGAAAGCGCTTGGGTGTCATGTTTCAAAAAGGCCCTTTGAGAGCCATTGACTTAGAAACTTAACAGTCCAGGTCATTAAGCCAGAACAGCAATCTTCATGGAGCTACTTGGTTTTTCTTTTTCTTTTTCCATTCTTTCTTTTTACCCCTTTGTTCCCCCCCGCCTTAAAAGAATGATGGGAGGAGAGGAATTCTGTGCCCCCTAACCAGAACCTCCCATTACTTTGCATGCAGGGAATAAGGATCGCCCTGGAAGCCAATTCTTATTTGTCGCTTCATTGTGTTCTCTCTTCAGCAGTCCAGGCCTGATGTCCCAACCATCACCCAACTGTTCCACTCAGCGGACTGTTGAGACATCGTCCTGCTACTTTGTTCCTACTAGGAAGCTGGAAGGAAGGAGACAAGCTGGTTCCAGTGCCCCACCGACACCAGAGTTCCTGGGAAGGAGAGGACAATCTCAACTCATGAGGTACTCTGTGGGCTTAGGGAAAATGGATGTATTCAAGTGGGTGGCCTTGCCTTCTTGTTGCCTAGTCTCTCTTTGGATTTTGAACACATCAGACACCTTGGGGTGATTTTGCAGCACAATAACCGAGGCTATATGTGTGTTGTGCTTCCATAATGATGCCTCACAAATGCAGAATTTTAAATTTAGCATCTTGGGAATTTCCAATTTTCTAATCCTAGCGGCTGTGAAAACAGGCTTGAAAGGGAATGAGCAATGCTTGGAAAAATGTTGGAAGTTAGAGGGAGAGGCAAGCAGAATTTCTGTTGGTTAAGGGTTGGGGCTTCAGTGTCCTGCATTGCTTCAAAATGGTAGCACCCTATTTTTTTTTTTTTTAGAATCTGAGTTAATACTTAGAAAAAAAATTGATTGGTGGTGGTGTGGGAGGGTTGTGGAATATCATAATACACATAGTCTTGAAATTTAAGTAATAGGCACAAGGACAAAATCCTGAACATAAAATGTTTCTTCCTTGAGCTCATAGTCCCAGCTGAAAAATGTGAACAACCCACTAGAGGAGAGTACAATTACAATGTATGTGGCCCAACCTGTATAATCAGATGGTGGGGAGATGGTGGGGGGGGAATGAAAGGCAAGTTGACAACAGTAGGAAGAGTGTCCTGCTGGGAGGGAGCTCTGTCACAGCCGGCCACCTTTTCTGTTTGGCAGCGCCACCCAGTTTGCCTACAAGGAAGTGGTGGTGCCAGTGCGATTCCACCGGTCAGTCATTTCCCACAGCAGGGTGGTGCATACCCCTTCTTTGAAGGACTGTTCCCCAATAGGCCCTTGAGTCCTCTCCAAGTCATCTGTGACAGGAGAGAGAGAGAGAGAGAGAGAAGTGGGCTGAATTAAATCCAGTGGAAAGTCTGAAATCCTGGCTGCAGCGCTCTGCTTAGTTGGCTCTATTAAGCTAAATAGGATTTGGAGGAGAAGGTGTCTGGTTGAGTTCCAGCTGTTTTGGAGTCTTAACTATATCCTTCTGGCCCACACAGAGTGTGTTCATCCCGGGAAGACTTTGAGTCCCGCGGAAGAAGTGCATTGCCCAGGCGACGCCCCACCTACTACACCATCACCGTCCCCGAGTCCTGCTTCTCTGTCCCCAGGCCCAACCCGGCCATCAAGCCCACCTGTCACTCTGCTTCAGAAGACAGCAATTCGGATGTCTCCAGCATCTCCCACACGACATCTGCCAGCAGCAGCAGCCCAGACATCTCCTTCCTAAAGCCACTGCCCTCGATTCCTGCGGAGGAACCCTTGCAGCCATTCCCGAAGCAGATCTGCCAGGGGAATGAATCCGAATGCCACTGTCAGCGTCTCCAGAAGCTGCTGTCACCTCTAGGCTACTTCTGTGCTACGGAATACGTGTCTGACAGCCTCCCGCCTGCTGGGAGGGAGTTCTGTCACAGCCGGCCACCTTTTCTGTCTGGCAGCGCCGCCCAGTTTGCCTACAAGGAAGTGGTGGTGCCAGTGCGATTCCACCAGTCAGTCATTTCCCACAGCAGGGTGGTGCGTACCCCCTCTCTGAAGGACTGTTCCCCAATAGGCCCTCGAGTCCTCTCCAAGTCAGCTGTGACAGAAGAGCTAAAATCGTGGCATGAACGGACTCGGCTGCGCAATGCGCGGCCACATTCCCTGGACAGACAAGGGGCTTTTCGCATGCGCAGTGGACCAGGCAGAGAGCTGCGCTCCGCAGGTTCCATGGTACAGCAAATTCAGGTGAGGATTTAGGGCAGGAAGGTGCCTTGGGGAGAGGGGAGCCAGCTTCTTCATTACTGTTTCTGCTTTGCTTCAGAGTTCCCTTAAGCAAGCTAACGTTCCAGGTTAGCCTGTATCTGGATAAGCCCTTTCCCCAGAAACAAATGGGTGTGTGAACTCCTTAAATGTCTTACAGCAGGGATGGAAACCTGTGGCCTTTCAGATGTCATTGGACATCAGTACCCACCAGCTCCAGCCAGCTTGGCTAATGGTTAGAGATGTTGGGACTTGTAGCCCTCCTGATGTTGCTGGGCTACATTCTTAACCTGACAGGCTGTTAGTATCTGAGCACTTGAGGTACAGAAACTGTCTCTTTGCTCATGCATGTGGAAAAATGAAGGAGGAGGGCTTTCATGACTACTGGCAGAACTGTAAGAGCCAGACAGGTGCCTCTAAGGTAGGATTCACCTCGCTGCTCAACTTGTCATGTTTTTTTTCCCATTCACACCCCCCCAAGCCCATTGGGACTTCCCAACTCATAGCATGTTGGCTATCTTACTTGCACATGAACAAAATCCTACAGCCTTGCACCCCATCACAATGCACACTACTAGAAGCAGTTTCTGTTCATGCAACCAAGACACATGCCCTGCTCAGCACAAGTGCGAAGCCACCCACAGACTCAAGAAAAGGCAGCTGCCACAGCCTGCTCTTGTCTCACGTAGAACTGTACATGCATCAGTGCCACTGGAAATAGTAAACAGTACATTACTGGGCCTTTTTGCAATTCAGCCCTCATGGGCTTGGTGACTAGGAGCAGGTGTCATTTGACCATCCTCACGTTGGAAAAAACATGTTCATTCAGTGGCCATGTGAAGGAGGCTTATGTGCATATGTCTATACATGCATAGAAGTCCTCCTTGCCGGGGGTGGGGGTGTTCCCTGATTGGGGTTTATGCATGTACTCTGTGCACATGCAGAGCTCCTTCATGTCTGCCAAATGTGCTGCTGTCAGGGGCTGTGGCTGGTGGAGGGCGTGAGCATTGTGCACCGGAGGAGTGCTGCCATGCCACATAACCCCATGACCTGCTTACACATTCTTTTCATGTATGAGGGTGTTCAAGCTCACCGCCTCCCCCACCCCCCTTATAACTAGGCAGCACTATATGCAAATAGAGTATTCCTCCCTGGTGTCTCTTTCCAAACATCCCTGGTCTAATAGGTTTTGTTTTTCACAGAGAAGCCGTAAGAGCTTTCCATTTAAATAAGAGCTAGTGTCATAGTAAGGGCTGCAATCCAATACATGTCTACTCAGAAGTAAGCTTCATTGGGGTCAATGGGACTTACACCCAGGTGTAGGTGTATCCTGGATTGCAGCCTAAGAGGCTGATGTGTGAATCAGGAAGTTCCTGGCTCAGGTCTTCCTTTGTGACAACTCATGAGGTGTCCTTAGGCATGCTACTGTCTTTCAGCTACCTACAATATTATGGGCTAATGATAACAGCCTTCTTTATAGTAAGGACTGAGATAATTTATGTGAAGCAGTTTGCACAATTTTAAGTGCTATATTAATGCTAAGTATTATTACAGTGTTTGTAGGATTTCAGGGGACGCATTTCTAAGTAAAAGTGTTACAGGTCAAGCTGGTGGGCAGGGGTGCTTTTTAAAAAACAAAACATTTTTACCATTTGCAAGAAGCACTCTTTTTGGCACAAAAGTCTCTGTGTATTCAGAGTGAGGGCAACATCATACAGGAAGCATTGTTTTCAGTCTGAATTGTTTTCCCTCACTGATGCCATCACATAGCCAAATTTGATTGATTATGTGACAGCATCACTATTTCTGGTAAGACAATTATGTCTGAGTGAACAAATGAGTCATGGTGGGATGCCCCTTCTTCCTCCAGCCCAGTTTAGAATTTGGCTTGGGGAAATAGGGTGGTTTATCCTGAGTCCGGTTCCTAATTTGTTCTGCTGATGCCATAATTTAGAGTCTGACAGAACCTGAGAACCCCACCCTGTGACCCTGCCCCCCCTCCCCAATCGCCGCTGCTACCTTTCTGCTTAGCTTATTTGGCTTAGTGGCAGCAGCAATAAAGTCTTGCTGGAGATCTCCTGGTTGCCTTCCTTCTGGTGACAGCAAGGAGAGCCTTGCTGTCCCCTTCCCTCCCTCCCTGGCACCTGCTGGGAAAGTGTTACAGTAGTATTTCAGGTGCCAGGGACCCTGGGAAATATTGTTTCTCCCAGGGTGCCCAGTTCTTTTGCACAAGCTTTGGGTGCCCTGGAAACCCAGGCTCCCTGGAATTCAGTGCTTCAGAGAAGAAAGAAGGGAGACCTTGCAGTGAATTTTTTTCACCACTGCCAGGCCAAGTGAGTGAGAAGCCGGGATGGTAGGCAGAATTCACAAGGCCAGAATCCTCACCTCATACTGAAGGTGAACATATGAAGTTGTTGAGGAACCTGAACATGATTACTTTTCTCAACATTACCAGATAATAGTACAAAAGCAGCCGCCGCCAAACCCACTCGCTGTGAGCAGAGTATAAACCATATGAGCAAGATTTTTTAGAAGTACATTTAAGGGCCCACCAAAAGGCACAATGCTTAGAGACATTCATTTGGCACAGCCCTATGACTAACTAGGTGTTAAACACTAATGCGTGCAACAGTGCCCCAAAGTAATTTTAAAATAATAAAATAAAGCAGTGCTGAAAGGAGGGGATTTTAGAACAGGCAGATCATGGGAGGGGAAGGGATGCTTAAGCCTTTCCCCAACAGCCATTTCGGCAGCTTAAAAACCTCACCCCCGATTCTAGATGTACGTTTGCACTGAAAGTTAATTGGGTATTCCCAATTACTCGTGAGCGGGAGATTTCTGGCTCGGAGTCTATAAGAGCTGTCTGAGAGGACATTTTTCCAAGTTCTCTGCCCAGATAATTAAAAAAAAATTAAATATTATCCTCTTCCCATCCCTTGAATCCCCTTCCAGTTAGTCTCAGCCAAGTCCTTTGGCTTGTCAAGTCCTGGTATGCTTGCTGGACATATTGTTAGATGGGAGAGGTTATGTGACCGCTTCTTTGTTCTGAATGATGACAACAGTGCCTTCTGAAAACTCCGTGCACTGTTCCTTGGGAAATATAAGTGCAAGGAATTCTGGACAATACAAATCCTGTCTTTTAGCTTAGAGAATTATCTCCTCTCGATGCACAAAACTGTTGCACAATGGAGCACGGTGCTCTCCTCCTTGGGCATCTCCCTTGCCTGCAGCACAGGGCTGAGGCCCACACCACACAAGCAAGAGCTTGCCGTTGGATTCCTCCCATCCTATTCAATGCTTGCCTCCCCTAATCTAGTAACAGAGTTGTGAAATTTTAATCAGACAACTCTTATGATATGGAGTATCTGCATGAGCAAGAGAAACAGTCCCCTTGCATTGCATCTTACATTTGTCTGCCTAATCCATCTGCAGATGAACAAGAAAGCCACCCAAGAATGCAGCATCAGATAAATCCCTGGCAATTCCATGCCCATCAATACTAAAAGTCCATAGCTGGAGCACATGTGCATTATTAGGCAGCTTTCTTTGTGGATATTGGGATATCAGAGTTTGGGGTACAAGATTGCTAAAGCGTACAATCCCCATTCATGAGACAGAGAAAAAGGAACTTACCTAACACAAAGGAGCCATAAAGACAATCCCCTTGTATAATTACTGGAAAAGCTGATTAAGGGCCAGTTTGTTGCAACAGACTAACTTAGTTACCCATCTAGAACGTGTTTCAGCCGAAACTCTACCTTTGCAAGTGCTAGGCCTCCGGGTGCGCATGTGAATAATGGGTGGAAACTCTGGAAGCTTCAGCTTGCTCACTAGTTAAAAGCTATTTTGGTTTTTTTGGTTTACATCCATGAATGCTGGCATAGGAGTAAGAAGCTGCCTTGTAATCATTTACACCATGTAAGCCAATATTGCCTATTTTTAACAGCCTCTCCCCCAACTCTCAGCCAAGGCCTTTCTTAAGTCTTGCTGCTGCCAGAATTGTCTGGCTCTATCCTTCTACAGGCACCAGACTATAGTCTTTCCATGTACTGATGCAAGTTCTAAATATTAACCTGCTGGGGCTCTGCTTTTTCCAGGAATTCTTTGGAATCTCTAGCTTACCTATCAGCTGATTCTGTTCTACAGCAGGAATAGGGAACTTGTGGTCCTCCCTATGTTGCTGGACTACAGTTCCCATCATCTCTGACCACAGATCCTTCCAGTTGGGGCTGCTGGATGACCCAACAGCATTGGGAGAGCTACAGGTTCCCCGTCCCTGTTCAAAAGTGTGGATCAACAGGTGGCATTTTGTCTTCAAGGCAATTTAAATGTAAAGGCATAGATAATCATAGCTAGAAAACTTCCCATGGTTTTAAAGCATTTTAATTTAGCAGCATTGACTGGAAGGAGCAGCAAAGATTGTTCTGGAAATGTTTATCTTTTCATTGCTTCATGTTGGGAGAGGAATTATTTTATAGGTAGGGAGAAACATAATGGGGCACATTTTCCTGAAGCAACCAAGGTAATAAGTGACCATCAGCTGTAGCAAGTATCTTTGCAGTTAATGAAGGAAATTCTTTTTAATGGTAGCGGAGTCGCTGCTACCATGGAGATGTGCAGGTCCAGTAATTCTGTTAAAAGGCTCTTTTTTGAACCCTGCAGGTACCTCGCTTCCATGTCCTAAAACGGTCACCTGAGGGAGCCCCTGTGCAGGTCTATGTGCCAGAAAATGGAGAAATAATTAGTCAGGTGTAGAGACCGCATCATGTCCACCTCCCAGAATTTGGCGTTGTCAGCAGGCTGGCTGCCTTGACCCGATTCCAAGTTGGAAAGAGGCTTCTTGCCAAGCCTTGGCATGTTCATTGGTCTGCTGATCCTGTTATATTGAAGAGAACATTTAGGGACT
The DNA here is from genome assembly GCF_030035675.1 of Rhineura floridana. Lineage (NCBI taxonomy): Eukaryota > Metazoa > Chordata > Lepidosauria > Squamata > Rhineuridae > Rhineura > Rhineura floridana. The sequence continues at coordinate 76,920,330 of NC_084485.1, read as the reverse complement.
ATTTGCAAGCTATCGCTCAGCCTTTCCCTTCTATGATGAACAGATGGAATAGACTATTGCAACGCACAGTTGGATTTCTTATCCTCTACTGAAGACAGAGGACCCCTCATCAGTAACTAGAGTTTGCTTGTCTGCCTATTTATTCATGTTTGTCTGTGGTGGAAAGATCTTGGTTGGGAGTTGGTTGTAGGTTATGAAAACAAGATTAGCATCAAGAACTTTTTATAGTTTTTAGGAAAAGAGCCAAGCCTAACTACATGAATTTTCTATACTCCATGGAAGTAGAAGCCGTGTGCCTGTATGTGCCCTCCACAGTGCTACATCTGGATCCTCTGCACTCTTCCTTATTCTTGCATAAAGTAGTATGATGTTGTGAACAGCCGTTGAAGCAAGCAAGCCTCCCCAAGTGTAGTTTAATGCTCTGCCTTCTTGTAAGCGGCCGTTTTTCAACGCTTGCCATCTCTTTGGTTCTCTTGCTGCATCATAGATTCCTTATTTTCAGTTTTAATGGAAAATGGTACTAAAAAAGTGGGCCCTTTTTCAAGGGTGAAATAGGTGGTGCTCTATTTTTGTATGTATCTAAAATGAATAACTTCATGGCAGGGGAGGGGGTTTCTCTTTATATAAGCACAACACAGGAGATTGTTTACTCCTAGGCCCAGAACCTTTTCAGCTTACATCACTGGATGCAGCCTTCTACTAGGTCTGTGTATATTCAGAAATAAAAATTATGCAGAAAGGCAAGCCAAATTCTATGCCACAGAATTGTTACAAAATTATGCAAATTACTACACTCAGCTAGCACTAGTCATGGAAAACGGAAAAAGCCTACCTTCAGTTTTAAAAAAGAAAAGCAGATCCTCAGGATGCTGCATTTATTCTTAATAGGAATGTGTCACGCAATCCTAGAATGGGCAGACACGCTTTTGTACCCCTCTGATTAGCCTCTACTTACTGTGTGGCATTTTCCAAACACCCATCGGTCTTTAATACTGGTCTTTGTTTCTGGGGTGGTTTGGGGACTGCCACTAATTAAACCACTAATTATGGAATCATGAAGGACAAGTATGTGTAGTATCTGCACCACACACTGTTCTGTTCTTGATATTAACTCACACTGGAGGGAGAGAAATTGTGTATGTGCATGTGTAGCAGTTGGCCTGGACTCACCTCAAAGCAGTGTTAAATGTATTGGAATATTTTTATCTTGAATGTATTATCTTGTGTCCTAATCCTTGCAAGCCATCACGTGGGCATTGCCTCTGTTTAATTACTCCTTTAGAAACAGTCACAATCCATGTTTTGTTGCATCCCCAAAGTGTTATAATTAAGTACAGAAGAGGCAAAGTCAAGTCACAAAGAGATGGTTCTCAGAAGACATCTAAATTCTGCTCAGCCTCTTTGCTTCTGGTTTTTTAACCTCCTAAATTAGAGTCACTTGCTCAAACCTACATCAGTATATCAATTCCCCAACAGCTCAATCTTTGTTCCATTGAAAGGCAGCCTTTTGAGCTTACATATCATTAATGGCTTGTTTTTATTTTTATTAAAAATAATTATTTTTAGATCTCATTTTAATGTTTCTTTATTAAGAGGAGGAACAAACACGTTCATTGGAAAACCATGTACATCAGGAACTTTAAATAAATTACACTATTTACATAGAGGTATAAAATATTACACACTATCCTGTATACACATACGTATCCAAACACACACACACACACGTACGTGACCATTTTGCTGATGCTATAACCCCCAAAGAAGTCCTGAACACACATCAGCCTTTGAGTTAGGCAGGAGACCTTTCAGGGCAAGAAAAGGCACCTGTTATTTGAAACTTTGTGTTGTATATATACGACCAATTGATGGAGCAGAATGACCAAGTCTTGGGTCCTTGCCTATGGTATTTATGTGCATAAGGTCTTTCACCTCCATTGCTTTCTTGGAATGCCAGGAGAGTGCACATTATCCTACCACCAGAAGGGCTATTGCTGAATCAAAGCCTCAGGGGTCACCATGAGAATATGGTAGAAAATGTCCTAGGGATGCTGGATGAATTAAGCAGATGATGTAAACCTACTTCTGACTCTCATTTACAGTGTCCCCTTAATGAACATGAATGTTTACCCCAAGGGCTATTAAAAGCAGATGAGGTTTTCAGCTCTGTTATTTTGACCCTTTTCACCATGTGTTTCAAGTATTATTCACAGGAGGTAAAATGGCTCTCCAAGTTTGGACCCAATTTAAGTTTTAGAAATGTGGACTTTGTCACATCCATTGGATCAGGAGTATTAAAAACAAACGAGGGCTGCTTCTTCAATATGAGGAAATATAATCCCATTCCTAAAAGCTACAAATAGCACTGAGGCACATGGGACTATATGGCAATATGGTTAATAATTTAACAGAAAGCCGAGTGCTCTCTGCAAGAGCCTTTCAGGTATTATCAAGTAATACTTTACAGTACAGGGCATTTCATGTTTCTTGTACTACACAGACTTCCTCCAAGAATTAATGTAGGAAGGTTTAGGTGAACTGCGTACAGCTAATTTGCAAACTAGGCCTAAATTTTTACAAGCAAAAACATTCACAGGTGACTACAAGCTTTCCTAGATATCAGACAAGAGAGTTGTGTAGCCATGCAAAGGGATGGAGATTATGCCAATAGATTATCCTTCTTTCAAGACTCAAATCACTCAGACCTCTCTTATTGCAGTCTAGCATGGCAAGTGGAGAGAAGACTGCAAAGGACACAATGATTTAATAAACAACCACCTTAATATTTAACAAGGGCCTATGAAAATTGGTGCAGCTGGTAGACACAGGACAAGCTGTGGAGCTGAATGTAAATCAGTCAACAGTGAAGCAAAGCACAGAACACACCTACTTCCCATCTTGCCTTCATCTCACTGTTGGGACTCTGCTCAGAAATCTGGGTCAATGTGTGTTCCCCAGACTAATTCAAGTTTCATTAACATAAAAAACAAAAACAAGAAAAACACCTTGGACCATGAGGTAGGTTAACTCAAAACAAGCCCTCACCCTCTTTAAACCTCACTCAAATGCACACACACCCCTCTCCCTCCTGCTCCCCCCCCAAATAATGCACAAGACAATACACAGAATCTTTAGAACTACAGTACAACCTATGCAGATGGAAGAATCTGCAGCTTCACTGCATGGAAGTGGGGTTTTCATTACCCATGCAAATGGATGACGTTCACAACCAAGCCCAGTTTATTAGAGCAGAAGACTCCTATAAACTGGGGAGGTGGAGAGCTGTGGAATGGTATGAAGCATTCAAGAAGCAGATGATTTTGACCTATTTGTCCACCAGTGGGCTACTTTCCCTAAGTCTGCTGGCTGAGACATGAACTTAGTCATTGGTCCTTGGATAGAAAGCCACAATGTATGTTCAAAGTTCAGGTATGCAACATATTAACATACAAGTGAGGGACAGAAGGTTTTGTCGAGTGCTTGGTTCTCTCTCCAGTGAGGGCTAGGCCAACCCTGCTGTGTTACACAGGCAGAAAGCTTCATCTCTTGCAAAGTGATGCTCACACAGAGCGTAAACTAGTGTCCACTGGTAAACTCAAGTGGGTTTAAAAATACCCAGTGAAAGTTCAAGTTGACTGAAGCACAGACAGAAGCTTCTCCTGTTTTTTTTTTTTTTTGCAGTCTATTATAATGGCAAATATTAAGCAGGTGAAAATAGAGGTGATGGGGTGAGATTAAGAAGGGCAGGTTTATTTTCTTCAAGGGAAAGTCTCATCACTCCACACCTGGGGGAATGTGACCATAGAAATGCACCACCATATGCTTGTTCAAGTGTTTCTTACCCTGTTTGAAATCTAAAGAAAAATCTCCTCACATTTTCTTGTCTGAGATTTAAAAGGGTCCTTTCTTCATGTGAGGAGAGAGTGTCAGTTTCTATTGCCATTATCAGTTTGTGACTGAAACATAGCAAAGTAAATAGCTTCACAGACTGAAACACTGCAGGTTTTTCCAGGCCTCCTGGGAAGCCTTTCTCAAGCAGAATCTAAAAAAATATATTCCAGCAGCTCACATCTCTTTTTGTGCGATATATAGCATTATGAAAAAAAAGTATTACAATTTCTGGTCTGAAGCTGGAATACAGAAAACAATCATTCTTCCAAACTCACTGAAATCTTGATTCCACAGATGGACAAGTGATAAACTAATCTGATTTTATCTGTCAACAATTATATAGGCCCCTCATACAACAGATTTCCCCCTTTTTATGTTATCTTGGGAGTGTTTGTGATCTTTAATGTGGAAAGGTCAAAGTCATGACCATCTAGCATTTGAAAATGAAAACTTTTGGTGATTCTACTTTTGGAGCAAAAACTGAGAAACACCACATGTGCTTAGAATTAAAAGAGGTGGCTAATTTTGCCACCCACCCCACCCATCGTTCCCCTCTTTAGAAAAGCACACACATACACACACTAGCCCATCGCTGATGGAAATAAGAAAAAAGAAGCCAGCACATCATTAACACTCATGAAAGATCTAAGCAGACCAAGAAATATCCTCTAACAACAATCAGCTATGTAGGAAATACATCCAGGAAGCAGCTGGCATGTTCAGATTTCCTCTCATCAGTTTCACTGTTAAGTTCTTAAGGAAAGGCATTCACAGGACACAGACAGCTTGTGGGCAGCCACAGGAGTCTATGGATGTGGATCCCTCAGGCATGATGGAGTCAGGGATGAGGTTTCTCACATCTTTCCTTGATAACCTCCTTGCATATAAACACCTAACATCACCTGTTTTGTAGAACTTCTCACATATCCTGGCGGATGTCTGTTTGTGGGACAGACAGATTCTGATGGGAGATATGCTCTCAAATGCCTCAGTTTGATCTTCCTCCTTGGCTAGCAATGCCTTGGTGGAGCTTCATTTCAGTGTCTTTGCAAAATCCTACCAAGCAAAGAGATGTGAGCATGGAAACTGGAAAGGAAAGGAGGTTCTCCTGCACCATCCAACCAACTCACTTACTGGTGCACAAGGTACCAAAAAGCCAGGGTGCCTCCTCCTCCTGAAGCCCTGAGTGTGGGAGTGTCCAGTGGGAAGCTAAATACAGTACTACTTCCTTCCCTTGTAAGCCAGGCTCAGCAAGGGCACCACTTCTGTCCTCTTGTGCCCTCCGTCATAGTTGCCATGTCCAAGTCTTTTCCCAGTTTCTAGGTTGTGCTGTTCAGCAGCTTCCTTGCACTCCAAAGCTTCACTGTCAAGTCACTGGGGAATGAAACTGGGAAAAGTGAGAATGTGAAGCTTGCAAAGTCACAAGCAAAACACTGTACAAGCTCAAAAAGGGAAAACAAGAGGGCCAAACTACACATTACATGAAACATGTTTGTAAAAAGTGTGCTTGGTAGACTGGCTACTTTTATTTTGAAGGAAAACTATTGCATAGACCCCAGTCCAGATCACACTCCTTATCTGGTCACTGTGCTGGTTTCCTGACCCAAATCCTCCCCATGTGCTCTCTGTCCCCAAAAGGTGCTGCTTGCGGCAAACACCAACTTTGGGGGCAAATTGCAATCAGAGGAGGAATTGGGAACAGGAAGCCAGTGTGGGCCTCCAGCCACTACTTATCCTTCAAAATGAAACTGGCCCACTTAAGCACACTTTACAAAAACATGTTTAAATATGCGTACTTTACATATCTATGGTGTTACATCATATCAGTTTATCTGGAGACAGTGATAAGAGAGGCTAGGACTCTCCCACCTTTCACTCTCTTGCAACGCCCAAGGGTGCCATAAAGACACTGGGCCTGTTCTAGAACCATCTCCCCTATTGATAGCAATATGGAGAAAGAATTCTCTTACTGCAAAACCAGGTGTGAACTGGGGTGCATGTAGTACTGCCTTGTGGGTTGTCCCCCCCTCACTGGATCCCCACTGACCCTTATACATCACCCCTGAACAGATATTATTAGAAGTAAGTTTCACTGATTATTGTGGGTCAGGCTTCCAAGTGAAGCATGCAACCTTAATAATGCAAACAGGATAGCATGTCAGGGAGTGATGGCATGTTTTTCCATGCCCACCTTGGAGGTGAACTGGGGAGTGATGTCTCCATTGGGAAACACCTTCACTTACTGCCCTAAAGGGAAAGAAAAGCAAGTAAGCATTGCGTACCGTTAAGCAGCTGAGATCAGCTCGCAGAGAAAGGGGTAAGGACGAGAAAGAGAGGAATGGGGAACACAGCAAGAAAAAGTGAGCAGGAGAGTAGAGAAGACAGGAGGAGGGTCAAGGCAGACTGGTAGCACGGCCCTTGATGGCAAGGACGCGTCTTGGAAGGCAGGGGGTGAGCCCAGGCACGTAACTCCATAACTTTACCCGGCAGTCACTGTGGCACAGAGAAAGAGAGAGAGAGAGAGAGAGAAGAGACAGAAAGAGGAAGACAGAAAAGGAAAAAAGAAACATGGTCGGAAAAGAGGAGATTAGAGACTCCAAAGTGGAAGGAAGTGAGTGAAGTGGGCTGGGTTGCCCTCCCAGGGGAAGCCCTCCTGCCAAGCCTTTGGCGCTTGCAAGTGCTCCAGTCCCAGCCCTGCCAGAATCCCCATGGGACAATGGCAGGTGACCACGTGTCCCTGTAGCCCTGCCCACAGTTTGTGATTACTGGGACAAAGCACCTTATTCTGCCTGAATCAGGAAGCCATGCCCTTAGGTGCTCAGGCACTAATCATTGGCTACTATAACGAGGCATCCTTTTGTAGAGGGGCAGTGCCAGAAATCTCCCTTAGGGTTCATTGTACAAACAAGGAAGCACAGCGTAGAATCTCGCTGGAGATGTTGTGAGAAATCAATAAACTAAAGAACCATCACAGAAAGCTGTTCCTTGCTTTCAAGGATGCACCATCAGTGACTCTGGATGATCCCGTGGTGTTGAAATGGTCACCACAGCACTAGGGGGAGGCCTCAGTGAACAGGGCAGTCACAGAAGGAACAGCCCACTGTGGGTCCTGGGCCCGTAACCAGCTCATCTCTTACAAAACCTTGTTTTCTTGAACCGTTTGACTACACATGATGGGATGGAGTGGGCAAAAATTCAAGATAAAGAGAATTCGAGCACCCAAACACTCACCTGGAAGCTGTGAATATGTGCTTAGAATTAGTGCAGATGGCATTGATGGGACTGTCATGCCCCTTGATGTCCCCAACGGGTGTGAAGTTATCAACATTCCAGACCTTCACTGTCCCACCACGGCAGGCACTCAGCAGCATGGAGCGACTGGGCACAAAGGCCAAAGCACAAACCCAGTCTTTGTGTGCATTGGGGATTTGCTGGAAACAGAAGGACAATGAGCTGTATTAGCCAGGGCCTGTTGCCACACCCAAAAAAATGTCCACCCACAAACTTCTGAATGAGCTGGTGAGGGAGTTAGCACATAGCACAAGGGAGAGGGCGGGACACTAAACAAGAAGTGGAATAACACTGCCACTCACTGCAGGTGTTGGCTGCGCCATAAAACGATTGCTACTGTGCCACCATTCACTTGCATTGAAGTTCATGGTACAGTGGCAGCCAAGCCCTATTGCTCCACACATGAGCCTTGCAAATGCAGGGGAATTCTTTCATCAGACTTGTTCTTAATAATATAAACAGTCTTAAAAAGAGGAAATCCAGCCGACACAGCTCAAAAGCCTGAATAAAAGTTTGCAGGTCAACTTCACCACCTAGAACTGAGGCTAAGTTTGAAATGGGGAACTGGCTACGCAAAAGGACTCGCCGTGCCCTTGAAAATTGTGGGCATTGCAGCAGTACATGCTTCAACCGTAAGGAGAACTGTACAAAGCATGTGCATGAGCAAGGCCTGCCCACTCAATAGATACTTACGGGTAAGGATTTTGGGCCCAATACGTAACCAAGCCAGGACAACTTCCTTCCTCTGGTTCTTAAGTGGCAAATTTGGCAAAAATCAAAAGTTACTGGCTTCAGCTCAGAAAGCTTATCATTGGCTTGGCCTTCCTACAGCTCTTGCCATTGGTCACCCCACATTGAGGTTTGGATTGTCAGTGATACACTAGGGGTGTACTTGCCCTTTAAAAGTAACCTTCAAAATTAAACTGAAGAATAGTTCACAAAATGGCATAGACCAGCGGTGGGACCATGTGACCCTCCAGATGTTGCTGGACTAACTCCCATCAGTACCAGCCAGCATGGCCAATGGTAGGGGATTATGGGGCTTGTAGTTTAGCAACATCTGGAAAGCTACAAGTTCCCCACTCCTGGCACAGACATATCTTGGGACCAGTTGTTCTTGTTACCAACCACATCACTGGCAGTGACTGTTATACTAGCAGAACCAAATCCCACACTGCACCTATGAATGCAACTAACACCCTAGAAAGTGGGGGTGGGAGAGAGAGAGCAGGACTTCCAGTACCAATATAGTTTTTATGATGGGAAAGTTTATAACAGAAGTGGTAACTATTAAAGGAAAGACAGCAGGATCCTACTATGACAGCCTTCCCCAATCTTGTAGTCCAAAACCTATGGAGGGCACCAGGATGGGAAACACATACAACAATCAGAGCTCCAAGAGACTTGGTCCTTGTCCACCCTGCCCCTAACAGCAACCATCCTGCTTTGCCCAAGAGTCTTACTGAGATCAATACAGCCATGGATGGCACGTTTGAAGGGGCCACATATGCTGCAGATAGATCTAAAATGCCTGCACAGTTCAGTTGCAATGCTAAACATGCACTGCCTGAATTCCAGCATCTGAAACATTCACTTTTGGGAGGTTGCCTCATTCAAGGGCGTCAAGCATAGGGCTTTCTTACCCCTGCTCTACAAGAGAAATTTATGCAGCAATTGTACGTTGACATCTTCATAATCTGCACCACACAAATGCTATACTACCTCTCTCTTTGCAAACCCAGCAAAAAATCCCCTCACCCTCATCGTTGTTCGTGTTCCTTCATACCTGGATGAGCTCCTGCTGCTCCAGATCCCATTTCTTGATCCCATTGTCTCTGGAGCCACTGAAGAGAACATCTCCCTGAATAGCTAGGCACCCAATGCCATCATAGTGTGGGGGTTCAAAGTTGTGAGTGGGGCCAACATTCCCAAGAACACCTTCTGCAATCTCAAACATCTGCAAAACAGGAGTTATTAGATAAGCAGCACTCAAACTCTACTGCCCAGGGTCAACCTACAGTAAACTTTGGGCTTAATGCCCCCTTCTCTTTCAGAAAAGGAGGCGTAGTGCTAGAGGGACCTATAGCCCCACTCCCACCCTGAGTAATTCTTTTAGAAGAAGGTAGGGTGGAACAAAATGCCTGGAGATTGAGATGTGAATTAACAAGAACTAAGTTAGGCTTTGGATATTTTGTAGGGCTCTATAAGGACCTCCCACTTTCATCAGACCTTTGTTATATCAGCCCTATTCACTTCTGAACAACTGCTAAGTTCTACTGTTGTTATTACTATTATTAATAATATTTATTTTGTATTTTATATTTTAAAATATTTATTATACCTATTGGATGGTTTATGCTTTGCTCTGCACTACTGTATTCCAGTGACTAATTTGTTTCAACTGTTTTTAATACTGAAGTTTAGATGGCTTAATATTTAATTTAAAATACATTATTATTATTTATTACATTTATATCCTGCCCTTCCAGAAGAAGCCCAGGGTGGCAAACAAATGACAAAACACCAAAAATATCTATAAAACATATTAAAAACAAAATATCATAAAAACCAAACATCTTGAAAAAAATATTTAAAAACATCTTTAAAAACAATTCCAACACAGATGCAGGCTGAGATAAGGTCTCTAACTAAAAAGCTTGCTGAAAGAGGAAGGTCTTCAGCAGGTGTTGAACAGACAACAGTGACAGCACCTGTCTAATATTTGAGAGGTGGGAATCCCAAAGGGTAGGTGCCACAACACTAAAGGTCCAATTCCTGATGAGATGATATCTGCAGGAAGCCCTCATCAGCAGAGTGCAGTGATAGACTGGGTATATAAGGAGTAAGACGATCTTTCAGGTATCATGGTCCCAAGCCTCTCCTGATTCAGATGTTACCAAGAAACAGAGCTGGGTATCATCAACGTACTGTTGACACCTCACCCCAAATCTCCTAGTGATTGCTCCCAATGGCTTCATACAGATGGTTAAATAATAATGATACTCTCCTCTCCCAGCGAGCTGTAAGCCATCTTGCAAATCAGGGATGAGGAACCTATGGCCCTCCAGATATTATTGGATTCTAACTTTGCTTGACATTTTTATTGTAATATGGTGTTTTTAGTCTGCATACTGCCTTATAATATTTTGTATAAAATGGCAGTATATAAATATTTAAATAAATAAATAAAAACTCCCACTACACCCAGCCAGCCTGGCCAATGGTCAGGGGTGATGGGTTAATAATATCTGGAAGGCCAAGTGTTCTTCATCTCCATTGTAAATAAATGCTAGTTGTGAAGGTCCACAGAGCTTAAATATCTGATGAATATGTCGCGTTAGCAACTGCCTTTTAAGACAGCTTAGTTTGTCTCCAACTGATGAAGTTGAAGGCAGAATAAGGGATAGATTTTGGCTTCGTGGATCACAAGCTACCTTGCTTGTTTAATCAGAACTAGAGCACTAACGCGACACACTGGAGTATTTCCGACTTGCCCTAGGAAACCCTCGGGGGGCTGCATCATTCCACTTGGGCAGAACCCTTACTTCCTTATTGTGCCAAAAACTGTGATTGTTGGTATTTTTTAGTGGTTTCAGAAGCAACATGTCAATCTTCTTCCATTAATAACTGATAAGAAACTTATTGCCACAGACAGGAGATGGGCTTGGCTGTCAAAGCAAAAGAAATAAGGAGCATTCTTAAGGACATCGCCCGCTGTGCAGTTGGCAGAACAAAATTATTATGTCTACCACCTTGACATAGTGATCTTTAGCTCCTGTAATGACCAGGTCGTGGTTGCTTGCCGTCCTGTTCACTGTGAGACACATCACTGGCCCAATATGGCCTGTCAGCTTCCCAATGGGCTGCAATCTAGCCGAAAAAAGGGGAGGATAATGTTAGTCTAACTGCAGGAAGACATTTTTATGCAAGACCAAATGCTCCTTTCTGCTTTTCCCCACACAGGCAATGCCCAAACAAAAAGGACCCTAAACATATACATTTATTTTATTTAAAAAAATGATATCCCACTTTACACCATCTACGTCTCAAAATGGCTTACCATGAAAAAAATATACAAAACTCAAAACACGAATTACAGCTCAAAAGTGTTAAAAACTCAAAAATTTAAAACCAGAAAGTTTTAAATATCAGAGAAGCATTCATGATGTGAAGGCCTCCTGAAATAAAATGGTTTTAACCAGGAATCTGAAACTCAACAAGAATAGTGCCTGTCTGACTTCTGGTAGGAGGGAGTTCCAGAGTTGGGCCCACAGCACTAAAGGCATGACTCTTCATTGACATGAATTGGGCTTCTGGTACACTGGGGACTGCTAATAGTGCTCCACCACATGATCTCTGTCATCGACTTGGGATGTCCAGGGTAAGGAGGCCCTTAAGGTATCCTGGACCTAAGGTATTCAGGGCTTTGTTCACTAGTACAAAAAACTTGAACGTAGCCTGGAAGTGGATGGGAAGGTAGTGTGGGTCTTTTAACACTGGTGTCATGTATTGGCGGTAGCCTGTTCCCATCACAGGTCTAGCCACAGCATTCTGCATTAGAAGCTTCCCGACCAGACCCAAGGGGAGCCCCACACAGAGTGTATTGCAGTAATCCAGTCTTGAGGTTACCAAAGCATGAACTGCAGCAGTCAGGTTACCCCATCCAGGGCTTGAGTTTCAAGTGCTTCCAGGAACTCCTCAGTCTGACTAATTAAGAGTTTTGGAGTGTGGCAACTGTCTCTTACCATTCTTGCACATTTTAAAACAGTTTGGAATTATGGGAAGTTTGCCTGCTGACCTGTTCAGTTCCCAGATGCGGACAGAATTGCCAGTGGCTGCATAAAGCATGGTGCCTGTGGGATTAAGTGCAATCTGGTTGATCTGGTGCTCGCCTTGCACGCTGGTGATGGTGCGGGTAGCAGTCCCTGCACAGGCATCTCCGGTAATCACCTGGCCTGATGAGCTAATAAAGGGAGATAAAGAAGGGGAGAGAGTAAAACAGATATGAAAGGCAGCTGAGTCTCACAGAAGCATGAATGGAGTTTGTCTGGATGGCAAGGAAGAAACCATAGATTTGCCTGTGCCTTTTGCAGGAGGATACTGCAACACAGGCAGCTTTAAAACATAGCTGTAAAGGGCATAACTGCCCTTTTATACATCTCCATGTGGATCAGGAGCAACAGCAGGTTTTGAAGGAATTATTCCTTACCCCTTCACACAGTTCCACAGTGCAAAATAATAATAAAAAAGTAACTCATGATTTGAACTAGCATTTATTTTCTCTTTCCTGCCTCCACAATAAAGGCTGACTGAGCCACACGGATTGGGACAGTCCAATGGGGTCATGCAAAATGAAATACACAAACCCTTTTCCTTTTAGCTGGAAGAGCAGTTCAAACAGATTGAAAGAAAGGCCTACTAAGGGTCAATTAATGTTTAATCTTTTAGAATAAATAGCTAGTACAGGGGCTCCTTGCTTGGGACCATGATAGGGGCAAAGGGTTAAAAAATCCTGCCCGCACCACAGTCCTGATCCAGCTTTCCTATCCTCTTCCCTGCACCAACTTTTTTTTAAAATGCCCAGTTGGACTAAGTTTGTGACCAACGCCACACCTAATTTGGCCTGTAGATGTTGGAGGCAGTAGGTTTGGTCGGTAGGAGAGGGTGCTGTCTATCTGGTATTAAAGCAAAGGAAATGCACACTGTGGAACATCTAGTTCCACTGAAACACAAAGGGCATAACAGAGCTCCAAGCAGGCTAGGAACTATTATGCTAGAGACATAATGCTATCCAAATATTACCCATAGTTCAGCAATTGGAAGCAGGCTGTGAGAACTCACAGTTCACAAGGTGCAAGAGATTATTTGGCACAATGGCACATGACCACTGCTAACCATGGCTGACAAATGTTCCTAAACCCCACTTTGGAAACCCCTATAAGGTCACAATGAAGCTTAGAGAAACTAAAACAATGAAGAGCTGCCAGGTACTTACGTGAGAGTGCGGATACACTTTGCAGAATCCCGGATGTCCCACACTTTGATGTAAGAGGTAGAGACTGTAAATACCAGGCCAGAGTGGCTACAGTACTTTATGGAGACTACATTGTTAGGATGGCCTTTCAAAGAAGCAATTTCCTGGCCAGTCACCAAGTTCCACATTTTGCAACTCCGATCTTTGGAAAGAGGAGAACACTTTAGTTGTATCAGCCTTGACCTAGTTTCCCATGTGAGAGAAGAAACCACCACCCTCTTGTAGGCAAAAATGTATATCTTCAGTGAGTCTAAGATATGATTAATATTGACTTCCGGGAAGGGTGACTTCGCTTGTGCCTGCTTTTGAGATGGGCTCCCGCCTCAAAAGAAGCTTATTCAGATATAAATCAGTCAGAACATTTTTTTTTTGACTGATGAAATTTCTCCCGGGCAGGGAGTAACGTAGAGATCAACCTCAAAAGCCTGTTTTTGTTGGGAGGACTGGATTTCATTAATCTATGAGAAAAGGTCCAGCCAGCAATGCCGGACGGACTTCCAAACAAGCTCTATCTGATTAATGCGATACGTTTATCTTTTATTCAAAGAGAAAACGGACTAACAGGCAAGCACCCTTCTTTCTATTCTTTTTTTTACTTGGTTTAAATTGTTGCAGCAAAAAGAGATTTGTCAAATGAATCAGCTTTAAAGAACTTCTGGGTGAGCTATAACTCTTCTCTGTTATTCACAAAATTAACAACTTATCTCTGTTTCTATTGCAAAAAGCTGTCCTGGAAGTGCATTCTAAAGATATAAACAGAAGAGGGATTTCTATTCCGAGGAACATTATATTGTCTGGGACTATTCTCTTTTTGGTCTATTTTATTTTGACGAATCTGCTTCTTCACGACGCCACTAACTGTTTTGATGCTGGGAACTAAATTTGTTTTGTGTTCTTGAACATAGAGAGATAAGGCAGGCTGCTCTGTTTATACTGTGATGTCATCAAGCCTGGAATATTAACCCAATTGTTGCTGAAATAAGAAGTGGTTCTTCTTTATTTTTGTTTTGTTTTGTTTTCGTGGTTTTAAAAATGGCAATCAAGAAAGTGGCTGAGAATCTGGAAGTAATTATGTTTCAGAAAATAATGGATGAGATTGAGATAACGAAACAAACCCTGCGACAGGGCAGTAAGGAGCTGAAAATTGAACTGAGCAAAATGACGCAGGAGCTTAAAGAAATAGGGGATCCTGCGAGAGAGGAGAATGAGATCAGAGATGAGAAAAGAAAAAATAAAGGGAAGATACAAGCCCTGGAGATTGGAACAAATGTGGAATTGGAAAAAGATCTGGAGTTTATGGATATTAGAAATAAAATCTACTGTTTGGAATTTAACGTTATCTCTGAAGAAATTAATGAAGATATTAGAGATAAAGTTATCAGTGGCTTGGATAATCTTCTGGACTGGAATGACGTGATGGAGCTTGATATAGAGAAAATCTATGGAATTAACTGCAGCCATGTGACAATGGAAAAACTCTCAAGAGATGAGCCAGTGCATTTTGTAAAAAAGAAGAACAGAGATATGACTTTACAACAATATTTCAGCAACTTATTCAGAATTGATGGCAAGAAAATATTTGGGATAGAGGAAATTCCCATCAGACTCTTATTATATGACTATGGCTATGACAGCAAGATTATTATGGAATACTGATAATGGAAGATTGGACACTGAAATTACTGGACTTAACAGGACTATTGAAGATGGAAGATGGAATTAATATGGATAATGGAATAATGGCTATTGAAATTATTGGACCTAACAGATTTTCATGAGATGGATTAATCGATATGTTTATTTGGACTATGGTTATGACAATAAGATTATTATTATTATTAACGAGATGGATTAATCGACATGTTTATTTGGAGAAAAATTGATAGATATATTTCTTAAAG
The DNA here is from genome assembly GCF_030035675.1 of Rhineura floridana. NCBI lineage: Eukaryota > Metazoa > Chordata > Lepidosauria > Squamata > Rhineuridae > Rhineura > Rhineura floridana. The sequence continues at coordinate 76,905,213 of NC_084485.1, read as the reverse complement.
AATTGAAACCTCTCTTTGACTTTTTGTGGAAAGAATAAAGTAATGTTTATGAGATTTGATGATTAATTAAGATAACTACTGGAGGAAAGTGATTTTATAATATAATTTAAGAGACAGGATTGATATATATTGTAGACCTACAACTGATTTGATCTGCGACAAATGGGAAGTCATCATTTTATTTTTTTGTTTAATCATTTTTGTTTTGTTTTGTTTTTTGTCTTTGAATGTTTTATGATTTTGTTTTGTATGTTTTATGAAAATTTGAATAAAAATTATTGTAAAAAAAAAATAAGATATGATTAATATCTTAAAATGTGAACATGCAACACATAAGATGGAAAGCAGGTACTTTTAATTCAAATACTGAATTTTAAGCTTTTAGCAGTTGCATATTTTCCTTTTTTCTGGGGACAGATATTGTCTTAATAGATGTATGTAACAGGTTCCCATTTTCTCTCTTTATCATAAATAAATATAGCACCTGGGATGTCTGTGTTTGTGTGCTTTATGGCAATTGCTAGGGGCAATTGCTAGGGGAAAATATGGCTGCCCCAGTGCAGCCATAGAAGCAGCAGCCATTTTTTAAATCAGGAATTCCCTGGAGTGGTGCTTCGTCATGACAGAGAGACTTTCCATCAGGGACACTGTGGGGGAAATGGGTGTTGGGTAACTTGCTGAAGCAGCAAAACTACAGTAAAATGAGAAAACATGGACAATATTATGGTTTTTGCCACCAGCTTCCCTGAAAACCATTATGATTTTTTCTTTCTCCATCCTTCCACTTCTGAATTTTGCTTCACACAGTTCCACTCAGAACTTCTGGCTCAGCGTTTGTCCATCCCAACCTTGAGCCATCAAAAACAACTCTTGCCCTCACACACACGCACCTTTGGATCCAGAGAACAACAATTCGTCAGTAGCATCCAAGCAAAGAACAGGCTTGGTATGTCCTTCTGCCACAGAGATGCATTGCAGTGGGGCTGTCCGGGCACTCCTGGAACCTCCCACAGGGTTTATTATGCCCCTTGCATGGGAGAAAAAGAAAATTGCCATGAGAGGTGATTCTTGCAGCTGGAGCAAGTGGACATCCTAGGTAGATAGGACTAACCTATCATGCACACTGCTTAGGAGACACAGCCTGCTAGAAGGGCCAGACCCACATTAAGCTTCAAGGGGAAAAAACGACAGGCAGGCAGGCACATGCAGAATCAAGGCGAAGAGTACATCAAAGCTCTGGGCACAAAAGTCTGCAATATTATAGGAGAGATGAGATGCTCCACATGGGTTATATGCTGGTGTCAATATTACGCTGAAAGGTGATCCACTCAAGTCCTCTTCAAGGGTTATTTCCCCAAGAGGCAACGTAGATAAGAGCAGGGCTGCAAGTCACACACTTAGGCCCCTAGCGTGATTAAAGTAAACTTATGCAGTGGGAAGCCTCGTGTCTCAATGGAGGCTCTCCGTGGGATTGAAACCCCCGATGCACGCCATGTGTATCAGACACCGGCGTGTGTGCATTTGCATACCAGCTCTCCAGCATGGGAACGTGGAATAAAGGAAGCTGCCTTATACTATTAATCTGTCTAGCTCAGTACACTGACTGGCAGAGGCACTCCAGGGGTTTAGGCACAAGTATTTCCCAGTCCTTTCTGGAGATGTCAGGGACTAAGCCTGGCCCTTCCTGCATGCAAGGTCTGTGCTCCACCCACTGAGCTACAGCCCCGTCCCCATGAACAGCTCCAAGTTATTGTACTTCCATTTGGTGCATTGCTTCTGGAAGGTTAATACAAATCTCAGCCTCCAGTTCTCTTTGTGCAGGGCCAAGGAGCAATTTAACATAACTTTGTCCTCACAGCAGCATGTGGAGAGGCTCTGACCTCTTGATGTGAATAAAATCTATTTTATTTTTGCTCTGAATGGACATATGGGCCCAAAAGACCACAATTATTTTAATCATCTGCTTGGTCCAATCAGATATCACGTCACTTATTCTAGTTCTATAATACTGTAGAAACGTCTTATCTCTTGACAAATCAAAACCCCTTTCTCTAGTCTAGATTAAATGACTCCATTTGAGCTGTATATGAAATAAGTGCACCACCTTGTGGCTAGCATGGAAACAACTTCACCCCCCCCCCCCCCCGCAAGAAGCTTTGTAATAGCCCTGCAAAGTGGCTGCATTTTCTGATTTGAGTACATGGGATGATCAAGACACAGAAAGTAAAAAGAAAAAAGCCTAAAGATCACATAGGAGTGAGCCACAGGCCTGGTTTACACATCACATAAGACATTTTGATACTGTCTCCCACATCGTTTAGAGGCATTCTACAATATTAAAATATAGTAAGATAATGCTGCTGAAAAACTAGGACTGATGTAAAATTATAATATACTGAGATCAAGCACTGGTGAAGACCTGGGAGCACAAATGAGCTTTAAAAGAGGCTAAATATCACAACTCGCCTAAGGTCAGAGGAAAGCTGGTCCCATAGTATGGGTGCCACTGCAGAAAAGGCTCTCCATCTAACAGCCATGAACTGTTCTTCCTTATGCTGTGGCAGGATCAGGAGGACCTAATCAGTTGATTGTAATGCAGGGCAGCCTATGCTTTTTGTAGAGCAGCCTTTGCTGTGCCATCTAGGGCTGATGGGAGTTGTAACGGAAAACATCTGGAGGTCACCAAGTTGGCAAAGCCTCGTGTAGAGCAATACGGAGAAAAGTGCTTCTTCAGGTGTTCTAATCCTAAATTGTTTAAGATTTTATAGGTCAATACTAAAATCTTAAATTTATCCCAGTAGCTTATTGGCAGTCAGTACAACTCCTTCAAGTGTGGTGCAATATGCGCACAATAGACGGCCCTAAAAAGCAGCCCAGCAGCTGCGTTTTCCACTAGCTCCAGAGCAGCCTTAAGGACAGCCCCCTACAGAGTGCATTACAACAGTCCACCAGTGTGGGGGGTTATAGTGATCCAGGAACAATCACAGGAGAAAGGCAGCTACAACAAGCACTTAGTAGAAAAAGGGCATCCAACTCATTGCTATTTTCAAAACTTTACACAGGCTCAGCTTCTGGCTGTGCTTGAGTACCCCTAGCAATTAGTTAGAACTAAACATAACAGATGGTCTTCCCTTATAACATATGCACCCCTTCACTGTCTGGTGTGAGACTGGTTGGTGTCTAAACTTTACATCTGGGGAAAAGGGGAAGACATGGCTGCTTGGCATAGCATTCTTTAGCATGAAATCTGGTGGGCAGAATAAACAGTGGGGAGTCTGTTGTTCTGCACTCAGGGCCTCCCAAATATTCACAATATGGTACTAGAATGCATTATGCAAGTTAGAAAAATACACAACCATTTAGCTTCTATGACCAAAAACACACACCTGGATTTAAAAACTGGACTACTGGGCTGAAGTGGTAGATGGGAAAGACATGGGAAGCTGGGATAAACAGATTGCATAGGGGTAGGACTAACAAGAACTGGAAGCAATGGGAGGTGGGAGACAGGGAGCTGAGCCTGGAGGCCATGGAGATGTTTTCAACTAAAATGGCTCTGGGACTTTGAGCCTTGAAGAGGAGCTGCCTGGAAAATTTCCAGTATTTCTTCCACCACAATGAGGACTAAAAACTACTCAGGATTCTAAATGATGCCACCGCTCAAAAGCCAGATCTGTGAAATCATGGCACAGACACATGCAGATAGTTAGCTCCTAATCCTGGTTACTACTGGACATGCATTACCTACAGACATATGGCTGCTCCATTCCAAACAAAACATGACACATGTTGGCAGCTATTAAGTGCTGGGAAAGACACACACGTGTTGGTGGATTGGTTCTTAACCACATGTTGTGTCCTAAGTATGTGGCCAGGAGCTGCTGGCCTTAGTGGGAGCATCCACTGGATGGAAGCAACCATATTGTTTCAGCTAACATATGAACACTCTGTAGTCAGCTGGAAAGGCAAATCTAGCAGCAAGCAGAAGCAGCACATGGAAAGAAAGAGTAAACCAGGTTTGGTTACAGGCAGGTTTTAAATGCAGGGAGGGGCAAAGGGTGAGAAACAGAAAGGCAAGAAGAGTTATATAATAAATAGTAAGTTTTATACCTCAGCACCTCCGAGATAGAGGAGTCACTGTCATCAGACCTAGGGACAGAAAATTAGCAGGATTATGGGTAATTAAAACCAGGAGAAGGAAAAGCAGCAGCATAGCCAGAAAAGGGAAGGTTGTTATTGCATCCAAGCTAGCAGGGCAGACAGACAGAGGAGAGCAGACCACAGATAGAAAGGGACCAGGAACAGAGAGGGCAAAGCAGAAGCCATCTTGAGTTTTTACTAGGTGTTTCACCAAACTTTAAGCCTGTCATTGCAGCCATAAGGCTGAAACATGGATTAAGGGGGGGGAAGTGGAGGTTCTTAGGATGCTGAATTATAGTGCATGTGTGGTTCTTCTCCAGAAGAAGGGAATAGGCACAAATCTAGGAATATCTGTCCAAGGCTCCTGAGCAGCTATGGGTGGGCCAGCTTCTGAGCAATGTCTATGGTGATTACCATTCAAATAGGAATAGGGACACAGAGAAAATATGCTTGAGATGGCTACTGCCAGGTAGGTTCCAAGAGGTGATTTTATTTATTTGGGGAAGAGGAATTGAAAATTCAACACTATCCCTGTATCCGTAAGGCTCAAGGTGACCTGTGTTACAGGAATTCCATTGCCTCAACTGAAACTGTGTTGATGATACCACAGCTGTCATTTCAGAGGCCTTGTGGAAGCTACAACACACTCCAGGAAACAAGAGCAGGCACTTAAAGGTGCAAAAGCACACATGTTGGTATTTAGAAGGCAGGGCCCAAATGATCTTATTTTCCAAGATCTTTTTAATGAAACAGTAGCTGGAAGGCTCAACTCACAGCTGTGCTGGAAAAAGCAGATCCCCTCATACCCTCAAAAGCAGTGATGACCTTTTCAAAAAGTAGCCCCAGGACAGATGGCCCCTATAGGCTGCAGACAGGGTTGCAAAGAGCTTCCAGACTCCTCCCCATAACAGTGGGGAGATTATGGTGCTTTCTAGCTTTAAGCACTGCCTAAAAAGCATAGCCCCAAAGACCAAGGTCTTTGATTCAGAAGCCTTTATGTGACAGTGTCCTTCAGGCTCCCTACATGTTTTGGGAGGTTTCAAGGTAATGTCGTGCCATTGCACCTAAGTGGATGGCAAGGGCATGATGTTAACTCCAGTGCAAATGGGACCCATACCTGGAGGCCAAAGGCAGACAGGCCCTTCTAGATGCTCAGTAGAGTGGGACTTGAGGGGAAGATATTCCTAGCACCAGTAGCTATAGCCTGCAATTGCCAGTTTTTTCTGCTCAATTCCTGCTGCCATCAGGTTGGGGAGTACCAGTTTCCCCAAGTTCCACAAGTAGTCTTACTTGTCTAGTGCTGAACCCTGGCTCTGGTTGCTGGTGAGGCGAGAGAAAACGTTGCGGTCATTGCGTGGCCGGCTGGGAGGGGATGAGGGAGGAGTAAATCCGACATCTGGGTTCCTAGGAAAGAGAGAGAGATGCAGTGGTTTCCACTGGTCCCTTGCTGTTCCACTGGTCCCTTGCTTGTCTCCCAGCCTGCTAGATCCTGCATCACAGAGCAATTTATTTCCTGCATCATGAACTGCCAATTACGCTCTCTCTCTCTCTCTCACTCACCTGATAGGCTGACCCCGGTCATATGATTTCCTCCTGGTGAGGGGTGATGTGTCTGCGCCGCGGGACTGTCTAGGGCTAAAGGAGAGGCAGCCATGGTTAGCAGTAACTCTTTCCAAAGTTGGGGCACCTCAGCTTTGCAGGAGACTGGGATAACCAGTCCCAGCTGGTTCTCAGAGCAGATTTAGGGCACCCAGGACAGTGTACATCACATGGGGGGAATCCCTTGTTTGAAAGCACCTTAACATCAAAATCTTTCTGCATGACACATCAGGAGGATAGGGTAAAAACATTCTTGCTGCACCTGCCAGCTCTGCATGTGCAGAAATTTTGATGAGGGAGCACATTGCGCCCCTTTTCTCTATATGTTATAGAGACAGCCTTGGTCGCCCTGTACGATGACCTATGTCGGGAAAGAGACAGAGGGAGTGTAACTCTGTTGATTCTCCTTGATCTCTCAGCGGCTTTTGATACCATCGACCATGGTATCCTTCTGGAGAGGCTCGCGGAGTTGGGAGTTGGAGGTACTGCTTGGCAGTGGTTCCGCTCCTACTTGGCGGGTCGTCTCCAGAAGGTAGTGCTTGGGGAACATTGCTCGACACCGCGGGCTCTCCAATATGGGGTCCCGCAGGGGTCAGTTTTGTCCCCCCTGCTTTTTAATATCTACATGAAGCCGTTGGGAGAGGTCATCAGGAGTTTTGGAGTGCGTTGTCATCAGTATGCTTCTCCTTCTCCTTTTCATCTTCTTCAGGTGAGGCTGTCGATTTGCTGAACCGTTGCCTGGCCGCGACAATGGACTGGATGAGAGTTAACAAACTGAAGCTCAATCCAGACAAGACTGAGATGCTGTTGGTGGACGGGTTCTCTGATCGGATGGTGGATATATACCCTGTCCTGGACGGGGTTACACTCCCCCTAAAGGACCGGGTTTGTAGTCTGGGAGTCTTTTTAGACTCTTCCCTCTCACTTGAGGCTCAAGTAGCCTCGGTGGTAAGGAATGCGTTTTACCAGCTTCGGTTGGTAGCCCAGCTACGTCCCTATTTGAGTAAAGAGGACCTTACATCAGTGGTACATGCTCTGGTAACCTCACGTTTGGATTACTGTAATGCGCTTTACGTAGGGCTACCTTTGAAGACAGTTCGGAAGCTACAACTAGTGCAAAATGCGGCGGCCAGATTGCTGACAAGGACCAAGCGGTCCGAGCATATAACACCTGTTCTGGCCAGCTTGCACTGGTTGCCAATATGTTTCCGGGCTAGATTCAAAGTGCTGGTATTAACCTATAAAGCCTTATACGGTGCGGGACCACGATACCTTGCGGAACGCCTCTTCCGATATGAACCGGCCCGTGCACTACGTTCTGCTACAAAGGCCCTCCTCCAGGTTCCAACTCACAGGGAGGCCCGGAGGGTGATGACAAGATCTAGGGCCTTCTCAGTGGTGGCCCCCGAACTATGGAACAGTCTCCCCGAGGAAGTACGCCTGGCGCCGACTCTGCTCTCCTTCCGGCGCCAGGTCAAAACCTTCCTGTTCTCTGAAGCATTTTAAGTTACACTGATTTACTTTTTAAAATGTTTATTGTATTGGATTGATGATTGTATTTTAGTATTATTTTGATATTCATTGTATTTTTATGCTATTTTATGTTCACCGCCCAGAGAGCTATTGCTAGTCGGGCGGTATATAAATTTAATAAATAAATAAATAAATAAAATAACAATATATTTTTAACCTTTTTTTCTTACAATGTCTTATAAGCTTTCTTTTTTAAAAAAAATGTTTTTAAAGATCTTTTGTTTTAATGTATCTTAAAGTCTGTTTTTATGATTTTTTAAAGTGTTTTTACTGCTTTTGTTTGCCGCCCTGGGCTCCTGCTGGGAGGAAGGGTGGGATATAAATCAAATAATAAAATAAATAAATAAATATACGCATTACAAGATGGTACACTTCTTGTAGGGATGTACCATGTGAATTTCCAAAAGGTTGAACATGGCCCTCATTCCAGGGACTGGGAATACGATTTGAGTTTTCAGCACTCTTTGTGTCCAGAGCAGCAGTCATATTTGCTTTAGCTTGTTCATGGCTGATGGTGAGAAGCAAAGGCTATGCAGCTAATACCACCTGGGTTTCTCCACTCACAGCAGTAGGATCCTGAGAAGACTTGGGGGAGAGAATCACTAGAATGAGGGGTCTGATGAAGTCCCCCAATGCTGCTGTTACTCCTGCTCATGTAGGACTTTGCCAGCAAAGAAGGAAGCTGACACTGATCCCAGAACAATGCAGGACTCACTGCTCTGTCCTTGCCTGCTCTCTCTTTGCCCACCAACTCTCCACCCCAGAGCAGAGCAGAAATTGTGGTTGTCGGGAGGATGACTCAGACACTACCTGCAACAGAGGGGGAATCAGGCGCATTTAGATAATAGACCCAAACTTCTAAATCCATCAGTTACCCCCGCTACAGTTTGCCCAACAAGAAATATGCAGACATCATTGCCTACATTGCCATGGCTTACAATGTGCTCCCTCGGATGGGCAGGCTGATGGTGCGGGAGACCTTCTCCTTGTAGTAAGGATCACGGATGGAAAAGCCAACCCCATCCTCTTTGATCTCCATGAGGGATGCCAATGACTTGGTGATGTTCTTAGTGGAGATGTCCAGTGTGGGTCCCAGGCACTCTGCAGACACAGCTTTCATCTGGCCAGACAGCTTGGGCTCCCCCTAAAACAAAGCCCCAGAAGACACAAGTCAAAATAAGGAGCATCATCCAGCATGGGCAATGTGGGAGCTGTTCCCTGGCTGCCTGGCCCTCAAACTAGAACCCGAAGGATAGCATTTCTTGGTCACCTTTTCCCAGAACCCCTGGGGCTGCGTGCCAAACTTTGCCACTTCATTCTGAATTAAATATGGACAACAACAGAAAGCACCTCGTACCGTTAATCAGCAATTGCTGGCCATGCAAAAGTCCTAATGGTTACTGTGCTCCCCCCCATCCCACTAGAGTTCAAGTAGGCTTGTCCAAAGCTACTTGTTTTGTCTTGATAAAAGGCTTATTCAATAGAGTGATGACTGGGAGAGGCAGACAAAGACATAACACTCATCAGTCCAGGCTTTGCTTTAATTCCATTGTTGATTCACTGGAGCCAAAGCTTAGCCATCCATGTCTGGATGTATACTCCCCATACTAGCTGGCAAAATGCAATATAAACATCTTAATGTGGGCTCAGTAAGAACTAAGAAAGAAAGCAAAGTGATGCACATACAGGGGGTGGAATGAGGCTCCCCACTAATCAGAAAGCCAGGGGAGAAGAAGGTGGCAAAGTCTAAGTGGCTCTGATGGGCACTAAAATCACCAAAGAAATTTATGGACTATGATATAAAATTAAAGGGCTGGACAAAGGTCTAGGGATGGATATGTGCAACATGGTGAAATTGTCCTTGTCATAATCCAAGGGTAGGGAACCTTTTTGATCCACAGGCAAGATCCTTATCAGAATCGGCCTCGCAGATCATTTGACAGATGGGCAGGGATGCCCACCTGTCAATCACATGATGGCATTATGACATCAAGTGATTGACAGATGGATTGCCCTGCCCACCTGTTAAAATCCCTTGTGAGGGTTTCCAAGTGCCTACTGCCCCTGAAGGAACCCAAGAAAGAAACCTACATTGTAAAATGGGGACGTTTTTCTCTTGCTTCCTGCAATACTGAGGGTGGCGGGGAATGAAGGGAGAAAACAGCCTTCCCCAAAATAGCCTGGTGGGCCAAATGGGGAGGCTGGCAGGCCAAGTTTGGTCTGTGGGCTAGAAATTCCCCACCCTTGTTCACATCTTTTGGTTATCTTCCTTATGCTAGATTTATACTGGACCGTGTTCTGAGCTGCAAAAAAAAGGAGCTGCTTCAAACATAGCTAAGCCTAAATCTGACCACATGGGGAACCTTCAGCAAGGAAAAAAACTTTTGAACAAGAATGACAGGGAAAACCTACAGCATGTTGACATTTTCCTGTCATACTGGCATCTAAAACTCTTTCCTGGGGCTATTTGAAGCTTTTGTTACATGATGGCTCTGCCCTTTTTCCTGGGGATTTCTATTTTGGAAATATATAATAAAGTGAAGTGTCTAGAACCATCTTTACCAGGCTGAAGCTTTCAACTTACCCTACATTTGAAGTCATCCTGACTGGCAGAGCCCTTCATGGAGAAAGACTGGGAAAAACTGTGGGAATACAGAAAGCGTTCTGTGCACACGGTTCCAGTAAGATTTACCGCGGTCCAACACATGCCCTGTAAGGGACTCTCCCTCCCAGCTTGGCCTCAGTCCTGCATCTGGGAGTCCACTTCATTCTTGTACCACAGGGTTATATGTTAATTCTGGAATTCATCAGGAAAAAAACCACAGAGGGGTTTCCTCGATACTTAAAGCTGATTTTGTAGGTGGCTCCATTGGTGAACAGGTGGGATTGCCATTTCACCAACCTTTTTAAAGGCCACCAGAAATAAAGAAAAACCAGCAGAATGCATTTGCCCTGCACTCTCTCTGGGCGCACTCACCTCCCCTCTGAGGCCAAGCTGAACTCGGAGACTTCTTCGTCTGTGCTAGCATAGCCATTCTCTGTGGAAAAGGATAACAAAAAATGCAGATCAATTCCACCCACACATGGACACTTAGCACGACAGTGCTGGACCACTATAAGTTCGCCCGCTTCCCGCTTCCCCTGGGCCATTCATTGGGGTGGGCGGTGGAAAGAGAAAATGTCTCTTGGGACAGGCAAATGTCACTTAACTTTTCAGTGTGTGTGTGGTATATGTGAGTGTGTGGAAGCTTTGGCTTACTTTACTTAAATGAAGTGCCAAGGATTTTTTTCTGTACTTTTGTTTGTTTGGAAAAAAATAAGCCTTGCACGGCCTCCCATAGGCACCCGGTTGGCCACTATGAGGAAAAGATGCTGGACCAGAAGGGCCTTCGGTGAGATCCACCAGGGCTTTTTTATGAGCATGGAGACCAGGCAGCTGCATTCCCCACATGGTAGCATGGCTGTTTGAAGCTTTTGTCACATGGTGAACCTCCTCACAATGGCCTTTTCCTCACATGGAGCCAGTAGCATTTCGTGGAAGGAAAACTTTGTAGGAGAGGAAACTGTCATTGTACAAGAGGACTGCTAAGTGAACATGTTTCTCCCCAAAGAATAAAGGGACTTCAAACTCCCACCTTGCTGCACGTTGTGGATGAGCGCCTGTAGCTCAGGGTGGGATTCTGCCTTTTCCCGCAGGGCATCCAAGATGTGATGGTTCTGAGAGGAGCCAGTCACATCTGTTTGTCTCAGGCGTCCCTCCAGCAGGCGGATCTGAGCTTCCTTCTGGGCCACCTGTAGGTTCTGTTTACAAAGATTGGAGAATTAGACAAAAGCCTATCAATGAAAGCTTTCTAGCTCTCAGGCAAGAGGAGGGGAGAGAGGGTCCTGGACTCAACCTCTCTGCCAGGTCTTGTCTCTGCTTAATCATACATAAGCAGTGGCCCTTAGACTATGTTACTATTCCTGCAAATGGGCCTCTGTGTTCCATCAATGAATTCTGAGATGAGAATAGGATGTTGTGCTCATGTCATCCAACCCCTAACATAAACTAACCGAGAGGTCTTCATTTGTCAATAAAGCTTGCGGTTGGACAGAACACAGAATTTGGAAATAGAGTTGCAGAGTTTTGAATCCTTCAAGCTATTCCAAGAAGTTTATTAGTCTTGTCCATCAGAAGGGCTGATTGATCTATTTGAGATCTTTGAACAGACCAACCTGCTACTGAATAGCAACAAAATAAGCTGTGGCTATCAGATCTCTGGTCCATACTAGAGACTCTGGGTTTTTTACTCACCTTGTCTATGGATGCTTTGAGGAAATTGTCCAATAAAAGCCGTGCCTCAGCCAAAGAGCAGGAGCTGATCACTACAGAGGTGTCTGTAGAATCCAGTTCTTCCTAGCAAGAAGATCAGACCCATGGGGGAGAATGAGAAAGTCTGGGAAATGGTAGTTGCAGTTTGTTACCCAACCCACTAGGCTTGACTAGCTCCATTGCTAAGATTTAGATCCATGGGCTAGCCTGCTTCCCAAAAGACCCATCCAGTAGATTTGTGAATGAAAGTAGTAGTCAGCCTCATACTACCAACTCCCGCCCCCCTGGACCCAAATCATATTTACTACAGATCCACGTTCCCAAAACTGGAGCCCTCCAGATGTTGAATAATGATTCCCATCATCCCTGACCATTGGCTATGCTGATCAAGGCTGATGGAGCTGGGGTCCAATAACATCTGGAGGGCAGCAGGAGTACCGTAGTGGCAAACTCAGAAGTGCAGGGTCCCTTCATGATAGCCACAACTACCACTCCCCTTTTTGTGATGCTGGGTTGAGAATGAGATCCTTGTAAATGCCTTCTCCCACAACAGAGTCCCTAGGAGCCAATATGCATGAATGGGGAGAGTGGTAGCTACTGAAAAGAGCCTTCTTAGTAGCTAACACACTCCCCTTTCATGCTGATTGGCTCAGAGGATGCTGGAGACTAGGGATCCTGCTGGGACCCTGCTCCCAAAAAGGTAAAGGGTCTAAGACCACCACCACCCAAGACCCCGAACGACTACACCCCTGGGCAGCAGGCTGGAGAAGGCTGCTGTAGACCAATCAGAGACCTTTTCTTTTAGATATCTACAGACTAGCAAGTTCACTTAGGATACTGATCCTTTGACACAAATGCCAAATTCTCACAGTTCTTAATAACTGATTAATACTGTGTATTTTGTAAAGAATTTAAAATGTCATAATGTTAGCATTATGGACACAAACTGTTTTATGTTTTTGAAATGAACTGGTACAAGACTATAAGTGTCTCTCTCTCTCTCTCTCTCTCTCACACACACACACACACGCACACACACACATCTTGTATTGCAGTTCTTGTGTTGTGAACCACTTCAGGCACATGTATGGGGAAAAGGAACATACCAAGTAATAATGTTAAGGAATACCAGTTCCACAGTGTCCTGGGAGGACAGAGCAGAGTCCCAGGACTCTCCCAACTCTACAAGCTATTTTCCAGGTGTCTGCCTTACATTCCCCCCACCTCTTTAAAGAGAAAGGTAGCACACTGAAGCGGCTACAGAAAAAGGGACAAGTTTTTTATTCATTAAGGTAATATCTGAAAACATGGAACTTCCTAATATACCCATTGCATCTAATTATCTAAACAAGGGCCCAAGCCAGCCACCCTCAGTTCATTCACAATGCCCAGATCCAAAACAACAGTATGCCCTCCTCCCAAACTGCTCGCCTTGTGCACAGATTAGACACACCTTGGTCTCTTCAATCTGCATGATTGTGGCTTGGCAGTCAGAAATACTGTCATTGATGTAGTCAATGTTGGCTGCCAGCACCTCAATCTCCTCATTCAGCTCCTGCAGCCCCTTCTGCTCTTCAGGGTTCTCTGTTTGCAACTTCTCTCTCTTCCCCAGCAGCATTTCCTGCATCAGTGACAGCTCCTCACGTTTCTGAAAGAAAGGAAGAGAAGGCTGAATGTTTCTTCTTTGCCAGTGTTTTGCAACTCCCTACCTGCCCTCAAACGTCACCTTCTGCTCCAGTGAAAAAGAGCCACTATCCATCACCTTGATGAGCCTCTCCATATCCGACTCCAGATTGATGACAGTCATCCTCTGCATGACAATGTCAAAGACACGGCGCTCCAGGGACTGCCACTTCAAGCGAGCAGTCTTACTGAAGGTCTGGTTTGCCCCTTTCTTTGGGAACTTCTTCCTGCAGAGAGAAATCATGTACTAAGAACTGAACAGCATGATCTTGGCATCACTTTAAACCAGAGACGGGGGCCCTGTGCTCCTCTGGGTGTTGCTGGACTCCAACTTCCATCAGCTGCACCAGCATGGCCAATGATCATGGTTGATGGGAGCTGTAATCCAGCAACATCTGGAGGGCCACAGGTTCTCCATCCCTGCCCTAAACATTCTGGATCATACCTCCCCAACCTTCCCTGGTGTAAAGTAGCTGGGGTTGGTGACTGCTCTGAACCAAGTAAAGGGAAGCACAAAGGAAGGAACAGAGAAGCCAGTGTCTCAGAAGTTGGTTGTTCTCAAAGGCACCTATATAAGATGCTTTTAGACACTTAGGTTAGTCTGAATTATAATCAAATGGCTAATCTGCCCTGTGTCTTACCTGATAGTTCGAGTCCCATTTGTGGAAGAAGGAGGGTCTCCAAGGAAGGTGTTGATTTTCCGATTCCACTGGCGCACAATGCTGGAGACAGAACGAGAACCAGATTCTGGCTCTGAAGAGGTGGCACTGGTGGAGACTTCAACACCTGAATCCAACACAGCTTGCTTCTGATTCATTCTTCCAGCAACCCGATCAGACATAGGTTTGGCCAGACGGCGCAGAGCAGAGACCTAGACAACAAAACAAAACCAGTCCAGAACGGAAATATAAAGGTGGGACCAGACAGAATGGGTTGTATGCAGCTACATCCTACACAGAGTATACACATTACATTTAATAAACCTAAGTTAGTCATGTCTATTAATATCAGTGGGTCTACTGTGAGTAGGACTAATATTAAACACCACCCAATACAGTCTTAGGAAGGGATCCAATGTAGAAATAGCTCCAAGGTGTCAGCTATCTAGTCCCCAGCCTCTGTTGGTCAGTGAAACGCCAACAGCCTCAGCCACATTCTTTAGCCATGCCAAAAGGAGATCCACTGGAACACAAGGGCAAGGTCCAAGTTCACAGTATCAACTGGCTTTAAGGAAAAACTCTTTTTTCAAACAACCAGGACTTAACTCAGGAATGGGTGGTGTTCCCAATAGCTTTGGACATACATGGCAGAATGTGAAAAATGCCAGAGGTGGTAACCATACACTAGCCAAGGTGTGATGCCCAGCTTGATGGTAATGAACAACTGAGTTGCTTCGCATAAAAAGGAAGTGGGGAAGGTTTATTATTACATTTGCATGCTAAACAGAGAGAGAGAGAAATAATATGACCTCCAATAGTTCAGAGGTTGTTTTGGAGAGATGTCCAGACACAAATTTTTGCCTTGAGTCTTTCTATGTTATATATCTTCTATGTATGATATGGTATGCAAAAACCTAATATTTACAAAATTCTTAACATGGCTTAGTTTTGTCAGGAATTGCTTTTTTTAAGGTTGTTTTTGTCTGAGTAATTATGACTGCCTTTGCATTTTCAAAAAGCAAAAAATACAATGTAGGCAATGCCTGAATAATGGGAGATATGTTCCTTGTTTAATTCATTGATGTTTCTATTCTAAATGACTGTTCATGACAGGTAAAACCAAACACATCCAAGAAATCCACATGAGTGTTTCTGGGTTACAGGAAGAGGTTTTCAATACAGCAAAATCCAAGGGGAGCATATTTTTAGTGGAAATGAAACACTTGCCTTGCATGTGAGCAGTAAGGCTGCCACTTACCTCTTGGGTTTTCCTGCGCAGTACAATCTCCTGCTGCCGCTTCTGAGATTCTAGCGCTCGAATCTGAAACTACAGGCATGGTGGGAAAAAATGTATTAACAAAATCTCAGGACAGAGGATCTCAGTGGGAGTGATGCCAGTCTGACTTCAATGGGCCCAAATGTATATCACCGTAAAAGAAAATGAAAGGAAGCGGACTCCCCCTGCCACCTGACAGAACTCAGAAAGCTTACAAAATCACATTCTCAACACCTCCAAGAAAAAGAGCCAGTGGATACAAGTCTAGTCGCCTGCAACTGAAGCAATCCTGGCTAGATGCCTGCTCAACCTTCTCCTGAAAATCTTCCCAAGAGAAAGGAATTCTACAGTCTAATTAAGCAACACACTCTGGCATCAAACCACTCTTACCATTAACAGCCTCTTTTGCAGCTTCTAACCTCAATCTAGTTTAAAATGGCCACTTTTTGTTATCCTTTCAGTGACCAGAATGAACAATTATTGGCTCGTCCCCTCCCCCCAATATCCTGAATAGCCAGTTTCAAATATTAACCCTTATCCTTTTCTCACTAGCTCAATATGCTGCGAGCATACTAGACATAGGATGCTAGCTTATACTGAGACATAGAGCATTGGGTCCATCTAGCTCAGTACTGTTTACACTAAGGGAAGCAAAGTGGTGCCTTCTAAATGCTATTGGATTACAACTTCCATAATCTCTGACCACTCGCCATGTTGACTAGGACTGATGGGAGTTGGAGTCCAACAATATCTGGAGGGCACCATGTTGGCTGCACTCAGTCTACAATGACAGGGAGCAAGCTCTCTAAGGTTTCAGATAGGACGCCTTTCATAGCCAAACCTGGAGATGCCAGAGATTGAACCTGGGACCTTCTCCATGCAAAGCACATGCTCTGCTACTGAGCTTTGGACCCTCCCAGGAAACAAGCTCGACTCTGGATGCTCCATTGGTCATTATAATAGGCACCACTATAAAGTTCCATCTAGTGTTCCAATGTTGCATTGGCCTGGAAGCTACAGCTGGTGGGTAGTCTGATGTGGTCACGAATTAAGGGGTAATAGACACACATGTAGCTGGTAGAGATGGTCTGAATGATCCTGACTTTAGGGTTCGGTAATATATCTTTGCATTTGAGGACCTTTTCTAGTTCTCTCATAGCTGTCCTCCCCAGTCCTAGCCTTCTTCTGATTTCTTGACTATTGTCTCCATTTTGGTTAACAACTGTACCAAGGTATTGATAATCCTTGACAAGTTCAATGACCTCGTTGTCAACTTTAAAGTTACATAAATCTTCTGTTGTCATTACTTTAGTCTTCTTGACGTACAGCTATAGTCCTGCTTTTGTGTTTTCCTCTTTAACTTTCATCAGCATTCATTTCAAATCATTACTAGTTTCTGCTAGTAGTATGGTATTGTCTGCATATCTTAAATTATTGATATTTCTCCTTCCAGTTTTCACACCTCCTTCATCTTGGTCCAATCCTGCTTTCCGTATGATATGTTCTGCATATGGATTAAACAAGTAGGGTGATAAAATACACCCATGTCACACCCTTTCTGACTGGGAACCAACCAGTTCCTCCATATTCTGTCCTTACAGTAGCCTCTTGTCCAGAGTATAGGTTGCGCATCAGGACAATCAGATGCTGTGGCACCCCCATTTCTTCTAAAGCATTCCATAGTTTTTCATGATCTACACAATTAAAAGGCTTTGCTATAGACTATAAAACACAGGGTGATTTTCTTCTGAAATTCCTTGGTCCGTTCCATTATCCAACGCATGTTTGCGGTATGATCTCTGGTGCCTCTTCCCTTTCTGAATCCAGCTTGGACATCTGGCATTTCTTGCTCCATATATGGTAAGAGCTGTATTGCCATGGCTGTCAGAAATTCCTCTTAACTGAAGCACAGGCCCCTGACATATGGCCAGAGAAGGCCTATCTCCTTGCTTCTGACAGGCCTAGCAGCTCACTGAGTAGCAGTTCAACTCCTTTTGTGTTTTGTGTCACTCCACTGGCTAATTTCTGCTATAGCTCCTTTCCTGAGTTATCATGTGCCTTCTTCAGAATAATAAAAAAGGCAACTATGTTGGTCCTTAAGAAACTCCAAAATCCACAGTCAGAATGGCACCAAATTTCTGTGGGGCTATATATTGATATAGATAGTACCAACACCCTCTTCAGAATCCCTTCGCATGCATATATTGAATGTACGAGGGGGAAATGGGATTGGGCCAGCTACATATTATTCCCAACTTCCATGCACCCCCTGATATGACTCTAACGTCTTTATGCTCAGCTGAAGGCATGAAAGGGGCCCATATTATGCAGGCAGCTGTACCTGTGTGGGGATTTCCACATAATTGGGAAATAGGAAGCCTCTGCACATGTACAGCAGTAAAATATGCATGTTCAACTGAACACATGGACACTGTGGGGCATGGCCAGAGGAGGCTGATGATGTTGGTGGTAGGGATAGCAAGCACAGCTCTGCTCCTCCCTCACATATTCAAGGCTATAAACAGCTTTTAATTATGATGATTATGTTCTACCTTCAGCATCAGAGGCAGCTGGGAAGCGCAAGTGGGGAGAGTGCTATTGTGCTCGTGTCTTGCTTGAGGACTTTCCACAGGCCTCTGGTTGGCCACCATGAGAACAGGAAGCTGGACTAGATGGGACTTTGGCCTGATCCAGCGCAGCTCCTCTTGTGGATGTGTGAGGTGTTTGTGTGAAGACGGCTGAAGTGAGGCAGGCATTGTCACAGCTCTCTTTGGTATAATAGGCCTGATCTCACTGGGCCTCTTCACTTGTCCCTTCCCCCAACAGTCCATAGACCATATTTGGTATGCTCTACTAGGAAAAGGCCTTTCAAATGGTGCTGTTGCCCACCTCCTGCCTACGTTGCTCCTTCTTCAGCTGGGCAATCTCCCGGTTCCTCTTAGTCTCTGCCAACCTCCGCCTCTGCTGCTCCTCACGCATTTGTTTCATCAGCGCCACCTGTAGGTGAAAGGGCACAAGAAGACACAATGCCAGGTACAGTAAGTAAGATGTCTTGCCCAATGGCTACCTAGGGTAGCCTTCCCCAACCGGGTGCCTATGCTGGCTGGGCTGATCAGAGCTGTAGTCCAAAACACCTGGAGGGCACTCAGTTGGGGAGAGCTGATCTAGGAGAATATTTTAAAAAGAATTATTTTATTTGAGTTTATGTAAGTGTAGTATAGCAGAGGAGGCACTGGATTTGAGGAAAGAAGTGATCCAGGTTCAAATCCCCAATCAGCCACAAAGCTAACTGTACAGTTAAGGGCCAGTCACTGGCCTCTGGCCTAATCAATAGTTACAGGGTTGTTGTTAATGTAGGATGAGACGAAGTCCTCTCCTCAAGACCTTGGAAAAAGACAGGAAAGCAAGAAAATTCCTATTTTGCTTTGTGACATTGTTAAACAAAGGGTTTTCCATCACAGATGGCCTCTCTGCCTGCAGTCCAAATCCAATGCAGTCAGCAAGAGAAGCACCCAAGCGTAACTTATCCAAACAAACAGTGGCAACTTCTCAGTCAAGGTACCTTGGCTTTCTTCATTTCTGCCACTTCTGCATGCAGCTTCTTCAACTCTCGCTCATACCGAGACTGGTTCTTGAGGAGGCGGGCATGCTCCTTCTGGGCTGCCTGCAACTTCTGCAGGTCCCTGTTCATCTCCCGCAGACGCTTCTCATAGTCCGCTTTGATCTTGTTCGCCTTCTCTTCTGTGTAGCACTCCATGGAACCTGAGGCAAAGAACAAAGAAAACTGTTTAGATGGGGGTGTTCATCATCCCTGACCATTGGCCACGGTCGCTGGGGCTGCTGGAACTTGGAGTCCCAACAACTTCTAGAGGGCCACAGGTATGACATCCCCAATGTAGAGTTTGAGTACAGACTGCCTGGGCTCAGTGCCAACACCACTGAGGTGAGAAGGCTAGATTCCAGTATGTAAGACACAACTAGGAAAATTAAAGATAAATGTAAAGCAGTGGAGATGTCTGGAACACACATGGCTAACTGCAGCCTTAAATACATATGGAAGTCCTCTAAGGGTGACTTTACCACCTTGTTTTCCCAAGGGAATTATTCAGTTGTAAGTTTTGCATGCCTCTCTTACATAACTGGAAATCTCACATGATCCTGGAAGTATATCAGCTCAAATTTCAGGAAGAGTGTGCTATACAGCTCTTTTGGGATGCTGCCACTCCAGAACATAGGCTGGGAAACAGCATGACTGATATTCCTCCTGTTGCTTATCCAAGTAGTAACTAGCATGTTGGGTGGGAACAGCAGTAGACTAATCTTCTCCCAACACAGCCAGGGAGATATTAAACAGGGAAAGTATTCAGTGATGCGTTCCTCAACCTGCAGTCTGAAATAGTAGAGTCCTGGAAAGATTTATAAGATGCTTTTTGTAAACAAGTAGTTCAGCTTTTAGCTACAAGGGAGGTAACAGCATATAGGAAAAGAAGAATATATAGAGTTGTATCTAATGCTAGTCCTGATGTAAGTAGACTTACTGAATATTAGTCGATATAACTGAGGTCCATTAATCTACTCTGAGCATGACCAGCACTGGATACAACCCATACGTCTAAAATGAATTGAGCTGCATATACACAATTGACTGCAGCTGGACTGCCAATAAACCAATTAGCATCTGACCATTTCAACATTAAGGACTGGTTTGCACGTACCAATAAACCATGGTTTAGTTCTGTGTGCATAAGCTAGAATGGCTGTGAGCAAGGCCTCAGGCCCACAGGCTTCTCCTTCCTCTCTCTTCCGGCATGACCAGGAGCAGGACTTCACAAACATTTCATTTCACTTTCAGAGAATCCTGGCTTCTTGTTACAAACGAACAAGAGATAGTGCTTTAAAGCAAACTCTGGTCATTTTCTAAACAAGCCAACTCAACCCATGGATTACGAAGCTGGCTTGTTTAACTAACCAGTTTGTTTTAAACCACAATCACTTGTTCGTTTGTAACAAGAAGCTAAGATTCTCTGAAAGTGAAATGGAACACTTGCATAGTATCTCTCTCCCATTCACTCACATGAATGGGTGTGTGTGTGTGTGTGAGTGTGTGTGTGAGTGAGTGAGTGAGTGTGTGTGTGAGTGAGTGAGTGAGTGAGAGAGTGAGTGAGTGAGTGAGAGAGTGAGTGAGTGAGAGAGTGAGAGAGTGAGTGAGAGAGTGAGTGAGAGAGTGAGTGAGAGAGTGAGTGAGAGAGAGAGAGAGAGAGAGAGATGAGCCGAAAGCTTCACTTAGGTTGATGGCAGCTTAGACCCAGAGTGTTAAACCATAGTTTAGCATTTCATTCTAATTATGCTGTAACTGTTTGGGTAGAAATATCACCCCACATAATATCTGAGATCCCTAAGCAATCTTTCCACACTCAAATCACAGCCTTGGTTGAGAATGCAAATACAAAGCCTTTCAGGCTAGTGCATACACATGCTGTTCAACCTGTCAAAATCCAAATGCCCTTACTCAGATTTTGCAGGACCCTGTCTCTCTCTAGTTGTGTGTCACGGATCTTGTTTTGCAGTAGAATCAGCTTCTCCTCATACTGATGCTTCAGCGTTTGTAGGCGCCGTTGGCTGTTTTCTAGCTCATCTATTAGCTTCTGTTTGATCTCAATCTCACAGGTCAGATCAGCCAGATCAGCCTGGAAATTTGCTGCTAGATGAAAAACGAAATGAAACAAAAACGTCACCATTTTGACGATAGCAGTATCTAAACTCATTACAACCTCATCTAAACTGAAACAACAATATTCCTTTTATGGAAATGGATGGCAGAGAAAAGGCCTAACATGCACGTAGGCACATTTCTTTAGCTAAAACAGAGGTTGGGAACCTATGCTAGCCAAACACAGCCCTCCAGGCCTCTCTCTCTGGCCCTCAGAACATTTCCCAGTCCACACCACTCCCTGGCGCTGCTTCACACTGGGAATTTTTCCTGGCTGGAATGTGTACTTGAACTCTAATAATGCCTCTTCCTGGCCTGGATGGAGGGTGTGTGAGCGTGTAGAAAACCTATTGTACCAAAGGCATAATTTACATTAATTCCTCTGCCCACTTTTGCTTCTGGCCCTCCCTATGACTGGCATCTCACTCTTGGAAGATTGCCCAGAAGGGAACATGTCCCTCGTGCTGAAAAAGGTTCCCCATCCCTGTACTAAAAAGGAAATGCCTACAATGGTAGTTACAGAGGACCAGCATGGGGGCTGTGGATTCAACTCCCCAAACTAATTAAAGGCCCTCCCTTCCATATACATCCTGAAGACTGTGTGCTTTGCATTCACCTAGATCCCTACATAAACTGCACTACCCTGTCTATGCATATCTTGAAAGACAATCAACTCCTTCAATGTTTGCTGCATACCCTTTTCTTCAACGTCTGAGTCAGAATCCACCAGGCTCTCTTCACTTCCTGAATCTTCTTCCTCTTCCTCCTCCTGGCCAACTTCTTCCTCACAGCCACTCTCGTCCCGTTCCTCCTGAAAAACGAGGGTAGAGTGAAGAGAAAAAGAAGGAGCTGTGATGCAGCTCATTCCAAGGCATTATAGATCCAACCCTGCCCAGTTCCTGCTCATATTTGGCAATCTGACCTCCATCTTCCTTGAATCACTAATTTGTTCTTATGGCAATCCTTAGTGTAATGAATGTTGCACTGCTTAGGAACACAGGAAACAAGGGGATGTTACTTCTTGTAGTTCATACCTCCTGTCATGTTCCTTTCACCTTATGCTCTTCCAGTTGACAGATCAGCAACACACTAAAAATCAGAGCTTACCAGTGCTATGGATGCTGATGCTGTGTCTGATTGAAAGGTCTGATTAGAAATCTAGCTGGATGTAGGCTGCTGAAGGTTGAAGAAATCTAACATACATCACCAACAACTCCTTCTAACCATGCTGTATTTTCCCTAGCTATTCATTCTACTAACTACAAGCTTTTGTTTTTCATTTCCGTTGTTCAAAGGAAGGATACAAGACCTGCTATTTCACTTCACAATAATAAGGCTTTCAAAATAATCAAAGCCTGTCCCAATGACATTTTAAATTTGATTTCCTTTCAGAGATGGGCACCATATCCCATTCACACATAGCATCCCACTGTTTATAGGACTGTAGAAGAAAATGAACTCATATTTTATTTACTTTTCCTAATCCTTCTTTATAAATTTAAAGATCTAAGACAGTTTACTAAACCACAAACACTTTTTAAATAGAAGTAACTTTGAAACATTAAGAGCAGCAGATAAGCAGTAAATTTAACAAGAAAACTCACAGGCACACATCGCAGCATCAGATTATACACGAAAAGCCTGAGCAACAATGCCATTTTTCTGAACAATATGTATATTACTTTGTTTGAAATCCATTGTTCCTCATTTTTAATTTTATTACTCCCATACACATCTTTTTATGGACCATCCTTGGAAGACAGCCCAGCCTCCACTATAGCTAAACAATACCTCATCCTAGAGGAAAGAACAGGGAAGTAACCAGCAATATCAGGGCCAACTCCAGAGGACGGCCAGGTCAGGCCCTATCCAAGGGGCCCGCCGTAGGGTGGGTGGGTAGAGCTCCCATTCTGAAATCCATGGCAGCGTCAGCTCCCAATCCTGCTGTGGATCACAGAGAGGGAGCTCCCAGGCACCCCCCCCCCACGACTGCGCAGGCCCACAGTGCTCGCCTGCACGCTCCACCTACCTCTCCCATTGTGGTGAGTGCTGGCCACGCTGCGTGCGCATGCCTACCATCAACCAAGGATTCTTACAATGTGTTATGTTATATTTATAGTGGTATGGTTTTTGTGTTGCTGTTATATTTGCCATTTGTTTTTTCTCTATTACTGTTGTATTATTTCGCTTGAAATTGTTTTTGCCATTGTTTGACTTGCTGTAAGCTATTTCATATGCAATGTGTTTTTGTTTTCCTTTTTGTACGTCACTTTGAGTCCTATTTTTGGGAAAAAGTGACTAATAAATGCTATAAATAATAATAATAACCAAGATGGCAGCCAAGGCTTCCCTAAGGTGCTGATGCCCCTGCCGCCATCTTGGCTGATGGCAGGCGCGTGCATAGTGTGGACATGTGCTATCAACCAAGATGGCAGCAGAGGCATCAGCCTCTTAGAGAAGCTTCAGTCGCCATCTTGGTTGATGGTAGGCATGTGTGTGCAGCGCAGCCAGCATTTACCACAGCGGGAAAGGTAGGTGGCACATGTGGGCAGGCGCCATGGTCCCATGGCAGGCTGGCGCCCAAGGGCTCAGTCATGCCTGGCACCAGCCCTGAGCAATATTCAGGCAATGCAGAACATTAGACAAACCAGTACTGTATTCTGGCTGCCAGCAACATAACCTCAATAATAAAGCCAAGAGACCATTCCAAACTTGCATATATTAGAATCCACATATTAGCAGTGATCTCTCTCTCTCTCACACACACACAGGCCCCTGGATAGGTTTATAGTCTAAAAACAGAGCTACAGTTGTGAATGAATTACAATAAATAGCATCTGACTTTTTAGAACAGCTTCTGTCACCATATTCCCAAAATTCCAACTTAAGCATATTAGAATAACATACACACACCCAAAAGAGATGCTTTGAAGAAATAAAGAAATAACCGTGCAGAAACAGTTGAAACTCTGTCTCTCTAATAATTCTGACAATGGCTGGGAATCACACATTGCTTGTTGCTTCTTTAATGCTGCATTGTGATCTCCTCCAACAATAAAAAGACATCCTGAAATAATTATACAAGTCACACTGTTCTGAGTGTCAATTTTAATCAATTTATTTAAATCAAAGAATGCACAATCCCAGCCTTTTAAGAACTTAAGGGCACCTCACATAGCCATTCATATTTTGAGATGGAAAGCAAAACAGATCAGCTGCATAAAAAAGAGGCCCAAGGTCAGCTTATTCTGCTCCACATATCCAAGGGTGCTGGATTCAAGAGATGCATGCAATTCTCAGAGGAGATCGCAGGAAATATTTTATTGAGACTCAGAGCCTAAGGAATTAGTGGGCAATTGCTACAGTCAGGAAACCTTTGAAACAAATGTTAAATTTGGCTGAAGGGAAGAGCACTTGAGATCTCTATTATGTTCTTAGCTGGGCCTCAGATTCTCATTTTACTGAAAAATTGCCACAGGGCTCATCCTTATGCCATCAAAACCCACTGGTAAGTGTGGCACCCCTGATAGATGCTCAAAAGAGCACTGAAGTTATATATGCACGTGAAGGACAAGATCTCTTACCTCTTCCACCTCATTCTCATCCGTCTCATCTGCTTCATTTCCCTGCTGCATCCTCAGCCTCTTCTTAAATCCTTCTTTTTCTGGGCTGTATAGAGGAAGGCAGTTTTATATGAATATCTGTGTTTAAATAATTCATTTTTATTCCAGATTTCAGCCACAACAACGGGCCATCAGGGCAGCTAACAAAATAAACAACGCTTCCATTAAAACAAATCAAAACACATTTCATTTGCATCACTAGTGGAAAGTGGCATTTCAATCAGAAACACATCCTCTCTTTTTGCTTCTTCTGTGCCTTCTGGACAAGCCCATTTACCTGCAGTCAGTTTCACAAGCCTAAAGGAAACAGGCCCATCCAGTTTGTGCCATCTTTGCATTACAGGAGGGAAAATGAACGCTCAACATAGGAAAAAGGTGTCATGGCATTCAAGATCATAACAGCTACATTACAGGGGTAGAGAGTGAGAATGATGGAGAGCCAATATCAGGCCTGGCATCAGTGGGTGGCCACATCAGGCACTAGCTGAGGGCCCTTGTGGCTGGGAGGGTGGAGTGATCCCTGCTAACATCAGGTTGTGAGCTGTGACCAGACAGTGGCATAGATTGCAGAGCAGGAGCTCTGCTTTCCCAGCCGACATCAGCCCTGCACACACAAATGTGATTAAAAACATCCAGTTGCTTCACTTCATGCATCAGCACACATGCCTGCCATCACCCAAGATGGGGATGCCATCAACATGTTCCCGTTACCATCTTGGGTGATGGCAGACATGCGTGCTAATGTGCAAGGTGGCACAACCGGAGTGTAGGCACAAGCACACACACAGGGGGGAGGCAGCCAATGCACTTCTAAGTAGACCTGAAGGCTCAGCAGCCTGGATAAAGTTGAAGGGTCCTAAGCAGATACCAGACAAAGGACACTGTTTTACCTTTTCCTTCGCAATTTTGTCTCCTTCTTCAGCCGTTCTACATCTTGCTTGGCCCACTGGATGACTTCAGATGCCTCAGCTTCCACTGAGGAGGAGACAGGGCTATTTGAAGCTCCCAATCCAGGCGCTGGAGATAAGCCCAGGGAATAAGGAAGCCTAGAGGAAACCCGTGATAGACTGCGACGCAGTGACTCATTCATAGCTTCACTCTCCAAGAGTTTTGTCCTACAAAGGCAACAAAAAATGGCAGTAGCCTCATAGTGTCCATTATATACAAAGGTGCTGCCATGTAGACAGAGACAGATTTATTTGGAATTACTTGATGGAGAGTATCTGCTTGCCCCAAAATTACATGAGGCAAGCCCATCTGATGCCCTCGTTTACTGACATGGAATCATAGGCAAGGGATGCTAAAAAAGCCACTCTGCCATAAGGCTCATAACTCTTGCCAGGACACAGCTCCCAAAACAGAATAGGAACAAACAAGGTGGGCAGGACCCAAAATATGACAGTCAGAAGATGAGGTATAATCCATAATCTGTTCACCCAATAGGAAAGAAAATCTGAGGAAAAACCTCAGGGGGAAAAATGAGACACACATGTTCATCCCACCCAACATACAATCTGCTAGTTATAATTCTTGGGGGGGGGGCAAAGAAGCAGAAGCAGAAGCAGAAGAAGCAGAAGAAGCAGAAGCAGAAGAAGCAGAAGAAGCAGAAGCAGAAGAAGCAGAAGCAGAAGAAGCAGAAGAAGCAGAAGCAGAAGAAGCAGAAGCAGAAGAAGCAGAAGCAGAAGAAGCAGAAGCAGAAGAAGCAGAAGCAGAAGAAGCAGAAGCAGAAGAAGCAGAAGCAGAAGCAGAAGAAGCGGAAGAAGCAGAAGCGGAAGAAGCGGAAGCGGAAGAAGCGGAAGAAGCAGAAGCGGAAGAAGCAGAAGCGGAAGAAGCAGAAGCGGAAGAAGCAGAAGCAGAAGAAGCAGAAGAAGCAGAAGAAGCAGAAGAAGCAGAAGAAGCAGAAGAAGCAGAAGAAGCAGAAGAAGCAGAAGAAGCAGAAGAAGCAGAAGAAGCAGAAGAAACTTCTTCCTCATCCCTCACAATTGTCTACAAAGCACTTATCTAGGATCAGGAAAGGGGCCATAGCTCTGTGGTAGAACATGTCCTTTGTAATGTGGAAGTCAAATTCAATTCTTGTCATCTTCAGTGAAAAACGCTCAGCTAAAAGGTGCAGGGCAGGCCTTTCAGCCCGAGATCATAGAGGGACACTGTCAATTGGAGTAGACAATTATGGGCTAAATGGACCAATGGTCCAACTATAAGGCAGATATTTAGACACAGATATACATCTTCCTAATGGACTCACATCCAGACAAAGCCATAGAAAATTTCTCACTGATCAATGCAAATTTTGCTATTAGAAATCCCAAATTCTATTAGAATATCAGAAAAATCAAGAAACTCATGCTACTATACTGGAAGTGTGAAATTCTGAAACAAAACATTCCACTTCCATAGGGATAGCCAATGTGATGCCCTTCATGTGTTATTGGACTCTAGCTCCTGTCAGCCCCAGCCAGCATGGCCAATGATCAAGGATGATGAGAGTTATAGGTCCAGCAACACCTGCAGACCACCACGTTGGTTACCCCTCGCTATCATGTTGCGGAATCTGGAGCAGGTTTTTAATTGATTCTGGGATATGTGAGCAAGCTGAAAGGGAGAGTAGGCCAGGGGAGGCTCACCTTTTTTGGGCAGAGGGCCACACTGACCCACGGTCAACTCTTTGGGGAGGGCTGCATGTCAAACTAGTGTGGCTGAAGTGTAAAAGTAGGTGCAACTGAAGTTTAAGAGTGGACATGGCAAAAACAGTAATTGTTTAAAAAATAAATTTGGGGGGAGTCTGAGAGAGGTAAAAAAACCCTTTTGGCATCAAAGAATTACAGCAGAAGCCCATAGGAGTGGTCAGTAATTTTAAAAATGTTTTTGTTAAAAGAGGGACAAATGCAGGGGTGGGGAATGGGGTTGAAGAGCCCCCAAAACCATTTTGGAATCACAGTGTCATACTGGCACAGCTATAGAAATAGTCAGTAAAAAAAATTAATTAAAAACTTGTAAAGAACTTTTTTTTAAAAAAAATGGAAAACATTTCGGAGGGGCCGGGGGGGGGCTGGGTATGTGTAGTCCTGCTTCAGTCCACCACATGCCTGGCCAGCCCCTGCTGCTGCATGTTTGTGCATTTGTGGCTGCTTCAGCAATATGTTCCTACTTCTGTGACATGCTGCTCCTGCATGTTTATGAGCATGCAAGACCTGCTGCTGCTCTGAATTTTATTTCCTTTGTGCAGCTGTGGTAGCCACAGACACACAAAGGGGATCAAGACTCAAAGGCCAAGCAAAAGGGAACATGGAGACTACAGTGTAAGCAAAACCAATAGCATGTAGACTGTTGACTGTTTCTGCCGTGTAAGGTTATGTTAGGCACCTTAATTTACAGTTCCCATACGGGGGGGGGCACAAGTGAATTTTTAAGTCCCACAAGTCTTCTCTTATACCAAAGGGTTGTCTTTGATCCTAGAATAGGTGCTCATCATCTGAAGATTACACAAAAGGCAGGAAGCAATAGAGGAGAAAGGAGCTGGCTGAGAGCTATCGAAATTGTCACTAGTAAAGCCGGAGCTAGAACCCAAAGGACTCAACTCCAAAGATGTTTTTTTTTCTCAAGCAGGTATGGCCATCTGCAAAAAAGGGGGGATCCAGAGAACCACTCCTACTTACCTGAGCTCCTCAATTTCCCGGATGTAGTTCTGAATCAGAGCACCAATAGCCTCATTGCCATCACCTGGGAGAACGATGACACAAAGAAACAAGAATTAAAGTCTAAGCAATAAACTGCGGCAGGGAGGGAAATAAACAAGATTAAGGAAAATCCCACAGAAATCAGAAAAGTCCAAGTGGTATGGAAAATAAAAGCAGCCAGATGAAGCATGCTTGATTGAACATATGACACACATCATGTGTAGTTGGGCCCCTCATGAAACTATCCCTGAGGTCTGTAAATGCAGGTGTTCTCTTCCTATTTAAGAATTTTATACTGTATGTTGGCTAATGAAATGTTGGAGACCCCAACCAGTTACCCTCTCAGCCTCACCTGCCTTGGCAAGAATCAAGTTGGCTTCCTGGCTCATCAAGTGGGTGACACGGATGTTGATAGCATCAATAGCCTCTTGCATGGCCTTCACCCGCATACGCAAAGTGGTGTTCTCCTTCTGCAGCATGGCATTCTCCTGGAATAGGTCACTGTAGCCTTCAGAGCCATCCTCTCCAATGACACGCTTGCCCTTTGGAGAAAGGGGTGAATGAAGACACAGGTGGGAAGGGCTAGACAGGAAAGGAAGCCAACTGGGGTGGAAGACAGTTGCCCTGTGCATGTCCCAACTGAGGGATATAGTCACAGCAATATACTATTTGAATTAGTTCAGGCTTTCTATCCAACATGGTAGTCTTGCACATAAAGGAAGACTCTGCAGTTGAGGAACTTTTAAAGTATTTTGTTCACTGCATTCCTGCAGAAATAGCACAGTGAATGCCATGCACTTTTGAACCAGCCCTTAAAAGAGTTGCAGACAACATTTATTTTTATGTCTATATGTCAGTCTTTGATCATCAAGTCCTCAGAGCAGGATATAGATTTTATGGTCTTGTAAAATGCTAACTATAACATGGTGTTTTTTTTTTTAAAAAAAGAGTGATTAAAACACCACAATTAAAAGTACACCATAAGCAACAGCCAGCACTAAGACAAGATCACAACAGCCTATAACTCAAAAGGCAAGATAAAATGTTTTTATTGTCTTTCTAGAAGGGCCAAAATAGCAGATCTGGCCGTATGCCCTTGGGAGAGGGATTCATTAATGCCATAGGGCAGCCTTGGTATAGTTTACTCTCTGTCTAGCCTCACAGCTAGTAAACTCGGAGGAAGTGCAGGATGAGAGAGTCAATGAGTTCAGGAATAAAAATGGAAACTTCCAAAAGTTTATGAATGTAGGAAAAGTTTCAAAGCCACTTTTAGCTTGACCCTCCATTACTGTTTGTCCTCCTTTTTTGCTTGTAATATAAAGGGAGTTCAAGCGGGGGTTCGGCTCATAATGGCCAGAGGATTTCCAAATTACTCCATTTCCAACATTCTTCCGCATCTCTAATTGAAGCACACGTTTAGGTTATCTATTTGTACAACAAGACAATTGTATTCCAACCAGGCTACACCAGCTTCTACCCCCTAGTCCCTACTATTCCAACCATCTCATAGAAAGGCTGGAAGAATAAAGCCACCTGATTCATCACATAGCTCTGCTCTCTCACTATATACTGGGTTCACTCTCTACAAAGTAGGCTGCTGCTATCCCTATTCTGAAGATGGAGAAACTTAAGCTTAGAGAGACCTGCCAGTGCCCATATATAATGAATTGCAGAGGTGACAATTTTCAAACCAAAATAGAAAAGACGACCAAATATGGCATTAAGATCTTTTCTCCAAGGAAATTTAACTTGGTGTGCAACACTTGAAACATTCCAAAGGAGAGAAAAAAACCCACTAGGGACAAAGGGAAGTAGTACAAGTGCTGAACTACTTCCCTTTTCAGTTTTGGTTATGACCAGGAATTCACCTGCTTCAGCCAAATGTTCCTGACTTCTCCTTACCGCCTTGTATTCCATGAGCTCCATCTGGAGGCGAGCAATTTCAGCTCGCAGGGCACTGATCTGCTGGCTCGTCTTATCCTGATTCACCACTACTTTGTTCTTGATGTTGCGAGCGCGATTGGCATACTTGAGGGTATTCAGGGTCTCCATAAAATCCCGGTCTGAAGGGCTCACGCAGGCAATCATTATGGTTTGGCTGCAAAGGAGGGAGAGCAAATAAGGTCAAGCACAGGAGGGATATTAAGACTCCCTGCCATATCTGCTGTCTCCAAATGAGAATAGCAGTGTAGTAGTCAAGCCATGCTCAGTGCTGGCAGTCTGGAATCTCAAGTAAACAAACTGCAGAGTGCTCCAACTTGCTGAATGGTGAATGTGGAGTGAACAGATACACATCAGGAAGAAATAATTAGAATTTGAGCTAACAAGAGTTCTGAACAACCTTGGCTCTCTTTGCCTTGTGGAAATTACCAAATTTTCTGCCAAACAAGAAAGCAAGGGATCCCAAATCCAAAAGGCAGGGACAAGACAGACAAAGAACATAAGGGAAACTGGGAGAGGTAGTTGCAAAAGGAAACTAAACTAGAAAAGGTATGGAGGAAGAGAGGAGATTACAGTGATCCCATGTTAGGAGGTTCCATTGCCAAAATTCTGGATCAAAAACAGTTTAGGCATATTATGTGAACAGCAGAAGCCAATAATCACATTTGGGTTTGCGGTTAAAAATGCATTCCTTGGCCCATCTGCTGTGGCTTTGCCTTGGGACCTCTAATGAAGTACTTCCACTGCCATGCAGTGTTAATCATAGCACATCACTCAAACAGCCTCCTCACCTGCAACCCCCGGTGCCGGAAACCCTGCATTAGGGCTTCTGACCTGCTACAAATAGCTATTCTTGTGGTTCTTCCCATTACCTGTTGCCACCAAGGGAATCTTGAAGGAGTCGGGTCAGCTTTGAGTCTCTGTAGGGCACATGCAAGGCTTTCTTGCTCTGATCCCCAAGGGCGCTGATAACATTTCCCAGTGCTAACTGCCAAGGAAATTGACAAGTCAGTGAATGAGGGATGGGCACCTTCCCTTGTGCTTTTATTCTGGTTCCATACATTTCTCACAGAAAAGCCAATACCACTCCATATACTTCTCTTTTCAAGGTAACAAGTCAGCCACTTACCAGGCTGAAGATAGTATTGGCTGGGAAGTGGATCGTTCTTGCCTTAGCCATCAATTTTCCATTATGGGATGAAACATATGAACTTTGCTGCTAAACAGACATTGGAACAACTTGATATATCACTGTGATTGAACCACAGTTTACAGAACATGAAGCATCCAACTACCTCCAGAGAAACTCAAGTCATCTTTAAAAAGCAAGTTTCTAGATCTTATGATTGTGGAGAAAATCTTAAAAGGTAAAAGCAGTGTGCTAAAAACAAACCAGCGTGTTTTACATGAGACTTCCAACAGAAGCGATACGTGTTTCATAGAGGCAATCCTATTCCACGCTATAGTCTGCATGCTACAACAAAGAGCTTAGCTCTTAACTGTCAAGACCAAGCTAAGCATTGTGGGAACTCCAACACAAGAAGGAGCTGAGACAAGAGTTTGTTTGCTAGGAAAAATATTATAGGGCCTGGCATCTGCCTTCATATCCAATCCTGACCCATCTCTATGATAAAGCCCATACCAAACCACAGTTGATGGAGATCCCTTCTTTGGCTCTTTCTCCAGTTGCACCAGTCCGCTTCAATCTCTCTGAGCCAGCCAGGTCAACAAAGTGGAATTTTGCTGTTCGTGTCTCATATTCACTAGTAGCCTGGGATCCTTCCAGGAGACTGTTCGAGTCTCCATTCACCTGCAAGCAAAACACATCCCAGCATCAGTGTAAGATGAGAACCAGTGTGGTATAAGAATGTTGAACTAGGACCTGGGAGACTAGGGTTCAAATCCCTATTGAGGCATGAACCTCACTTGGGTGACCTTGGGCCAGTCACTATCTTTCAGCCTAACCTACCTTACAAGGTTGTTGTGGGGATAAAAATGGGGAGAAGCCCACTGTTTGCGGGCTTCCCATAAGCATCTGGTTGGCCACTGTGAGAACTGGATACTGGACTAGATGGGCCAGGGCCTGATTCAGCAGGCTCTTCTTACATTCTTATGAGGACAACCATGTATGCCACCTTGAGCTCCTTGGAAGAAAGGTGGGATACAAATGTAGTAATAAATAAAATAAATTAAATCTAAAGGCATGATGGATTTTGCCAGGACTGTTATAAATGCTGATTATTGCCATTTTGTCACAGTTAAAAAAACATGGCCACAGAACCCTCATCAGTGTCTGCTACTGTAAGGACAAGAGAAATCATGCTTCTTATCCTGAAGTAGTAGAAGGCTAGTTCAAGTTCCCCAGACACCCTTTTCCGCTTTCCCCAAATCTATTTTCATCTCTATCTCCTGCATAGCTATCCCAGCAAATCTTTCACTTCTGGAGAGGTGTACAAAATTATGCATACTGTGAAGAAAGCAGACAGAGAGCAGTTTCTCTCTCTCTCATAATACTAGAACTTGGGCCATCCAATGAAACTGAATGTGCTGGAAAATTCAGGACTGACAGAAGAAAGTACTTCTTTACACAGTACGCTAACTATGGAATTTGCTTCCACAAGATGTAGTGATGGCCACCAACACAGGTGACTTTAAAAGATTAGTCAAATTCATGGAGGATAAGGCTATAAATGGCTACTAGCCACGAAGACAATGTTCCGCCTCCACAGCCACTGCTGGAGGCAGTAAGTCTCTGAATACCAGCTGCTGGGGATCGCAAGTGGGGAGAGTGCTGCTGCACTTAGGCCCTGCTTGTGACCTTCCCGCAGGTATCCAGTTGACCGCTGTGAGAACAGGATGATGGACTAGATGAACCTCTGGGCTGATCCAGCAGGGATCCTCTCATGTTCCTCCTCTTTGATTGCATGATAGAGGGATGGAGAACCTGTGGCCGTCTAGATGTGGCGACTCCAGCACTCATCAGCCTCAGCCAGCATGGCCAATGGTTGGGGATGATGGGAGTTGTAGTCCAACAGTGCCTGGAAGGCCACAGGTTTTCCATTCCAAGACAAGGGAGAGTACACAACCATTTCAAACCCCTGCTCCCCTTTGCACGTTCTTACCAAGTGTACAGGGGAGCAGACACGCATTTGGCAAAGGTAGATGGTGAAGATAGCATGGGAGCGGGAGCTCTGGACATTCATCTGGGTGCTGGCTGTGGTTCGAGACAGAGCTCCCTGCTTCAGGCACTGAATCAGCTGCAGGGACAGATAGTGGGGGTTACATTTTCTGCCCAGATGCAAGGCCACACAGACACAAGGAAACTGAACCATTTTTCAACCAGGCTTGAACAGGCGCATCGCTTCCTCCTGGACACTATTTCATCAATAGCTCTTGCGAAAGTCAACCCCCTATCACACTAGAACAATCAAGACCAAACTAGACGGGACATGAAGTCGTCTGTCTCTTTCTCCTGGCTGGAACAGCCTTAGAATGAAGAGTGGTGAGGGAGATTGGAGGGAGTTGTTTTTTCCTCTGGCTTTTTCTCAGCTAAAAATAACACACAGGTCCAAATACAATTTTGTACTTTTCCCAAGGAGATGTTCAGAAGAGGGCAACCAGAATGATCAAGGGGATGGAGCGACTCCCTTACGAGGAAAGGTTGCAGCATTTGGGGCTTTTTAGTTTAGAGAAAAGGCGGGTCAGAGGAGACATGATAGAAGTGTATAAAATTATGCATGGCATTGAGAAAGTGGATAGAGAAAAGTTCTTCTCCCTCTCTCATAATACTAGAACTCGTGCACATTCAAAGAAGCTGAATGTTGGAAGATTCAGGACAGACAAAAGGAAGTACTTCTTTACTCAGCGCATAGTTAAACTATGGAATTTGCTCCCATAAGATGCAGTAATGGCCACCAGCTTGGATGGCTTTAAAAGAAGATTAGACAAATTCATGGAGGACAGGGCTATCAATGGCTACTAGCCATGATGGCTGTGCTCTGCCACCCTAGTCAGAGGCAGCATGCTTCTGAAAACCAGTTGCCGGAAGCCTCAGGAGGGGAGAGTGTTCTTGCACTCGGGTCCTGCTTGCGGGCTTCCCCCAGGCACCTGGGTGGCCACTGTGAGAACAGGATGCTGGACTAGATGGGCCACTGGCCTGATCCAGCAGGCTCTTCTTATGTTCTTATGTTCTTACTACAGTGCTCAATCATTTATTTAACCTAGATTATATAGTGACAGAAAATCTGGTGAGACAAGATTTACAAATGTATCTTGGAAAGGTTGGGTTTCTTTAGTAAAGTAATGACCATGGTGCCAAGGATATATATTCACTAATAGGCGAACAAACCTTGCAGTTTAAGAATGTACCTATAGCCAACAGATATTTCTATCAAACTTTATAAAGCAGGAAAATTGGACTATAGTGAATGCACCAGGGGAGCAGGAGACCTGACCTCTGAGATATTGTACTGCCCTACAAATGTGTAAAAATGCAATCACAACTTGGGTTGGTCTTTTACAGTCCAATCCACTTTCTGTGTAGCTTGGAAGAATTTGGTAACATGTGCCAAAGGGAGGTGATGGGAGGGAGGAGGAGGGGAGGGCAGATTTGATTACTTGCATGCTTATTGAGTTCATTGGGATTTACTCACATGCAATCATGCTTAAGATAGGTAAAACTGACCATGGGGGAGGAGGAGGGGGAGGGGAGAAGGATGGGGAAGAAGGAGGAGGGGGAAGGAGGGGATTGGAAGGGGAAGGAGGGGATTGGAAGGGGAAGGAGGGGATTGGAAGGGGAAGGGAAGGGGCAAGAGGGAGGGAATAGGAAGGAGGAGGAGGGGATAGGAAGGAGGAGGAGGGGATAGGAAGGAGGAGGAGGGGATAGGAAGGAGGAGGAGGGGAGGGGAGGTTTGATCATCTGCATGCTTTTTGAGTTCAATGGGATTTACTCCTGTGCAATCATGCTTAGGAAAGGTGAAACTGACCTGGGGGAGAGGCAAGGAAGGAGGGGCATGAAGGGAGATTGAGTGAGTGGGCACTGGGCAGAAGGGAAGCCCCTTTCCTTTCCAAAAGGAAAACATAGTGAACAGTATCATTGTTTTTCAGCATTTCCCCCACCTTTTTATTCTACAGTAGGCATATGTATCCCACACAAATTTAAACCAAAGCTGTCTCTGGCCACATCCACACCCGACCTTTATTTCACTTTAGACAGTCATGGCTTCTCCCAAAGAATCCTGGGAAGTGTAGTTATTGAAGGGTGCTGAGAGTTGCTAGGAGACATCCTGTTCCTCTCATAGAGCTTCAATCAGAGTGGCTGACTGTTAAACCACTCTGGCCACTGGAGCTCTGTCAGGGGAATAGAAGTCTCCTCTCAGCACCCTTTACAAACTACACTTCCCAGGATTCTTTGAGGGAAGCCATGACTGTCTAAAGTGAAATAAAGGTCTGGCATGGGTGTGGCCTCCTGATTAAGCAAACCAAGCAGCTGTGAGTCTGGCTTTTGGAACACTGACTGTTGGTTCTTACTGAGCATGCCCGGGCTTATCATTGACTCCAATGCAAAATTTCTTAAATTAATTAAAAATTGGCCAGGTATCTTTTTAACTTTTAAACTGCAGAAGATGAAGGTCAGGGTATGGGCCAAAGTCAGTAATAGGATTACAGGTACTCTGTAGACATGGCTGATTTTTAATTAATTTCAACGAATTATGAGAACACTGACAGAAAAAAGTCCAACAGGGATCTGGTTTTTCTTTCTCTCTTGTTACACTTTGAACTCTTGATTCTCTCTGAGTGTTTTGTGTATCGCCATGAAAATTTACAGGTTTAGAGAGTTGTTAAGCAAACAATTCTGAGTTCAGGACTATAAGTTTTGTAAGGTTTTGTTTTGAAATGAGCTTATGGGAAACATCAGAATGGCAGGGGGGGTATTTTCAATTTAACATTGCCACATGCAAAAAATCCACGCTGGCTATAGTATACAGCACTTTCGTGGCATAATATGTTTCAAATACTTCTGATTGATTCCTGTTTCCCTGTCAAAAGTGTAAATGACTGAGACTGTGTGATTAATGTTGTCTATTTTGATTACAAATATGCAACACACAAAAGAACATATACACAAAAATGTAAATAAATATAAAAATATATCTGACTCCACTGATGATGACATCCCTTAAAGGATACAGAATGCCTTAATTACAAAGAAACGAAAATACTGGTGGTCTCCTACTGCTTTTTCCTCTAGGGCTTGGTCTTCGTGTGTAATGAAATTACTGTCCTGCCGCAAGTCCTTAAAACTCTCACCAACATCATTTATGTAGTACTGAAAAATACCTCATTAGATAATTAAAAGTCTTCCAATAGAAGACTGTGGCATGTGGAAATATAGAAAGGTTTGATTATCACCTTTGTGTTTTATTCCAGACCTTTAATAATATGGTTATATTTCTGTTAGTTTGCTGAGTCCTTAACCTTACAGGAGTCTAAAAGATACCTGAAAGGGGTTTTAGGACCTTTCAGTTCAAACTCTCTCCACTACGTGTGTCTTTCCCCTACCCCTTTGGGAAGAGTGGCTGTGGGTGAGTGGTAGAGTGCTTGCTTTGCATGCAGAAGTTCCTAGGTTCAATCTGAAATTCTGAAGAACTGCTGACAGTCAGTGTCAACCATGCTGAGCTAGATGGATCAAGGATCTGACTCAGTTCAATAGGCTTATTATAAAGTTGCTTTATATTATCTGAATCTGACAAGTGTCATCATTTAATTTAATTTATTAAGTAATCCTAGATCTCCATTCTGAAGGGTGTTGTATAGAATATGCTTCACAATACAAGGGTGTTTATTGGACAAGATTAATTTTAAATAATATTATTTGGATTTCCTTTCACTTATCAATAATAAAGACCAACTAATTTAATATGGCATAAGCTTCTATGGACTAGAGTCTACTTCAAATGCATGAAGTGGAATCCTCAATTGGAGGTACATATACAAGGGTCAAATCCACACCATAAATTTAAAGCGCATTTAAAGAATTCTCACCAAAGAAACCTGAAAACTCTAGTTTACCCCTCACCAAACTACAATCCCCAGGTTTCTTCGGGGGAAGCAATGAGCTTTCAATGTATGGTGTGGATGTGACCATGGTTGTAAAACTCTGAAACAATTGCATAAGATCTCTGACAACATATGAATTGCCTATCTGAATCAAACAAAGGGCATTATCCCAGTTCTTAATGGGAATTATGGGAAAATATTAATTTCTCAAAGATGAAGGCCACTATCCCAGTTCTTAAAGGGGATTATGGGAAAATATTAATTTCTCACAGTGAGAAGAAATTAAATGTTCAATAGAATGATAATAGAATTCTGAAAGGGGCTTTTCTGTGTTACTTGGGTAAGCTATTTATTTCCTATATTTTTATTCTGCTTTTCAGAAAACTGTCTCCCAAAGCAACTTGCATCAATTAAAAAAAGAAGCAAGAGAAACAGTGAGCCTGCCATCAGGCTTACAAACAAAAAAAGACATAGAAGAAAAATTTGTGAGACAGACGCATTTTATATTGATTGCTAGATACTGTATAATTCCTTAGACTTTGGGGAAAAAATATTGGTCATGGTCAGTGCTGATGCTGGAAAAAGAGTACATTCTTACATATGTGGTTGAGCTGGCTTAAAATAAAATCTTCCTGGCATGAGATATTAAATATAATTACTTGAATTGCTAGTTATGTATTGCCTTTCAAGGCTGAAGTAATTTTGACTCAGAATATTGGAAGTTCAGATTCAAGAAAATCATTGCAAATTACTTGCATATCTATGGATGGTTGCTAGGAAATGGATTGCAAGGGTCTGGAAACAATCAGAAATTTCCAGTGATTCAATGTGGTTGAAAAAGATATGAGACCAAGCTGTTATGGAGAAAATTACAAGTATCATTCAAATGAAGTAAGGATCTATGCGGATAAATTCACTAGAGTAATGGCAGCTGTTCATTGCTTTTTAAAACAATCATGCTCATGAACAGGGATTTGTAAATATGGATTTTGTATTTATTTATTTTATGTTTTGTAGAACTTTTACAAAAGGCTTTTGTAAGCTTTGTGTGATGGTGTGGACTTTGTCTTAACATTCAAAAACTATATTATTATAGAAATGTCCATGCCATCCTTCAGTATAAATTCCTGGAGTGGGAACATTTGTTTAAAAACAAAAGCAAAATTCCTCCCCACTGCTCTTGTCTGTGGGGGGACAAATGGAGCCAGAGAAGAAAGGTTAAATGAGTCCTTGCCCCACCCCTCGCTGTTCTGCATTTCCTAAGGCAGCCTCTAAAGCTGGTATTCATAAAATTAAAACAGGGGAAAGAGATGCAGGACTTGCATGTAAGTTCTAGTGTGGCCCTCAGGCTCTGCAAAGGAATAAAGAGGTATCGACTATTCCGGGTCACTGTGATAACATTTGTTTGTGAAACCCATGGTATAGAATATTAGCTAGAATAAATAAAAAGAAAGGGATAAGTTGAGGGGGAAAACTGTTGAAAAACCAACAGTAAACTCAACAAGGATATTCCATGTTATTAAAGTCAAAATGCAGAAGAATTAAAGAGCTGACTCATGGTTGAAAAGCGGGCTATGTTATGGACTCCACCCAAATAAGCCATGCGAGCCACTGAGTTTTGCCATGCAGATTGGGAGCATCTGCAGTGAGATCAGGATACAATTAGGCAGGAGCTTGAAACACAGTTAAGGAATTCTCATCTCAAAATGTTTCCATGGGAAAATAGCCATGGGTTATTCTTGCAGCACATACTCAAGATCATGTAATGCTGATTAGTTAAAGCTTAGCACCCTTTAGCAATCCTGTAATAAATGACAGAAGAGGGGCAATTCCTTCCCTCCCCCACAACACACACACACACATTAGATGCACGATTATGAGAGAAGTGGAAATTTTCATCTGTGTTAGCTCTAAGTCCTCTTCAGGCATTAAAAAAAACTCATATGGCTATAAACCATGAGGGATGGGTAGGGCTGTACATGCAAACACGGCCCCCAATGCCCCTGCTGGCTCCACCCAACCTGCTCCCAATGCCCCAGTTCTTGCTGGGTGCAGCTCACATGCTGAACATGCTTAGAATCCTCCCCGTGATCAGGAACGCCTGAAGAGGACTTTAGTTGAGCATGGAATCAGGACATTGTAGCTACTCCAGGTTAATTAACATGGAACA
This sequence comes from Rhineura floridana, assembly GCF_030035675.1. Classification (NCBI taxonomy): domain Eukaryota; kingdom Metazoa; phylum Chordata; class Lepidosauria; order Squamata; family Rhineuridae; genus Rhineura; species Rhineura floridana. Next base: position 76,865,831 of record NC_084485.1, on the reverse strand, counting down.
CAAAAGGTAGATCATATGTATGAGGAGTTGGTCACTTACCTCATCCTGAGAGCCAATGAGACGTGATGTGACACCTGTGGTGTAGATCCCACCACTGGCATCCTCATGGATTTTGATGTTTGACTTCCGGTGGCGGCAATCAGGGTCTCGTGTGCTATCAAAGAGGTCCAAGATCTCCTCATTATACAGCTGAACAAAGACACAAAAGATTGTTTTTGATACCAGGTCGATTGATTCTCAGAGGGCTCCACAAGTTCAAAGTGACAAAAGTGGGTGAGTCTTTGGACATGCAGAGTGTCTTGCAGATCAAAACAGAGCTTTGTATTTAGGTAAACACTGGCACTGTTGACTAGAGCACCAGAGACTGTATGAGAATTAGCAGGTCTACAGTTCTAACAGGAACTTGGATCACAGTTAGCTATTTTGCAGGAAGGGGAGTTGGTGGCTGAGATAAAAACTGGAGGATGTGGAAATTCACAGAGTCTCTTGGGGCAAGATATATGAAGACTAGAGGTACTGTGCTACATGAAATTCTTCACTCCTCTCACCACTGACAAGCCTACCAGAGAGATGTGATCTAAAGTGGGCTAGGGCGGCTGCAGCCCCAGACACAATAAAACAAGCAGGTCTATATAATTATTGTGATCTGTCAACTGGAATTAGATGCATTTCTCTATGAAAATGTTTACTCATTGTCAAGGTTAAGGGATGTCTTCAACTGGTTTTCTGTGCATGATATAACAGTGGTATAAAAGAAACAAGTGTCAACTCTGCCCATGAGTGAAAGAGCATTATGCACTCAAATGCACTCAAATGTAATCTCATTCATTTACTGTAGGATATAAGCATGCTCCATGCTGTAGTCTGTATTTGAATTCAGATCCATCTCCAATGATCCGTCTGTGCTCAGACATTGCATTTTCTTGGGCTGAAGCAAAAGAATCCTACTGCATTCTACAGTCTAAGGCATATATGAGCTTACACACTCCCTCTCACACTCTCATCTCTATACAAACATCAATGCACCTACCTCCAGGAACTGTGCACTAACTTTAAACTCTGGTGCTGGCACACCCTCTTCCTGTGCTGTCCTCTTGCGCTCTTCTATGCCACTAAATAGGTGGTTAATGGCCCGTGGAATTATGCCATGCTCTTCTTCAGAAATATTTACATTAAAGCCAGTGCCCATGGTGTAAGTCTTACCTGCACCTGTCTAAAAGGAAACAGAAGAGATGCTTTATGAGAGTGCCCCAGAGCCAAAGCTTCACTGTGAAGTGGCTCCTTGAGCTCTCCACTACTCAACTCTGCTGGTCCTTATACCCACCACACAGAATCTCTACAAACCCTTTATAATTCCAGTCCAGACACATCATTCCCCACATTTATCACAGTTATCCAGCCAGCTAAGAGTCCACATGCATCTCCTGCAAAGCAGAGGGAAATATCACCACCCTGACAGGTGGGGGAAGACAAATTTCTAAAAATAAACTAGAGCAAAATTAAAGTGAAGCATTATATTCCAGACTATTTTGGTTTCTTTTTCTTTACTTAAGCAGTTCTTTCAACATCAAGCTACAAGTCATTCTTGCACCTATTTGATCCATTTTAAATTGTCTCCCACCCTTTCCTGAGGGGTGATGAGAGCCAGAGTGGTGTAATGGCTTGGGCACTGGGCTGTAAAGTGGGAAATCCAGCTTCAGATCCTCACATTGCTATTAAACTTACTAGGTGGCCTTGGGCAACATGCTATTTCCCAGGCTCACCTGCCTCACGAGATTCTCGTGAAGCTAAAGTGTCACTCCTGAGGATGCATGCCTCTTGCAGGAAGGGTGCAAACCAAGTCTCAGCCAACAACAGTTTGTAAAAAGATGGGATAAATACAGAATGAAAAAATATGGTGCAATATGAAAGGAATATGGGATATGATATGGAAAGGAAATTATCCAATAGAAAAATGATACAATAACAGAATATAAATGTAAATGTACTGCCTTCAAGTCGATTCCGACTTGTGGCGACCCTATGAATAGGGTTTTCATGAGGCTGAGAGGCAGTGACTGGCCCAAGGTCACCTAGTGAGCTTCATAGAATAATCCACCTGCTTAACTCTAGACATTAAAAGGTCAAAGAAAGTAAATCTTATGTCACTTCCAGAAAGGCTGTGATTGTAGAAAATCTCTAGCAGCGAGTTCTACTTCAGCAGCTTCCAAGAGCACCACTCTATGTACAATTGCTGCTCAAATTTGGCACATGAACAACATGGTGAAGACAAAACCTTTGACTAGTCTTAAAAGGTCATCATGGAACATGGGAGAGAAGGCGAACTTTAAGATATGCAGAGTGCAAAAAGACCAGAACTTTACAGATTAAAAATTAGAAGCTTCCACTATGCCTACAATTAGAAAGTCAATACAGATATAAAAGCACTGGCAAAATGTGCTTGTGACATCTTGGCCCTCTCAAGAGGCAATCAGCCTCCTGGAAAACCATCAAGACTACTGGAGCCATAGTATACAATCAAAAGGGGAGGAAGTGTGCAACTGCTTTGCATGCAGAAGATCTCAGGTTCAATCCCTGGCATCTCCAGGTAGGGCTGGGGAAAATTCCTTCCTGCCAGTCAGTGTAGGCAATACTGAACTGGCAATGGTCTGATTCAGTTTAAATCTATGTTCCCATATACCTATATTGTCTAGCATAAGCAGCTGATAGTATACAGAAGCAGCACACAGGCCTGGCAAAACTCTCTGACTAGCCTCACCTTCTTCCCCTCCATCTTCTCTTCCCTCATTTGTATCTTTTTCTACTGTTACCAATAGTTGCTGGTTCCTCAGTCTTGCCATTCTACCTGTGATATTGCTCTTGCATATGCACTGCACAGACTAAAAGACTGGCCACCACATGTAACAACAAACAATGATACGCATGCAGCGCATGAGATGGGCCACTGCTTCCACACCTTTCCAACTATGTAAAATAAATGACACCAGCCTTGTAAGCAAGCTAACTAAAGTTGCAACCCTGCATACTATTTTTTTCCTAGCCCACTATAAAAGGGTAGTATTCTGCATTTCCATGCTGGCCACAGAGGAGAGGGAGCTGTCCTCTTGGAAAAAAACAAACCCTAAAGTACACATATACACTCATGGGATCTGAACAGGCAGTGACTAAACAGAAATAAGACCTGGAAGTCATAGTGGGTAGCTTGATAAAGATGCTGATTCCATGCTAGGAATCATTAGAAAAGGGACTGAAAATAAACTGCCAATATGATAATGACACTGTATGAATCTGTGGTGTGACCACATTTGGAATACTGTGTACAGTTCTGATCACCTCATCTCAAAAATGATATTGTAGAGTTAGAAAAGGTTCAGAAAATGGCATATCAAAGGGATGGAGCAACTCCCCTCTGAGTAAAGACTGCAATATTTAAGGCTTTTTACTTTGGAGAAAAGGCAAGTAAGAGGCGACATAATAGAGGTAGGTAAAATTATGCATGGGATGGAGAAATAAACTTTTTTTGCCTCTCAGTATTACAACTTTTTTTTTGTTGTAAACCACCCAGAGGACATGGTTGATGTGTGGTTAATAAATGCCTAAATAAATAAACAAACAAACAAACTTGTGGACATCAAATGAAGTTGAATGTTGGAAGATTCAGGAAAGACAACAGAAAGTACTTCTTCACACAGCGCAGTCAATTTTTCCCCCCACAAGAGGTAAGGAAGATAAGGCTATCAATGGTATGTTCTACCTTCACAGGCTGAGGCAGTAAACCCTGAATACCAGTTGTTCAGCATCACAAGCGGGGAGAATGCTGTGACGCTCAGGTCCTGCTGACTGGCATCCAATGGGCATCCGGCTGGCCACTGTGAAAACTGGATGCTGGACTAGATGGGCCACTGGCCTGATACAGCAGATCTTATGTCTTTAAGGCTGGCATAATACCAATGCAAACAGTGGCCTGAACCATTGTGCTAATGGACTGGGTGTGTCCACCTATTACCAGCTAGCATTCTGTCATGATCAGTATTCAGTTTTTGCAGAGCCCTTGGGCAAGATATCTTCAGGGAGGCACCTCCATGAGTGGGCCCACCTCCTCCTGAACGCTCTCACCACTGCTCAGTTGCTTGCCATCTCTCATTGGGCTAAATCCACTCAGCTGCCCAAAGGGATCAGGCAAGGCATGCAGAGCCTGCTCATTTATCTCTTTAATCATCACTCATAGTAATGTAGTAGCAAATTCAGAAGTTCAGGGTCCCTTTATGTTAGTCACAGTCATGCCCCCTTCTCCTCTCCCCTGCTTTTTTGCTGCTGGGTTGAGAATCAGGTCCTTGTTAATGTCTTCTCCCGCATCAACAGATGCCCCTAGGAGCCAATAAGCATAAAAGACGAGTGTTGGCTACTGAGAAGAGTCTTCTCAGTGGCTGATTCATCTCCTTTAACTCTGATTGGCTAGTAGGATGCTGGAGACATAGGGCCCCTGCTCCCAAAAAAGTAAGGGGACTAGAAACCCCTGAGACCCTAAATGACTATACCCCTGATCACTCACCACATTCTAAGAGGAGACAGGTTAAAAGGCCAGTGATATCAAGGAGCAACAGCAGCATGGCCAGAGGGCTCAAAAAGTTAGCAGTGTCCCCTCTCCCCGCTCAGTGTAGGAGCCTAGGCAGGTGCCCCAAAATGCCAACCGTTCACTCTGGGCCTGGTGAACATTTCTAACAAGTGTTGAAATTGTAACTTTTCACTTTCAGGCTCAACCTATACCTAAAAGTTATCTAGACCATGGAAAGCCATGTTTGGAATTAATGTGTATCTGGCATAAGTAAAAAGGTGACAGATGGAACCTACTGTATGTAAATGCACAGACTTTAAAAAGCTACAGTCAGAGGAGCTATTGGACTGGCATTAATATTCATGCCTCTGGATAAAATATCGGTTCCTGTTGTTCAGATACAACATATGTTGCTCTTAATAAATATTTATGAGCAAAATCAGCCTTCAGCAGCTAATCACTGGAGAAATTTGGGGGTGACTGGCAAGAACTTTGGGAAAGCCCTAGCATGGCTCTTCAAGTCATACTGATACATCAGCTTGTTCTGCTTCTCTAGGCAAACGTCTGAAGTGGGCCTCACAATTAGTTTTACACTTCCATTTAGAAATTATTTTATGAAGCAAGACCAAAAAAATTGCGCTTTACATTTCCCCACCACCAGCTAACAAGAAAAACCCCAGTGACTCCAGTGAATTTCAGGGTATAGTCTGAGAGCACATGATATAGCAACTCTGATGAAGCTAAGCAGATCTGGGTCTGGTCTGTGCTTGGATGCGACGCTACCAAGGAATCCCATATACGCTACCTTGAGTTTCATGTTGGAAGAAGGGGGGGAGAGTACTATATAAATGTAAAGTGTAAAGGAAAAGGAAAGTGTACCAAATGTGATCCCCAAGTAAAGTTCATCTTGTCCCTTGTCTATCAACAATGCAGACAGCAGCTACGGCAGAAGAGGAAGCTTTGCACCTGGAAATTCAATCTTGCTAAACTATGAATACAAACTGAACAGATGATGTAAACTGTGGGGGCTTGCCTGAAGCCAACCCACTCCAAACTACTCATGGCAGAGACTGTGAAGAAGGTAAAGGAGCCACATACCTGGCCATATGCCAACACGGTAGCATTGTATCCCTCAAAGCAACCCTCGATAAGTTTGCTCACACAGGTTGTGTAGATCTGTTCCTGCCACGTATCCAAGTCGAAGACAAAGTCGTAGGTGAAAGCTTTGTCCTTTCCCAGCAGTACCTGTGGTTCTCTAGGTGTCACTGATGTGCAGATGTGACATCCTTCTATCTTCTCCTTTGGCATCTGAGGGCGGATCCTGGGGGTGACAGGGAGGGAAAGGAGTGAGGACAACTCCCTTTTACATCATAAACCCGGGATGGGAAACTGTTTTCAGCCTCAAGGCCTCATTTCTTTGTGGGCAACCTTCTGGGGCCTGCATACCAGTGTGCGCATACCAAAACTGGATGTAGTCAGACACACACCGCTCTCCATCCTTCGTCCAGGCATTATCACAGTTCAAGGACACAATCCAAGCAGGTAAAATCACTAGAGAAGTTCACAGAGCAGGGCCAATGTGGGGTGTGGGCTGAGCAGAGTCCCAAGGGCTGGAAAGAGAAGGCTGGAGGGCTGCATTTGGCCCCTGGGACTGAGGTTCCTTACTTTTGCCAAACAATCTGTAGCTACAGTAGAGAATTCAGTTCTGGGCAAAGGAGGGAGATGTCAGATATTCCGGGGCACAAACAACACAGCCACAAAAGTCTTCCAGGTGTTAGCCAAGACACCAAGATTAACATAGGGTGAATTCCAGTAGACAGATTCTCATAGTGCAAACCTTGTGTACATATGCTGTAATATATTAATGTATCACCTCTAGAACATACCATTGTTTTATTATAAATGCTGTTTGCCACCTTGAATATCTAACATGATAGAAAGGCAGGCTGAGAATTATTTTTTAAAATGAGTCATATACAAAGCTGGTACTATGTCAGTAACATGGACTAGCTGAACACAAACTTGTCCTTTTTAAAATCAAAGCAGAGCCTTGTGGCTTAAAGGTTTGCCAACCTTCATGGGCTACTAGAGGCATAAAATGTTGACATCAGTGGACATGCTACATATGCACAGAGGTGCGAGGGGGGGGAGGTAACAGGAAGGTCAAAAGGCCCTGAAATGCAAGAGGTAGAACTGTTGCAAAGTTGCAAAGATCAAATGTATATAAGATAAATACAGTGGCAAATGTGTGATCATAGTTAAGGGCAGGGAGAAATCAGTACTTTCTACAATGAACCCCAGGAAAGGGGGCGAAAAAGGAGGGGAATTAAAACAGCCCAACCTGTCCATGGTGCTCAGGATAGCAAATGGAGACAAGCTGATTGTTCAACAGAAACCGCTTAGAGCAATGGTTCCCAAACCTTTTCCCCCATGGACCACTTGAAAATTGCTTAAGGTCTTGGTGGACCACTTAATGATTGTTCTGCCTCTTGCAGCAATTATAATGCACTGTGCTCAGCTGTATGATTCTTAATTGTATTTTTATTGCTCCTTATATTTTATTGTATTACAATAAAATATAATGTATTTCAATGGATTGGAGTCAAACTGTAATACATTAAGATACAATATAAGAAATAAAAGAAATAATAAAAATACAATTATATATAATATAATTTAATATAAATATTTAATGCAATGGACATGCCATCTTCAACCACAAATATATTGAAAGCCACAGGCCACCTGAATGAAGCTTGTGGACCACTGGTGGTCCATAGACCACACACTGTTTGGGCGCCCCTGGCTTAAAGGGCTGCCACTAGCATTCTGCTGCCCAAACAGGAATGAAGCAGCTCTTTCCTCCATCCATTTCTTGCAGAGGTCCTGGTCAGTTTTTATCATGTGACAGATGTGCTCCATCCAAATGAAGGCTGTGGAGTTTCATTTTCTTGAACATAAAAAGCTAATATCACACCAGAAACCACTTATGAAATTCAGAGGAGTTTCAAAATTAGCTTGTGATATAGCACAGGATGGGGTGGCGGGGGGGACGACAACGACACGTCTACTGTACCAAAAAAGTCCCGACAGGCTTCCACAAGAACTTTGACATTATAATTGTCATCAAATTTATATCCTGCCCTTCCTCCAAACAGAAGCATTAGGCAGTTCACTTAATATACTTACATAATAAACTTTTTCAATGGTTAACTGAACAATTTTGGTCCTAGCCTCGACCCCTCGTATTTCCATTAAGAAAAGGTCAAATAATTTATCTCCTCCTAAGCATGGGATTGTTGGTATTTTTTCTTGCATGTAGATATATATGTGCAGGCGATCCCTCTTAGTATTGTATAAGAGGATTATTAGTGCAATACAGGACCAAAATTGTTCAGTTAACCATTGAAAAAGTTTATTATGTAAGTATGGATTTTGGTTGTTGTTTTAAGAAAAATTGTTTCAAACAAACTTTTAAAGAAAATTGTGTTTAATTAATTTTTTTTTAAAAAAAATATAAATACATGTCTATACAGTGTATAGTTATGAAATGACATTTGTCCCCACTGTTTTAATATATTATAGCCGCTGATGAAGGCCTGTGATTACAGGCTGAAACGTGTTGGGCTTCTTTGAAAAATATTCTGCAATAAAACCAGTTTGGGCTTTTTTGAAAAAAATCTAGCAATAAAACCAGTTTTCTATAAAATACTTCAGCATTCTGGTCTTTGACCCCCTTTTTCTACATATTAGACTCAGAGGGTACCAGACTGGCGAAGTCTGGCTTACCCACTGAGGGTGGGGAACACATCCAGTAGGAGCAGGCTGTCTCGACAGGCTGTCTTAAGACCCCCACCTGCCATCCTGGAATCTTCACTGCCGCCACCCCGCGCCACGTGCACCTTGAAGAACTGACAGCTTTGCATTAGGGAGATGGAAGTAGCTAAAATATTACTCCCTGTAACCCAGGCTCAATGAGTCACAAGTGACTGGTAACAGCACTAACATGACCTGCCAGGTGTCACCCTTCTGAGCTCTTACATCTTAGCTTGATGAACACAAGAGTGCCAGGGGGACAAAGGACTTTATTAATCCAATAGATGGACCTCACAAATTCACATTAGAAAAGACACATTGATGGCTGGCATTCCACTCCAAGCCCTTTGGGCAAGCTGCTGCATTATTTGTCCCCCTCTTCCTTTCAGGAAGATAATGCAAACAAGTACTTCACTAACTGGCTAGCTCAACCATGCTGTGTGTGGGCTGGGAGTATTAGAAAAAATGGGAGGTCACATCAGGACTTGTTTTAGCACCCTTACTGCCATCTGCCATTACCTCTTCATTAAGGGCTAGTGGAGAGATGCAAGGGGATTTAGAGGTCCTCTAAGCACTGCCACAGGAGGATGTCAGAGCATCTATCAGCCTGAACCAAATCTCAGTTATGTGCATGTATACATAGCTCTCTCTCAGCTTCAGGATCTGACACAATGTCAAAAGGATGCCTTCAGAAAACTTTAACATCCACTTATTAGTAGCCAGCAGGATTTTGACGAACATCTAGAACAGGCCAGAAGTCAAGGAAGTGTCTCATCATCATCTAAGACCGTAAGAAGAGCCTGCTGGATCAGGCCAGTGGCTCATCTAGTCCAGCATTCTGTCTCACAGTAACCAACCAGAAGCCCATGGGAAGTCCGCAAGCAGGACCTGAGTGCAAGAGCACTCTCCCAATCGGTTTGTTTATTTAAGGCATTTATATGCCACTTAATCATTAGCATTTCTAAGCAGTGTACAGTCCCACAATATGTAAAGTCATAGGAAGCTGCCTTATATTGAGTCTGCCCAGTGGTCCCTCTAACTTGGTATTCTTGACATTGACTGGCAGAGGCTCTCCAGGGCTTCAGACAGATGCCTTTCCCAGCCCTATCTGAAAATGCCAGGGATTGAATTTGGGACCTTCTGAATGCAAAGCAGTAATCTACCACTGAGCTATGGCCTTTCCCTAAAGGTCAAGCAATATGAAGAAAGCTTTATACCAGGCTTGTTATCATCCCTGCAGTAGTCAACATCTAAGTCCAGCTTCGAAAAGCAACCCTCTCACTGACAAAAGTAGGCGCCTGAAAATGAGGACTGACAAATGCTCAGCTGCTCTGGGTGAGATGGGCAGATAATACTAGATATTACCTTACTGTTGGAAGTGTGGTATTCCTTTATGGGGTTGGTACTACCCATTTAGCATCACTCTAACTTTTTGCAATCTTACTACTATGATTATCAGCTTACCTTACATATACTTCAGTGCTCGTGTACAATCAAAACAAAAACATACTACATGGTTGTAAAGCTTCACTAGAGCAGAATTCTTGGCAATGTCACATTCCTGACCCATAAAACTATAATGAATTAAACCAAAACCCAGATGAGCCACAATGCCGACAATTGCTTGTTTGACTTTTTAACATCCAAATCGTTAAGTGATGTATCATCTCTTGAAATTGCTGACGTTAACAACCCACTTCCTCTGGCCCAACTAGGTTTTTTTGAAAAAGAAACGTTTTATTTCCATTTCATTGATGCAAAAAACAAAAAATTGTCAATGTTGTTTTGGCAAAATTCCATTTCGACCTTTCCACCTACATAGACACAACTGGGTGAGAGGCATGGAATCTTTCTTCAGAAACATTCTAATGTGCATTCAGTCTTCTCTAGTCAGAGCCAAGCATGCATAAGATGCCAAGAACACCAGATTTGATCCTTTACAGAACAGGCATACTTTGCATTTGGAATTCTAGCTGAGCTTGTGTGATGGTATTAGATATATCTGACAATCCCAAGACCGTAGCCTCTGCAAGAGGTTTAACTGTGTGTCAGTCAGCCCACATCCAGTTTGCAAAGGATGCACAGAGATGGGGGAGCTGCTCCATTGCTAGGCTGCATATGAACCTTTCTGCGCCACCAGGATGGAAAAGCAACAGCCCCCATGACAAGATTGCCATGACAACCAAGTCTCAGCAGGAGGAGGGGGGAAAGATACAACCTAAAAAGGGAACACACACTGACACACTATACAAAACACCACACAGGCAGTTTCTCTCCAGTAGCCCTGACACACATACAATGGACTTGCTGTTTAGCTCCATCAGCAAAAGCCAACATTTATAGAGAGGGGAACCAATTGGGCTGGCATCCAAAGCACAAATGGGCTCTGGTCTTACAGTGAAAACCATGGCCCTGAGGGCCAGAAGGAGCTTTCTCCCTTCCCCACCTCCTTTGGCAGCCTCCCTATACAGACATTTCTGATACAAGAAGATCCCCACAGAGAGGATTCTGTCCTCTCATTTCCCAGTCAACCCTGGCTCTGTCCTAATTTCGTTTTTGAAAGAAGAATGCATCCGAAAACTATTGCTGCCCAAAACAGAGATTGGATTCTCTCACATATATACCTAGGAATCATCAGTCAGTCAAGAATACTCTGGAGTGTGAGCGAGTTGATTAGGAGCCTCAGCTCATTGTTTAATGATCCACTATGAAGGATTCTTCCCTTCCCTTGCTTGCCAAGCAGATCAGAGGGCTTTCTCATGTTAGAACAGACAGGTTAGTTGGGCTCACTGAACTTGTTACCACAATAAGCTGCACTACTTCCTGTTTTATTCCACAGCTATGAGAGCTAGAAACTTAGGAAGCCCAGAAACATAATCTAGAACACCTTCATAGTTAAGTACCTAACTGATGTGGATAGAAAGCCTGATTGGAGAAAAGCCTGCGCCTATCAGGCTCAATTAGCAAATGCTTTTTCCTGCTACTCAGCTTGAGAGAGACCACGAGCTCTTCAATAAGAGCATTAGGGTTATCCTGAAAGTGCCTGTATGAAGCATTTCTGACTTCATCAAGGAAATGGGTAGTGGAAATACCAAGACGGCAGGTACCTTAAAACAGTTTTGCTAACAGCATACATAATGAACACAGACTCTAGAATAACGGATGTGGTTGTATCATGCCAGAGCATTGAATATGGGGCAGCCCATGTGCTTCTCTTTCCCCCTCCATCACATCCAGAGATAGCAAAAGCGAGAGAAAGAGAAGAAACCCAATTCAAATTCCAGAGCGTAATTAAATAGATAAATGGAATATTCTTCTCTTAATAAATGTGCAATACAAAATCAGGGCAACATTTAACTGTGTGGGAGTGTGCATGTGTACTTTCCATATGCATTTTCAGTAAGATATCCCTGAATATACAATTCTGTCTAAAATTAGTCCTTTCAGTGGGAGGCACAGCAATGTACAAGGAATGTCAAAGTACACTTTTGGAGATTTTTTTCATTGTATTTGTGAATTTCCATTTAGCCTGGAGTCATCAATTCCTTATTTGGTAAGACTCTGCCTTATCTTTTACCACTTTTCAGGGAATCAAGTGCTTTTCAACTGATAGTCAGCTGGCAAGGAACTGCAGCGTATTGGCTTTGATTGTTAACTACCATACTAACTTTCAAGATTGTAATTTAATCATTAATTGGAACTTTCTCCCCTCCCATGAGTAGCTGTTCAGCTGAGTACTCTTTATGCTCCTAGTATATCTTCATACAAGAAGAGGATATTGGCAAGACTAGTCCTCTTGACAGTGAATGCATAAGATTGAGGGTTCTTGCTTTCTCCCTTCCTCCATGTCTACACAGAGTCCTTGTATATTGAACGTTAGGTCACTTAAGCTCACAGGTTATCAACAGCAGTTGTCTAGTGTAGGAGGAGAATAGAGGAGACCCCACTCAAGAATTCTTGAGTCTTGGGAGGTACCAGAAATTTTCTATTTGGGAGTCACACTTCAGACAGCAGAACAGTTTTGATAATATATGCTATTTATTCATATCTTGCATACTACAACTAATAAAATACATTCTATGTGGCCTTAGCCATCACTGCAGAAACAGAAAAACAGAAATATATATCAACATGAAAGAAGTTGCTGGGTATCCATTTAACATCAAAGTATAAGACTAGGTTAACTCAAGATTGTTTGGTATATTCCAGTAGCTATTATATTATGATGAAAAAAATCCCACATTTCCTGTTGTATCTAATAACTAGAACCTAAAGAGCCAATTTCCTACATCTTTTGGGCTTCACCAGGTGATTTATGGAAGTCTTTCTATTAGCACAAATGCAGCAAAAGATGTGCTCCTCCTCCCACATCCTTAAACCTGGATGTAGAAAATCTGCATCATTTTGCCATCATCAGTCACCTACAGGCTTCTACCACTAGTCCAAAAGGCAGGCCTCCGGGACAAAGTAGGGCAGAGCAAGACAAGACTTTATGAAGGATTCAAATTTCAAACAGGAATAAATGCACACAGTGAGGTGGGAGGTGTTGGATACAAACAAAAGAAATTAGTGTTTTGTTTTGAATTACCCCATGCCAGCTTTATAATGGGACAGTTGGTGGGTTGGGTTTCCTTTGAGACAAAATATTACCAATTCAATATTTATTTATTGCATTTATATACCACCACATAGCCGGAGCTCTCTGGGAGGTTTACAACAATTAAAAACAAGTATACAAATTTAAACCATACCAAATTAAAATCAATAAAAACCAATAGGAAAGTTAAAACACATGCTATTCAAATGCTGTTGAAAAATGCTGTTAAAAAAATGCCTGGGAGAAGAGGAAAGTCTTGACCTGGCGCCGAAAAGATAGCAGTGTTGGTGCCAGGTGCACCTCGTCAAAAAAATCATTCCATAATTTGGGGGCTACCACTGAGAAGGCCCTCTCCCTTGTTGCCAGCCTCCCAGCTTCCTTCAGAGTAGGCACTTGGAGGAGAACCTTTGATGTTGAGTGTAGTGTATGGGTGGGTTCATGTCGGGAGAGGCGTTCCATCAGATATTGTGGTCCCAAGCCATGTAAGGCTTTATAGGTTAAAACCAGCACCTTGAATCGGGCTCGGAAACATACAGGCAGCCAATGCAAGTGGGCCAGAATCAGTTTTATATGTTTGAACCGTCTGGTCCCTGTTACCAATCTGGCCGCTGCAATTTGCACAAGCTGCAGTTTCTGAACCGTCTTCAAAGGCAGTCCCACGTAGAGCACATTGCAGTAATCTAACTTGGAGGTTACCAGAGCATGGACCACTGAAGCCAGGTTATCCCTGTCCAGATAGGGGCGTAGCTGGGCCACCAACCGAAGTTGGTAGAAGGCACTCCGTGCCACTGATGTTACCTGAGCCTCAAGTGACAGGGATGGTTCTAGGAGAACCCCCAAGCTATGAACCTGCTCCTTCAGGGGGAGTGCGACCCCATCCAGGACAGGTTGGACATCCACCATCCGGTCAGAAGAACCATCCACTAACAGCATCTCAGTCTTGACTGGATTGAGCCTCAGTTTATTAGTCTTCATCCAGTCCATTGCAGCTAGGCACCAGTTCAGCACATTGACAGCCTCACCTGAAGAGTATGAGAAGGAGAAATAGAGCTGCATGTCATCAGTGTACTGATGGCAATGCACTCCAAAACTCCGGATGAGTGCACCCAACGGTTTCATGTAGATGTTGAACAGCATGGGGGAGAGAACTGACCCCTGTGGAACCCCATACTGGAGAATCCATGGGGCCAAGCAATATTCCCCAAGCACCACCTTCTGGAGCCAACTTGCCTAGTAGGAACGAAACCACCGCCATACAGTCCCTCCCACTCCCAACTCAGCCAGTTGTCCCAGAAGAACAACCATGGTCAATGGTATCGAAAGCCTTTGAGAGATCAAGGAGAATCAACAGAGTTACACTCCCCCGTCTCTCTCCCAACAGAGGTCATCATACAGGGCAACCAAGGTTGTTTCTGAGCCAACCCGACTGAAATGGATCCAGATAATCTGTCTCATTCAAGATTGTCTGGAGCTGGCCTGCCACCACTCATTGAAGGACCTTGCCCAGGAATGAAACATTTGCTACCGGCATATAGTTATTAAGATTTTCTGGGTCCAGGGAGGGTCTCTTCAGGAGTGGTCTCACTACCACCTCTTTCAGGCAGGCAGGGACCCCTCCCTCTTACAGAGAGGCATTAATCACTTCCCTGGCCCAGCCGGCTGTTCCATCCCTGTTAGCTGTTATTAGCCAAGAAGGGCAAGGATCCAGTACAGAAGTGGTTGCACAAACCTGTACAAGCACCTTGTCAACGTCTCAAGCTGTACCAACTGAAACTCATCCAACTGTGCTTTGGATACCTCACTTGATTCACCTGCTATTACACTGGAGTCTAAGTCCTGGCAGATGCTAAAGATTTTATCCTGAAAGTGCCTAGCAAATTCATTGCAGGGGGCCTCAGATGGTTCTACCATGTCCTTGGGGCCAGCATGTAATAGCCCCCGGACAATTCTGAAGAGCTCCGCTCGGTGGCAAATTGATGACTTGATAGTGGCAGCAAAATATTGTCACTGCCCCTAAATACAGCTTACCATAGGCATTTACCCGTGTGTAATTGCATCCACCAGGAGTTCGTCTCCATCTGCACTCAAGCCGTCTCCTATATTGTTTCATCGCTTTCAGCTCTGGGGTATACTATGGAGCCGTACGAGCTCTACACAGGAGAGGGCGCTCAGGAGCAATCATGTCAACCGCCAGGTCATTTCTGTATTCCATAGTTCAACCAGGGTTTTGACAGGAGCTCCAGCCCTATTAGATGGAAAACTCCCCAGAGTCCTTTGGAAACCATCCAGATCCATTAGTCTCTGGGGGCAGACCAATGTAATAGGTCCCCCACCCTTGCAGAGGGGTAAAGCCGCTGTAAGTCTCAACTTCAGCAAGCAGTGATCTGTCCATGACAGAGGGACTGATGTAAGGCCCCCCACTTTCAGATCACCATCTCCATGTCCAGTTGCAAAAACCAAGTCTAGAGTATGCCCTGCTACATGTGTTGGGCCAATGGCATATTGGGACAGTCCCATGGTTGTCATGGAGACCATGATATCCTGAGCTGTCCCAGATAAGGAGGCATTGCTCTATGGAACAAAGTATCACAAGCTCTGATTCTTCAATATATTTTCACAAGCACAACCCTAAGGAAAGACAGTGCTTAATAGGCATTCAGCAACCCAGTTTCCACAAAGCATTTGCTTACAAATGCTTCCACTTAATGCAGGCAATAAAAAGTGGGGAAATTATGAAGCAGTAACTCAAGGAAGGTTCTGTAGTGATTAGCAGCTCTCACTCAGTTAGGTCCATTGAGACCCTGGACTTAATGGAATGTTCCTCTTTAGATGGAAATACAAATTACTTCACTTACTTCAAACTGTGATAAGTCAGCCCTGCTGCATTTGGGGGGCCCTTCTGCTCATTTTGAATGAAGCCCTGGACTTCTGCCCTACCAGCACCAGTGCTCTTACTGCAAACCTCAGATATAATATGCAAGGGCTTTGCTTCTGCGAGAGCCAGTGTGGTGTAATGGTTAGAGTGTTGGACTATGACCTGGGAGACCAGGGTTCGAATCCCCACACAGCCACGAAGCTCACTGGGTGACCTTGGGCCCGTCACTGCCTCTTAGCCTCAGAGGAAGGCAATGGTAAACCCCCTCTGAATACCGCTTACCATGAAAACCCTACTCATAGGGTCGCCGTAAGTCGGGATCGACTTGAAGGCAATCCATTTCCATTTATTTTGCTTCTGTTGTTTTGAGTTACTGTTATCAAATGCATCAGCCATGAGCACACTTGTACAAATCTTTGAAAAACAAGGCACTGCTGAAAATTATTATGGTTCAAGACTATTGCTGTATGAATGGGAATAGAATTTCCCCAAAGGCAAATGTCACTCCCCAATGTCATTCTAGTTTCAAATGTCACAATACATGTCAAATGTAAGGACAAATTAGGATATAAGGAATGCCTTGAGCCAGCCCATCCACCATCCAGTTCTGGCGAGTAGCTGTTTTACAAAGTGTCAGGTGCAGATCTTTCTCTGCTATTACCTCAGATCCTTTAACCAGGACTGAACATAGGTTGACAGTTTACTTGCAAGGCGTATGCTCTTTTGCTGAGCTTTGACCTGTTCTGCACACATCCAGGTATTTTTAAAAAACCTTACAAAGTACAGTATGTACTATTTGAAGAGGGATTGAATTTTTTTCAAAATTGTCATCTTCCATCCACCAAAATCAAAAGGAAAGCACTATCACAACAAGGAGAGGACTAAGCTGACTGGTTTCTTGACTAAAACTACTGGACAGAGACTTTACAGCTAAACTCCCGAAGTAATATGGTTTGAATCACTGCACATTTCCAAATATTGGCCTAGATTAGTCAAGGCAACCAAATATTCTCCAGAGGCAACTAAAATACAGCAAGACTGCGCATTCTCTGCCCTTCTTAAGGGAATCACACACCTTGAGAACCAGCCAGATCTTTTAAACAAATGCTCCAGCTTCCCTGGGTATAACTCAACATGTAAGATCAAGGCAGAGGCTATTTAAGCCATAATGTCCATGACTAGGGGACTATTACCATGAAATATAGATTAGACAAGGCACAAATGACGAGGCGTTAGGGTCCCATTTATCATGGGAAGAGCTATTATCTTCCTAAATGTAGGCTGGGAAACAGTAATGACAGATACTAACATAATCTGGGGTGGCCACATAAGAGGCATAGATTCTATCTTGTTTCCAGTGCTATGCATTGAAATTTTGTTCTACCACTGTCCAGTGGGGTTGGCTATATTATGTGGTTTCCACACATCAGTACTAAACTGTATTGTTTTATTCTGCAACTGGTCCTGAAGCATCTAACCCTGACAACATTCAGAAATGGCTGTTGACAGCTCTGGTGTGTCTTTGCATAGGACACTCTCTTATGAGAGAGTTCAGCTTTCCTGATGGCTACAGATAACCTAATTAAATCCATATTTTTATTACGGACTGCCTCTCTCAATCTTCAGTTTTCTTTTCCCCTGATCATCTTTGTTCATTCCGCCTTCCAGCATTAAGACAACACCAGGAAAGCCTAATTTCAATCTGGTTTGTGTTATGATCTTCAGAGTGGAAGTGCACATGTCTCTTAGATTTCA
The DNA here is from genome assembly GCF_030035675.1 of Rhineura floridana. NCBI lineage: Eukaryota > Metazoa > Chordata > Lepidosauria > Squamata > Rhineuridae > Rhineura > Rhineura floridana. Next base: position 76,848,233 of record NC_084485.1, on the reverse strand, counting down.
CAATAGGTTTTGATCAACTTGCATTTTTAATGCAGGTAACTGCTGAATCCAGCACACAATTGCAAAAATTTGCACAATTTGCAAAATTGACTTCGCTTCTTGCAATCAAAGAAGGTGAAGAGCTACACAGAGCAATGAAGCATCATTTCCTAACTACTGGAAGTTCTGCATAGCCCCCATGTGGGAATCTAGGAATTCCCCATGCACTGCCATACAGTTTCAAGCCTTGTGGGCTAGGTACTTGCATTTTTGGTGTTGAGATTCTCAGGATGTTGAACTCTGTGCTCAATACAAATTGCAGAATTCACCTACCTGTATGTCTTTATATTTTTATGTATCTAAACACCACCACCACCACCACCACCACCAAGGGTATAGGTTATGACGATTTACAATGAAGAAATACATGTAGCATAAACTCTACAAACATAATTGCAGGTTGCATGACTAGCCTCTAAAATAGATGCAGACCTACTCTTTTCCACATCACATTTGCATTCATCTCAAAAGAAGAAGTGAGCTCATCTGCATCTCCTGAAAGTAAGCAACATGGTATTTCACTTTCAGTCAGAGGGCTCACATACCCAAACTAATAACTGTCTTACCACCTATCCACATAAAGCATCTGCAGCATCTGGGGAGTAACTAAAGCAAGACTGGTTAAAACCCCTTGAGTTCTTTCTAGGGTGCCTCCACACTAGCTGCTTACTATAGAATTGCCACGCTTCATCCATTCGCTGTTTAAGAGGTATGATGCCGTCATCCAGTCATTGTTCTCCTGTGTTTTCCCTTGATAATCTGTCTTTTCTCAGACCAAAGAAAGGCCAACATTTTTTAGAAGAAGGTAAGAGCAGCTGTAGAAGGCCTTATCATTATTTTTCCATCTTTTATGAGGGGTGGGGTTTCAACAAGCAAGGTGACAAAGACATCAGGCAAGTGAACCTATTTACACTTCATACCTTCACTATTAAATTTTCATTTGGTGCAATTTTATCACACCAATTTATTTATTTTTACCAATCTCTTAATTGGTGCTCAAATGCTTTTTTTGCTATATATGTGTAAAAACATACACTAACATTTAAATAAAAGTGTTATAGTGCTAATTTGAAGAAAACAAGATTATATCAATAAACTTTAGTGTGGGAGAAGACTGCATCCATGAAAATGGCTACAGTGGCAAAATTCCAACTCCCAGCAAAGATCCTTGGAAAAACAGTGCTGAGTCGGGGACCTCTGCCCTTCCCACAACAATCATTTTCAGGCATGCAGCCTTCTCCCTTTCATGCAAACCGATGGAAATATTGTCCCCACCCCACAATTAAACACTTCCTATATACAATTCGGAGCCAAAATAAATATTGCATACTTTGGTTTTTGAGATTCCATGGGTAGCAAATCAGGTCCAGAATGATAGAATAACAGAGCTGGGAGGAGCCTATAAGGCCATCGAGTCCAACCCCCTGCTCAATGCAAGAATCCAAGTTAAATCATACCTGACAGGTGCCTGTCCAGCTGCCTCAAATGCCTCCAGTGATGGACAGCCCACCATCCCCCTAGGTAATTGGTTCCACTGTTGTACTGCTCTAACAGGACATTTTTCCTGATGTTCAGTTGAAATCTGGCTTCCTGTAACTTGAACCTATTATTTCACATCCTACACTCTGGGATAATCTAGAAGAGATCCTGGCCCTCCTCTGTGTGACAACCTTTCAAGAATGCTATCATATCTCCCCTCAGTCTTCTCAAAGTTAACATGTCCAGTTCTTTCAGTCTCTCTTCATAGGGCTTTGTTTCCAGTCCCCTGGTCATCCTCGTTGCCCTCCTCTCAACGTGTTCCAGTTTGTCTGCATCTTTCTTAAACTGCAGTGTCCAGAACTAGACCCAATACTCAAGATGAGGCCTAATCAGTGCCGAATAGAGGAGAACTAGTACTTTATGCAATTTGAAAACTACACTTCTGTTAATGCAGCCTAAAACAGCATTTGCATTTTTTGCAGCCACATTGCACAATTGGCTCATATTCAGGTTGTGATCGACAACAATTCCAAGATCCTTCTCACATGTAGTATTGCTGAGCAACATATCCCTCATCTTATAACTGGGCATTTGGTTTCTTTTTCCTGGGTGTAAAACTTCGTACCCTTTTAAATTTCATTCCCTTTTTAAATTTATCCCTTTTAAATTTCATTCTGTTGTTTTCAGCCCAATGCTATCAAGATCACTTGAATTTTGTTTCTGTCCTCCAGGGTAGTAGCTATCCCTCCCAATATTGTATCATCTGCAAATTTGATACGCATTCCCTGCACCTCCTCATCCAAGTAATTAATAAAAATGTTGAAGAGCACTGGGCCCAGGACCGAGCTCTGCTGTACCCTGCTCATTACCTCCCCCCAGTTTGAGAAGGAATCATAGATAAGCACTTTTTGAGTACGATTCTGTAGCCAAGTGTGGATCCACATGATAGTTCCATCCAGCCCACATTTAGCTAGTTTGCTAATCCGAGTACCACGGGGCACTTTGTCAAAAGCTTAGCTGAAGCTGAGATATATTACGTCCACAACTTCCCTATAGTTTACCAGGGAGGTTACCCAATCAAAACATGAGGTAAGATTACTCTGGCAGGATTTGTTCTTGATAAATCCATGTTCGCTTCTAGTAATCACTGCACTGTTTTTAAGGTGCTTTTCCCCCCAGAATTTTCCCAGGGATTGATGTCAGGCTGACTGATCTATAGTTCCCAGGTTCCTCCTTTCCCCCCTTTTTGAAGATAGGGACAACATTAGTCCTCCCCCAGTCATCTGACACTTCACCCATCCTCCACGATTTCGCAAAGATAATAGACAATGGTTCTGAGAGTTCTTCAGCCAGTTCCTTCAATACTCTAGGATGCAGTTCATTGGGCCCTGGAGATTTAAACTCCTTCAAAGTGATTCACACTTAAATGAATAAGCATGTTGGTGCTAATTAAAAACTTGAGTTTAATGGCTCTCTCAAGATTTGTTTTTAAATGGCCATTCAGGTGACAACTCAAATGAACAGTACTTTCTCCCTCTCCAGCCCCAGGGCTATGTCAGGCTCACTGGAGTGGATGAAACACAGCAAGATATATACACAGAAAAGGTGCAGTATCTCCAATAGCATGGAAATCAATAGCCATTCCACTTGTAGCTTACAGGAGAAGAGCAATGATCAGGAGCGCTAGGAGCTGCCCTAGGTTACATCATACTTAATCTCTACAGACGCCTGTGACTGCAAGGGGAAGATTGTTGGCATTTAACAGCAACAGGATTGCATGATATTCACAGCACTGCCTCCTCATTTATACTTCCCAGGAGAGGGCATCTGGGTTAGATTTGCATGTAAAACTCTTCTTTGTATACACCAAGTCCCAAGCCTGTCCTCTGTTTCATGTAACAATAAAGAATATTTTGACAGCATCTGGTACAGGATACTCCCTCAGAGCCCAGAAGGTCAGATCAACCATGCAAAAAGAGCTAGGCAACAAATAGTCATGTTTATTTGCTCTCTACAACCCCAAACCCTGCTAAGGAGGAAAGCCTCTTCTCTTCTACAAATGACAAGAAAGAAAGAAAGAAAGAAAGAAAGAAAGAAAGAAAGAAAGAAAGAAAGAAAGAAAGAAAGAAAGAAAGAAAGAAAGAAAGAAAGAAAGAAAGAAATTCTTGTCCCTCTTCTATTATTAGTTTTGCTCCTACTACTAATACTTCTCTGGATAAGAGCACCATGGAAGGATTTCTGTACTAAATAAAATACTACTTAAACTGTTAAGTAAGGAACAGTATCCAGCCTTTCTGAACATCATTTTACATATGGTGGGATGTATTCAACTAAGTCCTACTTCAGAGTAAACCCACAGAAATTAATGAACCTAAGTTAGTCATGTCTATTAACTTCAATGGATCTATTCTGAGTAGGACTAGCAATCAATACCACCCAGTGGTGGATATGCTTGACATCTTAGGCATTTGTCAGTTAAAACAAAATGTCTCAACAAATATCTCAGCAGCTCGTGGGATGTGGAAGCCTAGCAACCTATTCCTATTTCTTTCAATGCATATTCAAGTATTGCTGCAACAGGGTGAAGAAGGAAATAGTTTTTAATTTGACATTTGCGCATTTTCAAAAAAGGCCTCTGGCATTTTCCTCTATTGTTCTGACCATGGTCTCTGAGAGTACCAAAGATGCCCCACAGGCGACCCAGTTTAACTGCTGCCACAGAAAACAACACATGTCCTGTACTTCCAGTGTGGTGTAGTGGTTAGTGTTGGATTTGGACCTGGGAGACCAGGGTTCAAATTCCCATTCAGCCAGGAAGCACACTGGGTGACCTTGGGCCAGTCATGCCTCTCAGCCTAACCTACATCACAGGGTTGTTGTGGTGACTAAATTAGGAGGGGGAAAACCGTGTACGCCACTTTGAGCTCCTTGGAGAAAAAGTGGATATAAATATAATAGATAAAATAAATAAATTTCATATTTTGATAAAACCCATTCAAATCCCCCTTAACATAATCCAATGCAGCAAATTTCATATTTCATAAATTTCCATTTGCTGCATTGGATTATGTTAAGGGGGATTTGAATGGGTTTTATCATTTTGAGGTATTCTGGCAACACAGATAAGTGTATATCTGTATGTTTTATTGTTGTAATCCTCTTTGGAGGGGTTTTGTAGAGAAAAACAGAAAAGAAATATTTTAAAATAAAATAAGTAATACTCAAAGAACTCAGCTAGGACAAATCCTGAACCACTACGCTGCTAAAAATCTGGGACAAATGCCATGGTGTGCCATCACAATGCTAGGATGGATGGGCATTCTGTGTAGAGAAGCTCACCACTCTAAGTTATAGTTAGTGATGCTTTGAATGGCCTCATTTTGCTCATGAAAAGGCACAAGAGCTCTATAGTACAATCCTACTCATGTAAAGGATTCTAGTCTACAAGTACCACATAAGATTCCAAATAATTCTAGTCTAGGTCCCACATAACTCTAGAATACTACCACTCTGGAAAAAAAAAAACCCCAGGAGGAATAATCCAGAGACAAGAACAATAATTAACATCGCTCCATTCCCTTTATTTGTATCACATGTTCACAGCCCTCAAGACAAGATTTAGTGCAAAGAAAAGCAGAACCGTTTCAAGCTCAGTACAGGCAGGGACTAACTTCATAACACTCACAACTGGAGCTCACGCTCTTCAAACATGACAGTCTCATTTGTATAGCGGCCACAAAAATCATATAAAGTGGATCAGGGGGGCAGCTTTGTGATGTGATGCTAGTTAGTATCAAGTTGGCTCCTAGAGAAGGAAGCTTGCTAGATAGGGAAAGAGATTAGAGTCTTGTTCATGGCATTTTGTCTGAAGAGGGAATGGCAACATGAGTAGGGGTGTGGGGCCATGCATGCCAGCCCTGCCCCCAAACATTCTTGCATGCATGAGCCCCACCAGCTCCACTCGTGACCTTCCTGATATTGAATGGGAATGTCTGAAGAGGGCTTCTGAGCACATTCCATGCAAAGAAGCTTCATTGCAACCAAGATCCCTAACAAGACAGAGTTCCTGATCACTAGGAGGCTTTCATGTTCAAGCTGAACATGCTTAGAAGCCTGCTTCAGATCTTCCCACTCAATGAAGGAAAGTCAGGGTGGAGCTGGCATGGACTTAAAACAAGGCTTCAGTTCACCACATTAGGGGGTGGTAAAGGACAGAAGCGGGATAGACAAGAAATAAAAGTGAAGGACACCCAAATCTGGATGTCCACATACTGCACAACTACAAATAGCTAATGCAGCCTGAGCTACACAATATGCCATACAGAGATGGATGAACAGCACCAAAATATACCCAACCCAATCATAGCTGTCTACAGGATTTTTTTTTAGTGGGGAGCAAAGTAAAATGCTGAACGGAAGAGCAGGCTAGTTTCTCACATTCACAAAAAGAGAAAAATATCTCAGGTTCTACAAATGCCAGAAACTTACTTTTTAAAAAAAGAAAGAAAAAGAAAAAAGAAAACTGGGGTTCTTGAGATTACGGATCATGGGGGGGACTGCTCCCACTTGCTCCCTTCCCCTTAGATGCCCATGACGCCAATCCTATTTTTTCAGGAGGCATTCAGAGGAGCTCTATTTCAGTGTAAGCTAAATTTTATGGGTTTTAATTCTGTAGTTATTTTTAATTTTTGAATTTTATGAGGTTTTAGCAATCTTTGGAGCAAGGATGTAATTGTCCAGGGTCTCAAGGGGTCTTAGACCCCTTACTATGTTGGGAGCCAGGTCCCAGGAGGGTCCTTATGTCTCCAGCGTCCTATGAGCCAATCAGCATGAAAGTTGAGTGTATTAGCTACTGAGAAGAGTCTTCTAACTTGCTTCCTTCTTGTTTCCTGCTGATTGGAGCCAATCAGAGTAAAAGGAGTTCCTATTAGCTCCTACTGTGTAGAGTGTGAATTCTGTAATTGCAGAAGCAGAGAGAGTGAATTCTGATGATAGCATTCCATCTACGTAATCACGCAGTTTGGTAGCACAGGAGATAAATGTATAGACAGTGAATTCAATAATTCAAGCAATATGTCCCATAGCGAGAAAGAACAGTCAAATAGTGGCAGTGATTTAGAAGCAGAAAGCATTATTCAAGCTTGGCCAGATCATTTTATAATCTGAGAAAGTTGCATATTAGAAGGGGTCATGGCTGTGACTATCATAAAGGGACCCTGCACTTCTGAATTTGCCGCCACACTACTGCTTTGGAGTGATTCTTATGTGAATCTCCCCCCAAAAAAATATTGTTTGAGGATGGAAGGACAGCACACCAACTTAAAATCAAATGAAATACTAGGGATCTGTATCACTGTATGAATAAATGAAGAATTGAACCAAACAGTTTATTTAATACATTTCTGAACCAATGTACTTCTAGGTTGTTTACAAAGTTAAAGGCATCAAAGCAAAACAATGCATGCACAACACCAGCAGATAAATAGTCAAGAGTTTATTTTCATTTGAAATGAGAGCAGAAACTAACAAACAGCTACATTTTTCATTATTCCCATTAATTTCTCTAGCAGCAGAAACAGACCTAATTTTTGTGATCATTTCTGGCTATCGCAGCCCAGAATGTCCCAGACATCGCTCTGTTCCAGGGTGTTACAAGGGGGACAAAATTAGGGATGGGTGGGAATTTTGATTCAGTTCACATTTCAAGCTGAAGCTATCAAATTCACACTTATTTGAATTTTGTGATGCAATTCACCGACCCTACAATGTTTATAAAAATGCATATATTAGGGGAAAGTGTGCATAAAAAAGAAAATATGTTAAAATAACATACAAAAAAGTGTATATGATGAGAAATAGTTCGCAAAAATGTGCATATTAGTCAAAGTTGTCTACAAAATGTATTTATTAGGAGAAATTCACACTAAAATGCTGGAGAATTTTCATTTCTATATACAGTATATAAAAATGTAACCCCTCACGCTGACACACCATTATGACATCACAGTGCGACAGTGGAAGCAGGGCAAGCCGTGAGCTATGCAGTGGCAGAACCGCAGCCTACCCAGGAGGCCAGGGCAACCGCCTGGAGGCTACCGCTGCAGCTGCAGTCTGGGCGGGTGGGTGGGCAGCAGACAACAAAGGCCAGACAGGAAGGTGGCTGCAGAGGCTGCAGCCCAGGTGAGAGCCCCTACTATTTTTTAAAAAAAATTGCAAAATGCTACAGAAATGTGGAGAACTGAATTTAAGATTGGAACAATGAGAAACGGAGAGAACAGAAATGGTATGATGCTATAGTACCAAAGTGGGTCCCAGGTGGCCACTTTCACCATGTAGAAGCTGATGATCCTCATGCCACTCTAGCAGGCACGCAGAATGCTCAGTCATATCATAGAGATGCACTGGCAGGGCCCAACTTGAACAGCCTGTTCGGTATAACAGCTGCAAAGAGATTTGCAAAGTTCTCATTCCTCAATTTCCTTCTTTGTTCCAACTCAGCTCCAGAGCTAAGCAGGTTCAGTTTTCACAAGCAAGTGCTTTCAAGCCTCTTGCACTATTTGTGCCCCATGCAGGGTAGAACATAACAGGAAAATCAATGTGCCTTGTAAAAGCTACATGAAATATAATCAGGTTGGTTTACACACCAAGTTAACGCAGGGAACATGTAGAACCTGCTAAACTAGTGTTTCTCAAACTGTGGTTGGGGAACATCTGAGGGCCTCAGCACCACAGCCCACTCCCTGTGGATGGACACTAGCAGCAGGTCCCTGCATATGCAGTGGGAGTTGGGTTTAGCATGCAAATGTGGAGGGGAAGAAAGGGCAGAGAGGGAACATGATGTGTGAGGAAAGGAACAGAAAGGAGGTGAAGGGGACAAATGGACTGAGGGAGGTAAAAAGGAGAAAACCCTGGGGCAGCTGCTGAGCCTTCTGGCCCCTTTGCTTCACACACCCACTCAGAACCCACACAAAGAAGCCCTCCTTCTTTCCTGGTCTCCTACTGAGCCAGAAAGACTCCTCCCTCCTCTGAAGCAAAGGAGTCAAAGGGGGCACTGAAGAAAAGTAGAAAGAAATGAAAGGGTAATATTTTTTAAAGTTCCCAACAAAACTAAAAATAGAGAAGAAGGGGTAAGAGCAGGAAGCTGTCAACCAAGGAAGAAGTGAATGTAAAAGGAGCAGGGAGGAGAGATGAAAGAAACAGAAAGTGGAAACAGGGAACAAGTTAAAGTGTGAATGAGAAGATATAACAGCAGATGAGTAAAAATACTTTTTAGATACATGTGGTGGGGGGAAATATAAAATAAAAAGCTTTTTCCACATACAGCCTCTGGATCAGTAAATTCAGCTTAAAATGGGGAGGCTGGATCACAATAACTCCAGAGCCAATGTCTGGACTTAGCATGATGGAAGCTGGATGATGGAACTTTCTGCCACAAGGAAATTACTGTGGCAAAGAATTTAGCAATTACCAAAGAGGTAATATAAAATGGTGTCAGTAATTGCCAGCTGATTATGCTAAGCTCCACCTTCATTTTTCTACTGACTCCACCCCTGCACTGCCATTTTGTGGATGATAGGCCTCAGTAATTTTCAGCAGTCTCAAGAGGGCCCTCAGAGTATAGACAGTTTTGTGAACCCCTGTGCTAAGCGCTTCCTGCTTGTGAAGCAGCTTTTGATTTCCTGGACAAAAACAATCCAACATACTGGACAACAACAGCTTCTACCTTCACTGTGCCATGCGGGAAACAGACTACTTACACTCCTACTAAAAAAACCCCTAATCGTTTCATATTCCCCTCCTCCACTTCCACCTATACCCATCAATTACATCCTGCACTGTCTTCCTGCTGCTTGGATGACATCAGAGTAAATACTGGCACAGTGGGAAAAAGGAGCTATAGTGGAGTAACTTGTGTTCCTTTAAAAATCACAGACTCATCAACTGGTCACCCAGTCAAGAGGTTACAGTTGGCAATCCATCATTTGAGATCAATTCCTTTGGGATAATTGCATTTTTTGGCCAAAAGTGGCTAGTGCTGAAACAATTTGCTATTTCATCCCCCACACAAACAACTCCAAAAAGGAACATATGCCCTCGCTTGGCAAATATTGGAGTAAATGCGAGGGTGGGGGCTTACCAGCAGCAGAGGCCTCCATCTTTTAGAGAGATCAAGGGCATGGCATGATTCAGCAAGAACATTTACAGAAGTGGCTGAGATCTAGAGGTTGCAAGGGTTTAAATAAACTTAAGAAATCTACTTCCTTCCCCAGTTTCACAAGCTCTACTTCCTGACCCTTCTCAGCACTGACAAGAGCTCTCAGACACTACAGGAAGTGCTTGGTTGAGGCAAATGTTATATTTTTTTATTTTGATTTCTTGAAAGCACATATTGCTAGCAATTTGTTATAAGCCCTTGAATAATAAGATGTTTAGCCCTTTTGCCTGGCAGTTCTAAACTAGATCTATAAAACAAACCCTACTATAATTTTCAGTCCAGTGAAAAACAGTGTCACCCAAAAAGTTGTCACTGCAGAGCAATCCTAGCATCACTCCACTTGCTATGGGTCAGGTTCACTGATATCACAAGCTTGCCCTGTAGAAACAACCTATTATGGCTGACTGAGCTGGACTCTAAATAGTTATTTGCAGAAACACTAAAGAGCCCAGAAGAGACTAGTAGCAATCTTGGAGAAACCAAGAGCTGAAGCACAATGAGTGTGGGTAATTTCTGAACTAAGGCAGGCAGAGTCTGCTAGATCATAGTGCAAGTAAGCAGGAAACCCACAAAGTACTGTAATCAGTTTATCTACTGCAAAGCCACTTTGACAACAGCCAGAGCCAGAGTTTTTATACCCAAATTATTTCCACCTTCAAAGCCAAACTGAATTAACTTAATGCCAGACTTAAACAGGCTTCATTAAATTGGTCTCAAATGCTATGTGGACATTCAGAATAATCAGAAATTGTGTTGTGGTGTCTGAGATAGATCTGGAGTGAACATTAAGCAGACTTATAACTGAATTAAGCACATGCAAATGAATGTAAGCATATCAGCTTTCAAGACAATCCACAGATAAATGTGATTTTTTTTTTAAAGTCAGGGTCTTGTGGCCCTTCTTCTTGCTGTAGGCTTCATTTTACACTCTAGGAAAGAGAAATTGGGAGATGTCATCAACCAGTACAGAAAGCCTAGCTAGCCACTATCTCAGGGCCATTTCATATGACATTTTGTTCCTGCTTACAAAACAAATGGAACAATATGCATGTGTTAAGGATGCATTTCTGTACAAAATGACATTTTCCCTGTTTTAAATATTCAAATAGGGGCCAAATCCTTGACCACACACTGTTCATAAGTATTTAAAAAGGAAGAATGGCAAATTATACATACATGGACTCTTCACAGCTGATGCAGCATATATATATTTAATTTTGCATTCAGGTAGCTGTATGCGAGAAAAGCTGCCCTTAGCTGGTTGAATCAAAACTTGGAGATTCTAGCCCCTGATCTACATGAAGATTTGCATCATCAGCTAGCAAATGATGCTCAATGCGTTTCCAAATGTGAAGTAGACCTGGTCTCCCTAGGAATGTGCAGTTGTCAAAGAAGGTGTAAATTCCATTCTGATCACCCAGCCTTTTGTATGTAGGTCTTATTTGTCAGGAATATACTGTCATTCCCTCCCAATAAGCAATAAACCCTACGTATCCTACCCCTTTCGGTATGGAGATCAATGAAGTAGAACTGTTTGGCTTTTCATCCTTTGCCTCCAGTGTCTCTCAAGTGTATTATTGACAGTGTTCCCCTTCGATTTCTTTTTAAATCTGCCCATGTGCAAATCTGGCATTTTCCAGATGAATCAGTTCTATTGGAAGATGAATTTTGGATAGTCCCCCCCCCCCATAAACCACTGAAGAAACTGCAAAAATTTGGCAATACATGCTACAGCATTACAAACAAAGTAAAAACAAAAATATTTTATTTACTGTGTCAGCTCCTGGGCTTGAAAGGACACTTCCTAAGCTGTCTTGGACTCTAAAAACAAGATAACACACACAAAATTTTATTGATCCATAGACCGTTAGTAAACGAGAGAACACATAAAACTTCCATCTCTACTACAAATACAAACAAAAATATGGAGAATGGCTCAGACAAAAGTCTGCTTGAAACAGTCCTCATAGTACCTAAGGAACCAATGGAGGCAGAAAAGCCCAGATTTCTTCTACTTTTATTAAATAATAATTGTCACTAGGCCTCTGCACAGATTTCTTTGCACCAGCAAGTTGACATCATAAACTGATTTTTTTAAAAAATCATCATAATGTGAAAAAGATTAAAGAGACAACTAGATAAACAGATCAGCTGGCAAGGCAACATGCAAGGTTTTCTGGATACTGGGAGAAAGTGAGAGACTGATTATCCCCGTGGCTGCACCAAATGGTAGCCATTGGAGAGTGTTACTGTCTTTACTATTTGTTTAAACAGCCTCATCTTCTGCCAGCAGATCACACACTGCTTATACTAAGCATAACTGCAGTAACAGGCGAAAGTAGTAGACGGATAATAATTAACAGTTGTGTTATTTTCTTCCACAACAGATGCACAATAGTATGGATTCTCTAAAGGTAGATTTAGCAGCCATTGTCTAGCACAACATGACAGACTCAGACTATAAGGGGAAAAAACATTTATCAATCACCTGGCATGTCACAACAACACATGAATGGAGTGGCATGTAGAGCTCTACGGGAGGCAGAAGGGCGAGAGAGAGAGAATGCTGTGCAGGATTGTGCCAGACTAATCTGATATCCTTTTTTGAGAAGATAATTGGTTTTCTGGGCAAGTGAAATGCCAGAAAGCATTTGCTACAGTACCACATCAGCAATTATTAATCAAACTTAAGGAGATATATGTATAGTAAGATGGATAAGGAACTGGCTAGCTACAGGAAATGGACAAAGGGTTTCATTAAAAGGAAAATCTTCAAACTGCAGTGAAGTTAAGGGGTGGCATTTCTGAGGGATCAATCCTGAAGTCCATTTTTATCCAGTATTTTCCTTAGTTGCTTTGGGTAGCAAGTAAGAAAATATAGATAAAATTTGCTGATGACACGAGCTATACAGCAAAGGATCAAGTAGTAATGAAAAAAGAACTAGGCGGCTTCTTAGATGTCACAGCAGAAGCCACCATGGGTGTGTCCCATGGTGGTGGTGCAACATTTAAAGGGCTGCCACTCAGTGGTTGGGACCAACTGCATGACAACCTGCTGGGCGACAACTGCAAGACAGGTACTCGTGTGATTGGCTCTGTCCCCACGGTGGCAGGCCCTTAAATGTTAAATCAGCACCAACTTGATGACCATTCGCTCCCTTCTGTTTTCTACTGCATCTTATGAATGGTTAACACACTTTCATTGCAGGCTGGAGGGTGAAAATCACTAATTGGAGCTTATGAAAATGGAAATGGACTGCCTTCAAGTCAATCCTGACTTATGATGACCCTACTAATAGGGTTTTCATGGCAAGTGGTATTCAGAGATGGTTTACCATTGCCTTCCTCTGAGGCTGAGAGGCAGTGACTGCCCCAAGGTCACCCAGTGAGCTTCATGGCTATGTGGGGATTCGAACCCTGGTCTCCCAGGTCATAGGCCAACATCTTAACCACTACACAGGTTACAATAACTACAGGGCATGAAAACAACACACCAGTGGAAATCTCAGTACCACGATTCTAATATTGATGGCAGCCTGCTATATACAAGTAACCATATTTGCATAAAGAGCTTCCACAGACCTACAGGATATCTGTAGCAGTGCTTGAAAGAAGTATGGATACTCTCCACTCAATGATGGCTGCTTAAGTGGTAAGCTACTCTGCATTATAGCCCCAGAATGGAAAACTCATAATGGGAAGATGATTCTCAGCAGCCACCTCATGGCTACTGTAATGTGAACACCAGACTTTTCTCTAGTTCAGAGTTAGGCAATATGTGGCCTTCCAGATACCTTTTGAGAGTACAACTCCCATCATCCATGACTACACTAGCTTAACGCTGATGGAAGCTGGAGTCCAACAACATCTGGGAGGGCCACACTGTTTAATTTGCTTCCCCAATGTCACAACACAACCATCTCTCTTTTCTCTGCTCCATATTCAAGGTGCTGAGCTGCATAATCAGGAGAGTTAAGCTGCTGACAGACCTCCATTCTGCATGTGTAAATGGTGCTATTACCAAAAGAAGTGTGATCTTTCAGATTGTTTTCTTCTCTCTTTCACACCACTTACTACTTGCATCCTGCATTAATGCTCATGCACTGTTCAGATTAGTAAGAGTTCCAAGGAAGTCTCTCGGAATGATTAGCTCATAATCAAATCAAATTTTATTACAGTCAATAGACCATTTAATCATCAGATAAAAACAGATATTATTACAACCTCATTTTGAAAAAAATATAAATGGAATATATATATATATATATAAGTGACATAATACTTTTAAAAATTACAAAGGACCCACTAACTAACTAAATAAAAATAAATAAGAATGAAAGCTGTGAATGAAATCCTGTCTCTCAGAATGATTAGCTCATCACACACACAGATGTAGCTTTGTAGTTGCCCTAAGAGGATAATTTTGCTTTCTGAACATGTTTCCCCAAGCAAACTAGCACAGTGTACGCATCTACAGCAGAGTGCTTAATATTGTCAAGAAGATTCAGTTACCCCATGGTTTCAATGGATGAGCTCAATCAAAGTGCATCACAGCTTTCATTCTTATTACAGTATTTATTTATATTAAAATAATATAAATTAATCCCACTCCTTCTGCATATATTATTTATATTTATATCATATTGAAGGAGGAGTGAACATATTTCAGGGAGCTACTAAATTAACTTTTTCCATACAGGAAGAGACAGAACCCAAGACACTCCTGAAAAGTGTCATTTGAACAGGGGCCAATCTGCTGCAAATACAGGGGAAAGGTAATTAAGTTTTTAAAACCCCAAAATATGTTCCGAATCATTCCCTTCTTTCACATTTTTCAGGTGTAGTAAGAAGAATTAGCTCGCCCCTGGAGCATGAACCATTTCTGATGTCTGTTCCAGTGTCTACTTAAAGCTTCTGAAAATCTATTCATCTATATGCATTGTTAGAAGAGTAAGAACTAGGCCTTCCTATAACCAGTCCCAATGGCAAGGAGGGAGAGAGGAGAAGAAGGCAGAAATAACTGCATTTTCTATATTGTTTCTGGCAGGATGTAGCCTCAATATGCCCTTAAAGTAAACTTCTTCTCATTATTCTACCCCTCCCTATAGTTTCTGCTACAGCCAAAAGCCAAAGGGAAAAAAAGTTTCTATCGGATTCAGTCAAAACAGAGAGCATGTACATCATGTATAAGAGATATATGCTTATAAAGAGTAGAATTGCACAGGCAGAACCAGAGTGAGGGAGGGGTGTCTATCACAGGGATAAGCGGACCCCTGCTGCTTTTTACAGACTCATATCTCTTATCTTCAACTGGCCTTCTCTCCTCACCTCAGTCCCTCACTTTTCTTACTATACCTGCACGTCTGAGAAACACTTTCAAATGAATGACCACCCCCTCAGTCCTCATAGCCTGCATAAATACATGCAACTGAAAGAGCACATACTCTTCCTTTTGTTAGTCTCCCCAGTGTCAACTTACAGACTGTGTTAAAAGTCTGTCAGAATTATGCAAATTAAGAAGGCTTGCATATATCTGCTTAATTTAGTGTACTTCCAGAGGAGGAGGAAGATAAGGAGCTATAATGAACACTGAAGCACTACTCCCTGACCTCAGGAAATCCCGCTGTGTCCCACTTGGCTCAAGAATGGACTAGACACACATTTAAGATTCTCTGTGAACCATAAGCAACCAAGAGTCCTGTGACATCTTAAAGACAAACTCATTTATTTATTGAGACATATGCTTTTGGGGACTAAAGCCTAGTTCACTGGATACTTGGTGAAATCTCAGTTGGCAAGTGTGTGTGTGTTTGTATACATACATACATGTATAAAGAAGAAAAATGTAAGGTGGGAGTTGAATGGTAATGACAGGCGCTTTTTGCATGTCATTGCCATTCAACTCCCCACCTTACACATTTTTTTCCTTTATACTCTTTTGTATATATATACCTACCATTTTCACTTCATACATCTGATGAACAGATCAGTCCATGAAAGCTCATGCCACATTTAAAAACTGTGTCAACCTTTAAGGTGCCATAGGACTCTTGGTTGTTTTTGCTGTAACAGACTAACACGTCGTCACCCATTTCAAAATCTGAACCATAAGCTCTAGAAACTTGGGGCTGTTAAAAACAAAAGCTGAGTTTTTCAGAAGGAGAATTTTCTACACCAAATAACAAATTCTGTGCCAGTGCTATGCAAATGCAGATAGACTTAACAGTCACAACGCTAATAGGTTATGCCTGTTCCCCATAGAGAGAAGCACCTGTCTGGAGCAATAACTCCCAGGTTCCTCTCTTCCTCACATGCTTGTGCCTTCCCCTGCAGCCTGAACAGGGAAAGGAAAAGGTCCATTTTCAGCACCTGGTCTAATGGACTGAAAGTATGCCCAACTTTCTGTTTCATCATTTATACATATTCAGAGGTTCATCTGCTCCACCAAAAAATGGTCTCCTGTATTCCTCACCTGCATGCCTTTTTCTACAAAAGGAGACACACTTGGCAGGGAGGAGGCTATTTTATAAAGCACAATTTTCTCCTTCTACCTCCAGCCCTCCATGTTTTTTACATCTAGCTCTTGGGCCTCTCCACGATATATATATATATCTCACTCACTCACTCACTCACTCACTCACTCACTCACTCTGACCTAAGGGTGGAGAGCTCACAAGTCAGGAAAGAGAGGCAGGAAAACCAGTCTGTTTTCATAGGCCAATGGATTAATGGTCTTTGGACAAACCTGGCCAGATGGGAAGTGCTAGTGATCACACAGCAAGAGATTTTAGGGATTTTTTTCCTCCTTTACAAAAAGCTCTATGTGACAATGGCATCCTCCTACACAAGGAGCAAATGATACAAGGCTACATTTCTCAGGTTGCTTTTTTAAAAAACATAAACCCTGCTCCACTATCTCAGATACAAAATGAAGAACAAAGAGAAATCATGCTAAGCCTAGATGAGGGTCTCTGTGGTCATGGCCTCATCTGGACTTAGCATGTCTGCTATTATTCTGTGTTTTGTATGGGGTGTGCCTCCCACTCTGGCAGAGACAATGAAGTGTTGCTAAAATGGCAGCTCCAAATCTCCTTCATTTATTTATTTAATGGATTGATTAAGCTTCTAACCCTTTCTTCAAGAAGAAGCCCAGGGTAGTAGAAGACTCCTTCCTTGTCTGGTATTTGGATAAAGCCTCTCATTACCACCACCGCCATCTCATATTCCATCCAACAAAGACTAAACCTCTTAGGATAACAGACTGCACTGAGATTTTGAGGTGATGTCTTTCTTGAGACAGCCAACCCTAACCCCCACAGTTCCCTGCCCAGAGCTCATGGATGCTACCAGATGCAGTACCCAGATTTTTATTTAAGAGCATCACCAGTACAAAGGGCTTATATCCTCAGTGACAAGAGTTAATACAAAGGAAGGAACATTGGGCAGTGTGCCACTGCATTAACACCGCCCTTCTCCTGCAGTGAAGAAACAAGTCACCTGGCTCCAGGTGAACTGAAAAGTGGACGTTGTACCTGCAATGCATTCATTACCTTCACATGCAAAATGGCTAGGGAGCTACAGCATTGGGGGGGGGTGAGTGAGAGAGAGATTCATCCCCAACCCCACCCTAAATGAAAGGATGATGTTCAAAATGATATCAGGGTCCTGCATATGGCAGATTAAAGCAGAAATACCAGTACAGGAATAATTAACTGCCAGCCAAAGAAAACAAGATTTTTGTGGGAGGGAGATAAGAGCCTAAAAAGGGGAAGGAACCAGCTAGCCTATACGGAAACCTGACAGCAATGGATTTTTCAGAAACATCAATAATAGAGAAAAATGGAGGGCACACACACCAAAAGATGTGACCAAAAGGAAAGGCAGCAAAATGCAGAGCAAATGTGTGAAATACAGGATTTCCTTGTTTCTCTTGCTTCAGCTTCAGAAAAAGAGAGGGAGAGGCAGCTCTATGTCTCTTCAGAAGCCAAATATGGTGAGAACCCCTTTCTTCCATGTACTTAGGAAAATAGCAGAAAATTGGCATCTGCAGAAAGGAATAGGGTTTCATTATAAGAAGAGATCTGGGCTAAAGGGGAGGTGGGGGGAAAGAAAAAGGGATGGCTTGAGTGGCGGTGACCAAAATACTGATGCGGCTAATCACATGCACATAAACACAGAGACAGATCAGTCCAGCAATTGGACAGTGGAGTCCCACTCTGTGTGACCCTCTGCGGCAGAGACAAAGAGGAACAGAACAATACTGATCGGTGTGTACGAGAGTGTCACACATATCACAAAACCGGTAACGCTCACGCGCCCCTGCATACAGACAAAGCTACACACCTCTTCCCAAGGATACCCGTTCAACACTCCCATGAAACGCGGATCCGCCGTGACAAGGGCAGAATCGCCGCTGTAAACAGCAGCAGACAGCCCATCCCCCTTCCAAAAGTGCCCATCCAGGAAAGAGCCGCGACACATTTCTACAATGTCGGAGAGAGACCTGCTGCAGACACACCGAATCACGACAGATCTGTATGAATGGACCGGCCCGCAGCGAGCGGTGCAGCAGCTAGAGGGACACCCTTTGTCTACCCTTTTGCATCCACCTGCATCGAAATCTTTCCCCCGCACCCCTGTCTGTTGCATGAGCGACTCGCCAATCTCACCTCACTGCCACCTTGACGCTGCAGCTGTCCCCCTGGGCGGCCATACCCTCCGCCGCCGCCACCTCCTTCTCTGCCGCCGCCGCCTCCCCGCGCCGCAGCAGAGCGCTGACCCTCAACCACCATGGAGCAGCACCGCGGGGCTGGGGCCAAGACGAGGCTGCGACTCGGCTAAGAGCACGAGGCTCGGAGGTTGCCTGGGGCGAGCGAGGGCATGCTGAGCTGCTGCTCCTACGGCCGGCGACACTCTCGCTTCCTGCCTGGGAGATGCGACGGCAGTAGCGACAGTGCGAAAAGCTGCACGGCGCCCCTTTCTATCCTGCCCGCCCCGCAGCAGTAGCGGGACTGTCGAAAGAGCCCAGGATGCAAGTGAGCCGCCAGCCGCCCAGCGCAAGGGGCGGGGAGGAAGGGGAAAGGAGGGGCGCCAAGGAAGTGCCCACCCCCCGTCAAAGAAAAAAGTGGAGGAGGGGCTTGGTCAGATTTGAATTGGGGCGGTGGGAGGAAAATGCAGGAAAGTGGGAGATGGGAGAAAACCAGCGTGGCTCGTCATCTGAAGGGGCGCGGCCAACTTACTACAATTAGGGCTTCATCGGATGGACTTCAAGAACCTCCTTTCAGTGCTACTACTAGTAGTAGTCAGCCCTAAAAGGTAAAAACAGCAAAAAGTCTTGTGGCATCTTTAAAGCCGAGGACATATTTTTATAATGGCATAAGCTTTGTGCAGTAGAGCATGTAGAGTGCCTTTAGCTAACTACAACCACCCATCATGCATTGAGAATAGTCTTAGTCACTTACTGAAGAGTCTAAGTAAGCTATCAGGAATTTCATGTGTGAACCTTAATTAAGAACATAAGAACATAAGAAGAGCCTGCTGGATCAGGCCAGTGGCCCATCTAGTCCAGCATCCTGTTCTCACAGTGGCGAACCAGGTGCCTGGGGGAAGCCTGCAAGCAGGACCCGAGTGCAAGAACACTCCCCTCCTGAGGCTTCCGGCAACTGGTTTTCAGAAGCATGCTGCCTCTGACTAGGGTGGTAGAGCACAGCCATCATGGCTAGTAGCCATTGATAGCCCTGTCCTCCATGAATTTGTCTAATCTTCTTTTAAAGCCGTCCAAGCTGGTGGCCATTACTGCATCTTGTGGGAGCAAATTCCATAGTTTGTGCCGCCCTCTCAGTTGTGTAGTGGCAAATTCAGAAATGCGGGGCCTCTTCACGATAGTCACACCACTTCCCATCACAGCCACACCCCCAAGATTCACCATCTCTTCTGCAGTTACAGAATTACAGAACCAGAAAAAAACAGTTGGCATTATCATGTCCATTGCCCCCCTCTAGGGGCGAAACATCGCCAGAAACGTTTTGATTTTAAGAACTCAAGTGTGGGACTAAGATTTTGGAGACCAAGAACTTTGCCATGAAGCTTACTTCTCACTTACCCTAGGAGTCAATCAGCATGAAAGGAGAGGCATGTGTTAGCTACTGAGAAGAGTTTTCTCAGTGACTGACTCACATCCTTTCACTCTGATTGGCTCCAATCAGCATGAAAGGACAAGAAAGCATGTTGCTAGACAAGTAGAAGACTCTTCTCAGTGGCTAACATGCTCCCCTTTCATGCTGATTGGCTTGTGCATAGGGACCCTGCTCCCAGAAAAGTAAGGGATCTAAGATCCCCCCGCAGCCCTGCATGACTACACCTCTGGACACTCCACACAAATGTGCAAACTGGGAGCATTGCGAAGTGGGAGTAGTTAGGCTGCTAGATTGCCTGAAAGATAGAACTTTTGTGCCTGTCTGGGATAGTAGTATAGAAAAGATGATGTGAATTATCCCTTTAGGCAGCACTATTGATCAACTAAGGCTGCAATCCTATACACTTAACTGGGAGCAACTCCCTTTGAATTCAGCGGGGCTTACTTCTGAATAGACCCATATAGGATTGTGCAGTAAGGATGCCCAGAAGCTCTCTATCATATTGACTGGCAGCCCAAGGTGAAGACTGTGTTGAATCATAAAAAAGAAAAAAAAGCTTGAGAAATATTCTCCTGTACCTCCTACTGGGCACAGATAGCCAAGCTGTTTATATAAATAAATAAACAAAAAGTCCCCTCTGTTGAAGGATGCCCTAAACCACCCTTTGCCAACCTCGAACCCCCCAGATGTTGCTGGTCTACAACTCCCATCAGTCCTGAGAGTGTCCCCAGAAATATTTCAGGGAGGGGGAGGCAAGGTCTTTTTATTGTTACTAGAAGTCATTGGCAACCCACTCCATTCACTATTACATTTAGAATTCGGGGGGGGGGGAAGTGCCCCCTTGCACCCACCTTGGGACATCCTTGTCCCTGACTAGCTATGCAGGCTGGGGCTGATGGGACCTGGATTCCAACAACATCTGGAGAACCACAGATCCCCTCCCTATCCCCCATTTTAAATATTTTGACTTAAAAGTGTATGTGGATCTCTGTAGTTCACAATGTTAGTTATCCTGTGAATGAGCATTGACTATGACTTTACCCCACCCATAGCCACATTCTTCAAGGTTCCTCTTCCGCTGGCTTCTACCAGTGTAAGTGGTCAGGAGGGGAAACTAACCCTCCTTGCCAGTTATCAAACATTGTAATGGTGGGAATGTTATGGCAGGATCGTTACATGGGACAGGAGCAAGAGGGACTCCATCTGGTCATGGTGGTTGTAGCTGCTAGAGTTGCCTACTTCCTGCATGGTTCTTCCATGTCGACAATCTTCCTCCATTTCTTGTTTGCATGCATAGTAACAGGAGTGCCCTGCAGTTTGTAACTGGGAAAGGTAATTCCTGGATCTGGAATTCTACTTTTCTATTATTATTTATTCATTGCTTTTCACAAAAGCATAAACTGACTTACAATTCATAAAATGCAAATAGCATAACAAACATTGAAACCAAATCTATAAAACAGTACCTCAAAAGTGCTCATCCATCAATAACTATAAAATCCTACCACCCCACTTCAAGGTAAGCAGTGTAAAACAGGCCAGAAATCATATCTCAGTACAATCTAATTTCACAGCCCAAAGCCTGGGAAAACAAAATTGTGTTATCTGATGCCCAAAGATGACAATGATGGCTTCTCTGAGGAGAGCATCCAATAATCCCCAGCTTGAGCCCACCGCCTCCCCTCTCTCACCGAGTGTGTGCTCCATGAATTAGTTGGTTTGACCCCTGTTGAGTGAGACAAAGATGTCAGGAAACGCTTTACATTTCTCCAACAGAGCTTGTGGCCTAATAATTGCATGGCTGGCCCTACCATTGGACTGCCTTCAAGTCGATCCTGACTTATGGAGACCCTGTGAACAGGGTTTTCATGGTAAGTGGTATGCAGAGGTGGTTTACCATTGCCTTCCTCTGAGGCTAAGAGGCAGTGACTGGCCCAAGGTCACCCAGTGAGCTTCATGTCTGTGTGGGGATTTGAAACCTGGTCTCCCAGGTCATAGTCCAACACTCTAATAACCACTATGCAGGCCATAACCAAGAGTAGCCTTCCTGATGCTTTGGACTACAACTCTGTTCTTACTGTCTAATCCCCTCTCATGCCTGCCTTGGAACACACTTGGGAGTCCCACTAGTTGCAGCAGGTTGGAGAAGTGGGCAGCAACATTACTAAGAAAATGACAGATGAGGGAAGCCAAGGCTGCTTCATTGCTGCTGTACCAGAAATGCCTGTTTTCCAGACTGAATCTTGGCAACTCTTTTAATGCATACCTGTCATGCATCTTCTTCATCTCACAAGAGGATAAAAGAGTGATTAAAAGCTACAGGCTGTGGATAGTTTATTTCTTTTTAAGATGTTATAATCTGTTTCAAGTAGCTGTAGTGGCTGGATCAAAAAATCACCCTTCTGGTTCCCTTAGCTTGTCTTCTTGTAAGGCAAGCAATGTTGAAATTCCAATTTATGATGTCCATTAGGCAACTGGTTATGTTCCTTCCTAGATTAAAGGTTCCCTTTCACATTTAAATACTGAGCCTTTGTACTGATAGATAAAAGAAATCCCTGCAAATAAGTTACATATGTGATTATCAAGGCCAGTATCAATCTCTTGGCATCGTTGGGCAACTGCCAGAGCCCCAGAAAGGCCCATTGTTTATGGACAAGGATGGAGAACCTGTGGCCCTCCGGATGTTGTTGGATTACAACTCTTGGGTCTTGACTACTGGTCAAGTGAGGCTCAGATTTCTCTGATTATCTTAAATAATGGAAAGTGATCAGAAGTGATAGCAGAACCTCATAATTAAGGGCTCTGAGGTAGTTAAGACATTCCTTAATTCTTATTCTGTGCAGTATCCTGTCAGCTCAGGGTCTGATTCTGAGGGGATTTGATCCACAACTCCACTATATTAGCCAGGCTCCCCAAGTAGATATATCTTGTATTGACATTACAACTTTTTCAGCAGCAAGGTTGGACTTTCCTATTACCTAGGCACTTTAGGCTGAATATTTTTGTTTTTAGCTTGCTCTGTATTTTATTGTTTGCTGTATTGGTTTAAATATACTGGGTTGTAGCCAACATTAGTCCTGCTCTGAGTAGACCTATTGAAATTAATGAACAGGGCTAACTTAGGTCCATTAATTTCAGTGGGTCACCTCTGAGTAAAACTTGGTTGAATTCAATCCAGTGTCTTCACAGTTTTTGTTCACTGCCCTGGAATCTTCTGATGAAGGGCAGTTAAAATGTTTTAAATAAAATGAATGAATAAATAAATGTACATAAATGTCAAGTGGTTGGTATTAACTATATTATTCTGATTATGGAGTTATCAAAAAACATTAGCGAGATAATATTCTCAAAGACTTTATACTTGTATAGCTCCCAACTACAAATTCAGTGCTTCAAGACAATTATATCCTTTGTCAACATCCAACAGATGTATTTTATTGTTATTGCATTGTATGTGTATAATATATATGATGAATTGGTCAGTGTTTCATAAGCACTATCTGTATGATGTGTGGATTCATCATCTTTACTGCACTGCTTGACACACTAACCCCTTTCTGGTTGCTTAAGAATGCTTTTTTATAGGATGCTTAATTTTGAATGCATAATGCCACTTGGCAAAAATACTAACCTCAAATGATGGAGCAGTGGGTCATTTTCATCTCTCTGAATGATAACTGGTTGTCAACATGCATCTTCTCAATGAAGACTAAGTGGACTCTGTATTGGCATTTCTTCCAATTTCTATCATAATGTTGAGGGTTCTGTACAAATATGCTGTAAGTCTTCTCAGGAAAGTGTTTGACCTTAAGTATCAGTTGAAAGAAAAGCTCTTGGCAGTCTTTGAGGAGGGAATGACTCTGACAAGTCATAAGAGGAAAGTTTATCATAACTTGCCTTGACATATAGAGCATGATTGACTTTGCTTATTTATTGTTAATTAATTAATTGATTTTATTTATTTATTGCTTAGATACTGTACAGTCTGTTTCCAACTTTACCCTCAACCCAAAGATGAAACTTTTTAATGACAGTATTTATTTGGTAGTAATTATCAAAAGCTTTCCTGTACGAATGAGCATTCATAAATTGACTTCTTACATCTTATATCCATCTCATATCCATCTCTGCTGCATAATGTAAAAATTGTGAACTCAATATATATATATATAAAAAGAATGTTGGCAACTGGGAGTATGACAGATTTAAGGAATGTTGATGATGGAAAACAGTAAGATCTGAATATATAACTTAGCTACAGTACTTGCAAATGGTTTAAAGTTGTTCTAATATTTTGTCAGGAATGTTAATTACTATATATCATTCACAGTGTTGATCAGGTGTGATGCTTTCTGCATAGATTCCACTTGTAAAACACATTGAGTTTCAACCAAAAAAAATCTCACACACCTAAAATACAACCTTTAGCTTTTAATAAAAAATGCAAACAATCTTGCAAAGAAGGGTTACCACTTAAACTGCCAGATTGAAGTAGGAACACCATCAAAGAAAGAGAAATATCTGCTTGATTATTTTTCACATTCCCTGACTTCCTCTGTGTTAATCTGTCCCAAACAACAGGAAAACCTGAAAGTGTAGTTAGTTACCATGTCATTTGCTAGCCAGAGCAAGGAAGGTCCCTGAATTTACCCTGGCACACTTTGGCAGATGACATCATCACTCCTGCTCTGAAAAGTTTCCTGAAGCTGTGCTCTCCTTCATACATCCTCTGCTGCTTTTCTTTATAATACACACCCAGAGACAAAGAGAGAACAGTACAGGGATAGTTTAGGAACAGGAGGCATAATGAGGAATGAAAATGGAGTATGGACTCATAAGGAGATCTCTTACCAGGCAAGCACTCTCCAGCCCTCCCTTTCAAGCAGCAAGGAAAATTTTAATCAGGCCTCATTATAGTCATAGGACAGATGGGGACAAGCAAGAAGGCCTGGAATCACAAAAATGAATGCCCCTGCCATTAGCCCATCCTGCCTTTGTCAGTAAGGGGTAATCTGTCTTCATGATACCACAAGAGAAGACGTGACAATTTAACAAGCTAGGAAAGGTGGGATACAAAATATACACCAAAACCGGTTGGAAATCTGTTCTTAATATGCAGTAAGCTCACAGTGCTCTGTCTCTTACCTAAAATAATCAAACATAACTCAGAACTAGTTAATAAGGCTATTTGTAGTGAAATGTTAGAACTGAGGGGAAACCTGAGCCCCTCTCTCAGGAGCAGGGCATGAATTTGCATCTCCGGCTTCCTCATGCAGGGCTCAGGAGCTAGAGTGGGGAGAGCTATTGTTCTCTCTCTCTCTCTCTCCCTCTGCAACCATCCCTGCCATGGGTGAGGGGAGGGAAGGAGGAGTGAGTTAAGCAGTGCCAGTTCTGTAGTTATGATATTGCCACTTACTGATTAGGGCTTTCCATGCCCTGTTGCTCGCGTAGTTGTCAGTGGGCATTGCCACTGTGATTGGTGGGGATAGCTATATAATCACTATGCTCTTTGGGCCCTTAATTGTTTTTGCATATTTTTTTTTATATGCAGTTGGTACATTGTTGAATTGCAGACAGCATAGACTTAGACTGTAGACACACTGGTCACTTGAACAAAACATGTCCATTAGCCACACCTAGAGGAGCAAGGGGTTGATCTGCTGATCAGTTGCAAAATCTCTTTGAAGCTGAATTTTTAAAAAATGCACTCAAGCTACTCGCACCAGGTTTGATAGTAAAAAGGTGGGGAGGGTTGACTAGTGTCATGTGTTGACTAGTTTTCAGAAGAGAGAGGTGGAGATGCACTGTAACCGGCAGAACAGTGAGTGTGTTTCTACCCGTAGCATAGGATAGTGATTTGTATCACCAGTGCATAAAGCAACAGACTTGCAGCCATTTTTGCTGGGATCATAGGACTCTGCAACATGGTACTGACTTGCCATAAGCTTCTAGCATAGGCAGATTCCACAACTTAGGTTTCTTAGGCTATTGTCCAGGGAAGCAAAAGTGGGTTACTGCTTTGTAAATAAGATAATCATAAGAACATAAGAAGAGCCTGCTGGATCAGGCCAGTGGCCCATTTAGTCCAGCATCCTGTTCTCACAGTGGCCAACCAGGTGCCTGGGGGAAGCCTGCAAGCAGGACCCGAGTGCAAGAACACTCTCCCCTCCTGAGGCTTCTGGCAACTGGTTTTCAGAAGCATGCTGCCTCTGACTACGGTGGCAGAGCACAGCCATCATAGCTAGTAGCCATTGATAGCCCTGTCCTCCATGAATTTGTCTAATCTTCTTTTAAAGCCATCCAAGCTGGTGGCCGTTACTGCATCTTGTGGGAGCAAATTCCATAGTTTGTCTATGCGCTGAGTAAAGAAGTACTTCCTTTTGTCTGTCCTGAATCTTCCAACATTCAGCTTCTTTGAATGTCCACGAGTTCTAGTATTATGAGAGAGGGAGAAGAACTTTTCTCTATCCACTTTCTCAATGCCATGCATAATTTTATACACTTCTATCATGTCTCCTCTGACCTGCCTTTTCTCTAAACTAAAAAGCCCCAAATGCTGCAACCTTTCCTCATAAGGGAGTCGCTCCATCCCCTTGATCATTCTGGTTGCCCTCTTTTGAACCTTTTCCAACTCTATAATATCCTTTTTGAGATGAGGCGAGTTTCTTTTCCAATAGAAACCACCAAGTGTGATGATCTTGAATTCTGAAGGTCTTTTGGACAAAGAATAATTAGGCTATAGGTTTGGAAACAGTCAAGCAGTCAGCATAATTTCAAATATGCCAACTACTATACCACCTTTTGCCAGCTTATTATTCTATGATAGTCTGTGGACCTTGCTAAATTGGGTATTTATGCTGTGTAATCTTGCTCTTTAGTGTGTGTGTAAAAAAATGCATGCATTTTAATTATGAATGTTTTATTTAAATGTTTGTGTCATAGTTTTTTATACTTGTAAATCACTTAGAAGCCTATTTAGGCCCTGAGCAGAACATAAATGAACAAATAATGCTTATATGAATCAACACAGCTCCTTGCATTTTTGGACTCTCTTTGGGGGCTGCCATGCTGAGTTCCCTCACTTCAACATTTACCACCACTACACCCTTGAACAGAGATATATGGGAGAGACAACAGATAGAACTGAAATGAGACAAAGGGCAGTGGTAGAACAGGCTCAGCCGAAAGAAGAAGATAGCGCCATGTTGAGCTGGACACAAAGAGAGAACAAGGAGAGCACCTCCAATTACACCTCCTCTTACCATTTGCTCCAGTGCTAATTTGTAATTAAATGCTTGGAAATGGAAATAATTCCTTGGACAGCTGGGCATGTAGCTATGCACTGCTCCAGGGTGGCTCAGAAGCCCAAGCTGGCTAATACAGACTTTGGCCTCTGGAGGGAGCAGGATTTCCTTTAAGCACCCTCGAGAGAACTTTCTTCTGCTCCATTTTCACAATGGCTTGACTGTGTATTCTGCTTCCCAGCAGCCCTTCATCTATTCCTCTTTTTCAAGTTAACAAAAGCCCTGAGAGCAGCTAGGTTCTATTGATTCAGTACCTCCCTGGGGATGCATAATTCCTCAGTATTTTAATATCTATTAGTGTCGAGATGAAGCCGATTGTGGAAGGTGCTGGCTGCTAAGATTGTGTTGGGCTGACTACATTCTTTATAACACAGGATCTATAAGGAGGTGGGGCATCATGGCAGGAGAGGCACACCAGGCAGGAGCAGCACAGCGGAGCTACAGCAGCTTTTATTGCCTGCAAAAGTGGTAACAGGATTTAGCTGATTCTCTTCCTGCACCACCCCACCCCAGCAGTTTTTATAGCAGTATTGCCAACAGACAAGGAAAAAAGAGCTTGTCCAGCTCCTCTGACTTTTATAGTTTGATCTGCAGCAATCAGCAAGTGAGCCTTTTCATACGGAGATAAATATTAGCTGCTGTTAAAGGCACAGGAGCAAAGGCTGAAATAATGTCATAGAAAAGAGCACTGAATTAGATACCCTTCCTCAAAGCTGTCACACCCCATGTAGATTGAAGCTCCACTAGACAAAGTGCTAAACCAGTGTGACATAGTGGATAACATCTGATGTACCTGTGCACAGCTCCAGGATGGTTCAGGAACCCAAGCTGGCTGTAATAAACTTTGGTCATCCTGAATTCATAATGGACATAAAAAGCACCTGCTGGATCAGGCCAATGGCCCATCTAGACTAGTCCAGCATCCTGTTCTCACAGTGGCCAACCAGTTGCCCTTGAGAAGCCTCACATAGTTCAAGTCCTCACACAGCCTTGAATCTCACTGGGTGATTTGGGGCTGGTAAAATCTGAGGCTATGGGTTTTAAGTACTTCCATTGTTTTAATGAGCCCCAGTCTCTTAGAGAAGCTGTATACTTCGCACTCGTACTGTCTTTGAAGATAGCATGAGTAGTGATACTTTGCCAGTCAGAACTGCATCATACACTTTCAGATTTGTTAGTTGTCCAGCTCTTCAGATTTGCATTTGTGAACCTGCCACGGTGGCTCTAGAAACTTAATCCCTGAAGTCACAGAGGTATGGCTAGTCATCCTTTTTTGTGCATAATGAAACTCTGGAATTCACTCCCACAAGAATTAATAATGGACACCAACTTGGATGGCTTTAGAAGAGGATTAGACAAATTCAAGGAGGATAATGGCATCTACGGGCAGGACTCGTCCCTGCGGTGGGAGGCCGGCGTGCTGGTGGTGCCGGAGGGGCTCCAAGCCGTCAACGCCTGCAACCCCCTCACCAGCTTCAGTGTCCCGCCGGCCGCCACCATCGCCGTCACAGGCATGCCATGGCTTGCCCTCATCCAGCAGGCAGCAGCTGCACCTTCTCTGAGAAGATCAACGCGGCCGCCAAGCGGGGGGCCGCCAATGTTATTTATAACTACAGCGACGGGATGGGGAACGACATCCAGGCCATGACCCAACCGGCTTCTGTGGGACCGGCTGGTGCTGGGGAAAGCTTACTCATGTTTTTCCATCAGAGAAGCTGATTAGAAGTTCAATATAGAAGGAAAGAGAGAGAACCAACCCACAGCTTTGCTGGGGGTAGCCTGAGATGTTTCTGCTGCTCCAGGCGCCTGCACCACACTGTTTTTTCATTGGAAGTTTTGTAATCATTGTTTTTTAATAATGTTATTTGTTATTTAATTTTGTAAATTGTATTGTTTTATGGATATATTCCTGTATTTGTTTTTTTCTTGTAAGCCGCCTTGAGGGCCTTTTGGCGATAAGGCGGGGTATAAATAAATAAATAAATAAATAAATAAGGCTATGTGCTAACTCCACTGTCGGAGGCAGTTTGCCTCTGAATGCTAGTTGGTAGGAATCACAAGCAGAGAGAGTGCTGTTGTGCTCAGGTTCTTCTCGTGGGCTTCCCATAGGCATCTGGCAGGCCACTGTGAGAACTGGATGCTGGGTGAGATGGGCCTTTGGTCTGATTTCAGCAGGGCTTTTCTTATGTTCTTAAGATAGTATACCTAGAGAGGTAGTGGGCTTTCCGACACTGGAGGCATTCAGGAGACAGCTGGACAGCCATCTGTCGGGAATGCTTTGATTTGGATTCCTGCATTGAGCAGGGGGTTGGACTCGATGGCCTTATAGGCCCCTCCAACTCTACTATTCAATGATTCTATGAATCAGGACTCTACAATTTCTGTAAGAGCTGTACTTTCAGAGTATTCTCGACTTGCCAAAGCCCAAGCTTTATATCTTTCCAAAATATTTATTTCAATTTCCTTTTAGGAACCGCAGTACATCTGTTAAAGGATGAGCTGTTATTGCTTTGTCTGATTTAATTAAACATGCTTATGTGGGATTATTACATTGTAAGCCAGCATGAACCTAGGAATGTGGTTGGGTAGAACTCTAAATTAATGCACACTCAAATCTTTCACTATATGTTAGCAGCCAGCTAAATCATTGGGAGACCTCATAGGATTCAGCAACAGAACTCTTCACTCCCAATTTTTGGATGTGTGTATGTAACTGTGTTTAGATTTTAATGCTTTGATTGTATTGTTGTGTTTTTATTGTTTTATCAGTTTGTAAGCTGACCTGGAAAGTTAAGTGAGTGAGTGAGTGTGCGCGTGCGTGTTGAGGGGCTGGGTATAAATACTTTAAACAGACAAATAAATAAAATGATCGGTCCTGTTTAATGATCTTTCAGTTTAATAAAAGTGCTAGTTTGTAATCATTTTTACTTTTGTTCAAAACAATATAATCAAAGGGCACTTTTCAAGATGTTTCCCAGAGGAAATAAATGAGCTAGGTAGGAGGGATCTTTGATATTACACATTGGGAATTTTTCATGATTTATCATCTAGTTTGCATTCTACAGATCTCATGAGAGTAAAGAGAGTCTGAGAGATCCCATTCCTACCTGACTGAAACACCTTGGATGTCCTATTCCTAAAATCTCCTCTTTGGACAGCCAAGTAAGGTAGCTTTCCCTCCACCTTCTCTTCCATTTGCCTGTTATGCTGCAAATGGTAACCAGTCAGGGATTATTGTGAGTAGGTAATGCAGTGTTTTCATGGTAACCACCTGGAAGCAGACAAATGGGTAGCACCGTATAGCAGCACTGCTGGAGAAAAAAGAGATAAAAGGTTGGGGATAAGGTCTCACAGTCTGGTATCTGGAATGACCATGCAACAGGCTCTTTACAGAGACATAGTTGAGCTTTCTCTTCTCTTCTACAAAGTGGCAGCAGCCTCCTCCATCTTGGTCACCTCTGCCTGGAAGACAGCAGCCATCTCACCTCTGGCTTGTTTCAGAAAAGAATAGTCTTTAGCTAGGGAGTTGAGTCCTCCAGAGTTCAGAGCCTGTCACAGATGAAATGGAACATTAGTGGGGTTGGGTATATGCCAAGCTCTTAGATAAGTCCCTTCTTAGCAATCTAGAGTGCAGCTAGCTGTCTCATGCTGCTTCAAGCCTGAAAGGCACTGAAACATCTGGCTCTGTACTGTGTCTGTCTTTCTTCAAGTTTAAGGGCTGCCTGAGCCTTTATTGGAGCAGAGCTCTTAGCAAAATGTGATCTCTAAAATAAAGGTCCTTCATGTAGTCAGTTACCACTAGCTGCCAAGTCAAGAAATGGCTCCAAGAGATTAAAAAAACCTTAGAAGAGCTCAGAACATGCTGTTATGATGCCATAGCAAATACAGAGAGAGAGAGAGAGAGAGAGAGCTTTGTCCCTGTGTGCTTTGCGCACCAACCCTGCCAAACCCCCATTCCCTTCATTACCTCCCAGTGCCTCCAGGTGTTGGTGGCACCAGCGACTTTTGGCCTGCGCACTCTTCTCACCCACTTGCTCACCTGTTCACCCACTCCCACTACCTCTCTGTGTCTCTCCTCCGCTAAACCTTCCAACCCCCTCTTTACTCCTGCATATCTCTGTTTCTCTCCTGCTCCTCAGGCACATGCATGCCTGTCAGCCACATGTCTCACACACTCTCTCTCCCACCACACCTAGCCGCCACCATTAAATAAAGCCCAATAAAGGGCCAGTTTATAGAGTCAACGGCGGTAAAACTTTTCCTGCACCACTTATGGATGAAGGTGGAAGGCTGAATGTTCTCTTACATTCGGGGGTGATTACATTCGGGTAATTACCTAGAAAATAATTGCATTCATGCTTATTTATTTATTATTAAATTATATCCCACCCTTCCTCTCAGACAGAGCCCAAAACACTAAAAGCTCTTTAAAACATCTTAAAAACTAAAACATTAAAACAAAACACCTTTAAAAACATATTAAAACAAAACATCTTAAGAAGCAATTCCAGCACAGACACAAACTGAGATAAGGTCTCTACTTATAAGGCTTCTTGAAAGAGGAAGGTCTTCAATAGGCACCGAAAAGGTAACAGAGATGGCGCCTGTCTAATATTTAAAGGTAAAGGCGTCCCCACACTTGTAGTGCGAGTCGTTTCCGACTCTTAGGGTGATGTCTTGCGACGTTTACTAAGCAGACCGTATATATGGGGTGAGATTGCCAGTTCCTTCCCCGGCCTTTCTTTATCCCCCAGTATATGCTGGGTACTCATTTTACTGGCCACGGATGGATGGAAGGCTGAGTGGACCTCGACCCCTTTTACCGGAGATTCGACTTCCTCCTTCCGTTGGAATCGAACTCTGGCCGTGAGCAGAGCTTTCAGCTGCGTTACCGCGAATTACCACTCTGCGCCACGGAGGAGGGAATTCCAAAATGTCAGTGCCACAACACTAAAGGTCTACTTCCTATGTTATGCGGAACGGAACCCCTGCTAAGATGGTATCTGCAGGAGGCACTCACCTGCAGAGTGCAGTGATCGACTGGGTATATAATGGGTAAGACAATCTATCAGGTATTCTGGTCCCAAGCTGCTTTAGTTTTTGCGCATCAAAACTAGAACCTTGAACTTGGCCCGGTAGCTAATGGGCAGCCAGTGCAATTCTTTCAGAAGCTGAGTAACGTGTTGGTGATACCCTGCCCCAGTGAGCAGTCACGCTGCCACATTTTGCACCAGCTGCAGCTTCTGGATCAACCTTAAGGGCAGCCCTACATACAGCACATTACAGTAATCCAGCCTGAAAGTTACCAGTGCATGGACAACAGTGGTCAGGCTATCCCAGACCAGAAACGGCTGCAGTTGTCTTACCAGCCGAAGCTGGTAAAAGGCACTCCTAGCCTCTGAGATTACATGGGCCTCTAGCGACAAAGATGGATCCAGGAGCACCCTCAGACTATGAATCTGCTCTTTCAGAGGGAGTACAACTCCATCCAAAGCACACACTTGACCAATTACCTGAACTCAGGAGCTACCAACCCACAGGGCCTCCATCTTGCTGGGATTCAGACTCAGTTTATTGGTCCTCATCCAGCCCACCATTGAGTCGAGGCACTGGTCCAAGATTTGCATGGTCTCTCCCAATTCAGATGTTACAGAAAAATAGAGCTGGATATCATTAACATACTGCCTTCACCTCCCCCAAATCTCCTGATGACCACTGCCAGGGGCTTCAAATAGATGTTAAACAGAATTGGGGACAAGATGGTACCCTGCACCACTCCACAGCACAATTGCCAGGTGGCCGAAAGACAATCACCCAATGCTGTTCTCTGAAAACGACCCTGGAGATAGGATTGGAACCACTGTAACTATCCACCTCACCAAGTCAGCTCAGAAGGATACCATGGTCAATGGTATCAAAAGCCACCGAGAGATCAAGTAAGAATACCAGGGTCACACTCCCCCTGTTCTTTGCCCGATAAAAGTCATCCATCAGGGTGACCAAGGCTGACTCAGTCCCATAACCAGGCCTCAACCCAGACTTGAATGGGTCAAGATAATCCATTTCATCCAAGATTACTTGCAATTGTTGCACCACAACCCTCTCAATCACCTTACCTAAAAAGGAGTATTTGTAACCAGGCAGTATGCTAATGGGCTTTTTCAGGAGCGATTAGATCACCGTTTCTTTCAGGGCAGCTGGGACCACTCCCTCTTGTTAAGATGCATTGACCACACCTTGGATCCACTTAGTCATATCCTCTTGGCAAGCTTTAAGCAGCCAAGAAAGGCAAGGGTTGAGAGGACACATTCCTGGCTGCATTGTTGCAAGCACCTTGTCTACATCATCAGCCCACAGCAACTGAAACTGATCCCAAGAAGTTTCAGAAGATGTTGCACTGGACACCTCACTGGGGACTACAGTATATGTGGATGGGGTGTCAAGCCGACTAAAGAGGTGAGCAACTTTACCCTCAAAGTGCCTTGCAAACAATTCACAGTGGGTTTGCCAGTCTTTAGGTGCCAGGCTAAGGCCTTTTTGTTTTCCCAGGCTCAGAGCTTGGAAAAGTTACTTTTTGAACTACAACTCCCATCAGCCCAATCCAGTGGCCATGCTGGCTGGGACTGATGGGAGTTGTAGTTCAAAAAAGTAACTTTTCCAGGCTCTGCCTTTGGGGAATTAAGTTGCCTCCTGTGGTGCTGCTCATAGGACTTGTCCAGAGCTTGGAAAAGTTACTTTTTTGAACTATAACTCCCATCAGCCCAATCCAGTGGCCATGCTGCTGGGGCTGATGGGAGTTGTAGTTCAAAAAAGTAACTTTTCCAAGCTCTGGACTTGTCCTTATTAATATGTTCTGGATGAGCATTTTATGTATTTTGTATTGTCCTTTATCTAGTATTTCTGGTTTTAAATTGTTTTTATGTGGTGCATTTCATTTTGTCAAGTCACTCTAAGACACTTTCTTTGTATAAAGCGACTGACCAATGTAAATCATCATCCCATTCTGTCCCATGTTGTTTGTCTGCCCGTGATTCTGTCCCAAGCCCCAACCACTTCTGGCCAAGATGTGTGTGTGCCGTGCCCACACCTGTACCTCTTGGATGAGATAGACAGTGGCTGGGGTAGCTGCTTCCATGCTCCTTAGTGCGTTTCCTTCATTGATGCTTGTAGACTGTGACACTTCACCATCATCTGCCTCTTGCTGTAAGACAATGGGGAAATTTGGGGAAATTGCATAGAAACAGGCCCAGATATAGCTGAGTGGAAGCACTTTGACATCAGCTGCCAGGCTTTTTATTACCCAGAGTACAGCATGCTTTGCCAACTGTAGCACATGCTCCTTCCTGAACCCCACCTCACTGTTACTTTCCTTATAGGAAGACTGCTATCCCCATTAAACCTGTGGCTCATAGAGATATTTTCCATGAGAAACAGATAGGTGAAGGGAATCTTGTTTCTTGCCTATATTTTAAGAATTAATGTATGGTTCTTATAAGGTTCCCAGATGAATGTGTAAAATACTGGATACTTTGACGTGTTGTGAAGTTCTTTCCATATTTGTGTTTCATCTCCTCTGTGCTGATATCTTAAGAGGATAAAAATGCTTATCCTCCAATGGAGCTGGCATGGCACAACTGCAAGGTGTTTACTGCAAGTGGATGCAAGGCACTAGCTGCCTATGCAGATGCTCGAGAGGGGATGAAAGACATGATTTTCTTCAGTAATCCAGTTGACATGTTGCATTCCACCATCACCCCCTCCATGTTGACCTTCAGTGTTTTCTCGGATCTGATTTAGGTATTAAGCACTGTATGGAATGTTCAGCTTTAATTCCATTTTCAGCCAATTGTGGAAAAGCAATGCTTCAGCAGTGCGAAATGGTTCTAATGTGGAAACAACCCATACAGACATCATGGCCTTTGTCTGATGGAATTGTAAAGGGGACACTGAAAGCACAGCTTGGGCTAAGGTCTGCTTCCCAGGCTAGCATGTCTAAACTAAAGCAATGGGGCTGAGTTCACATTTACCTGCTGGATGGGAAACTGTAGTTCCGAACAGCGCTTGACACCATGAGCTGGCATCTTGCTCATTTTCCCTTGCTGCTTTTTAGGCTGAATTGAGCATTTGTTGGCTGGAGGGAGATGGAAAAGAGACATGAGAAGCCATAGGGATGTTTACATTTTGCAAGTCTTAAAAGGTGATGTTTTACTAGACCAGTGTCTGTTGTAGAAATATGCAAACATTTTAATTACATAGGGCTCTGTGTAGTGGCAAATTCAGAAGTGTAGGGTCCTTCTCAGATAGTCACACCGTGCCCCCTCACAGCCACACCCTTTCCACTTTCCTTCATCCCCCTTACTCTCTGCATTGTCTCTGAGTCCACACTCCTCTGTAACATCAAAGGTCCTCCTCCGGGTGCCTACTCCAAGGGAAGTTCGGAGGCTGGCAACAAGGGAGGGGGCCTTTTCAGTGGTGGCCCCCAGATTATGGAATTATCTCCCTGATGAAGTTCGCCTGGCGCCAACATTGTTATCTTTTCGGTGCCAGATCAAGACTTTCCTTTTCTCCCAGGTATTCTAACAGCATGTGCTGAGCTCTGACCCCAGGTCTTTTACCTTGTTTATCTGTGCTTAATGGTTTTAAACTTTGTATGGTTTTAAAAATTGTATATTTGTTTTAATGTTCAGTGTTTTTAATTTTTGTAAACTGCCCAGAGAGCTTTGGCTATGGGGTGATATATAAATGTAATAAATAAATAAATAAATAACAGACGTCCCTAAGAGCCAATCAGCATGAAAATAAAGGTTGTTAACTACTGAGAAGAGTCTTCTCAGTGGCTGACTCATCTCCTTTTGCTCTGATTGGCTCCAATCAACACAAAAGAGCAAGGACTCTCCTCAGTGGCTAACTTGCTCCCCTTTCATGATGATTGGCTTCTACATAGGGACCTGGATGGGCCTCTGCTCCCCAAAAAGTAAGTGGTCTATAGCCCCGAGACCCCAGACGACTACACCCCTGCATATGGGGGATTGTAAGATAAGACTTGCCCTAGAAACCTCTTAGTTGTTGGCAGCATTATGTCCCTCAGCCAGGAAATAAGAGCTTCTCAGACCAAGATGGGAAGCTGGCAGGAACTCACCTAGATCAGATAGCTGGTGAAATGGTGGTGGCAACCTCTCTCCCTTCAGCTCATTCTCATATGTCATCCTATGAAGCAAAGCACTGATGGTAAGTTCCGAGAATATATCCTGTACCAAACAACTATTGTACTCCTTAGAGTGACCCAGACAATGATTTTCACTGAAAAAACACCACCACCAAGTTATTGCCCAGACCATAATTCTCAATCACTTTCTTTTCCATTTTCTTTTCCCTGTACACATGCAACTGAATAGATGTATATGATATAATCCTTGTGTTTGTTGCTCCAGTATGGTTTTTAGTTTTTCCTATATGGTTGTGCATTCTTGCAGAAAATTCATAATGTTTGAAGTGGTTGTCAGGCTATTGTGGATTGAATTCAAACAAAATTGAAATAATGACAAAGTAGCAAGTGACTTAAGGAAGATAGCGGGGGCCTCCCATTACTGATGGAGATCTGTCCTCCTCACCCATATCATGAGCACTATAAGCTTTGAGGTTGTTCTTGCTTGCTTTGAGTGCTTAGATTGCAACAATGGCCAGAAGTGCTTTCTCCCTACCAGCTCCTCCTGGAAACAAAGCAGCAGTCTGTTCTTTCCTATTCAAAGACCCAGCAGCTGTCATTTATGCCTATGTATCTTCAAAGCTAGACTACTGTCACATATTTTACATGGGGCTTCTCTTTATGATGGTATAGAAGTGTCACCTGGTGCAAAATGTTACCTCATGTAACATTGGGAGCGTATCATGCTGATGCTCCAGAGTTTGCACTGGATCCCTATCTGTCAGGGCCCCAATTCCAGTTGATGGCTGTGACCTACAAAGTTATAAGGAATTGGAGACAACATATTGACACCTGTATATACCTGAGCTTTTCTAAAAGAATACAGGTCTGCCATCCATGCACTAAGTAATGGTAGTGAGGGCATTTAGAAAGCCATTCTTATGGGTGCCCATCAGTTCTGGATTTTTTTTCCCATGGAAGCCAAAGCTTAGAAGTGATTAAGACACATTTTGGTGGCTTGTGGAAGGGTGGTGGGTGGGGCCTCTTTTGGTGATTAGCGGATGGCATTTTTGGTGACATTCTCAAGGAGGCAGAGAAAATTTTAATTGATTTTTCTTTGAAGGAAGAGGGATTATCAGGAAAAGCAGGAGTGACAGCATCTTTTTTACAACCTTTATTTCCTTTTGCATATATTTGCCTGGCCACAGCAGCCAGGCTGACATGTTTTCCCATAATGCCTTGTTTCAAGTGATGCTACGTCACAGCATAGTGGTGTTCCAGATGCATTATTACTGGATGAAAGATGGTAGTCCCTACTGTTGCTATATTTTCTCTGAAAAATATGCATCTGGAACAATAGTATGTCATGATGCAGTGTTGGTTCAAATGAGACATTGTGGGAGAACATGATGGCCTAACTGGCCACTGACTGTAGCTGTTCTCGGCTGCTTTCATCAGCTGGGAATGTTTCTTTAAAATGAAATAAAGTATCTGAAAGAAAAAAAGAGGCTGCCATCCCCACCTTTACTGGGAAGCCCTCCCTTCATTTTTTTTTAAACTCTTGCCTGGCCCCTGAAAATTAATTCATTTTCTCCTCCCACTTTGCCTACCTCAATCCCCTTCTCTGCTCTGGAATCAGTGAAAAGCTTCTAAAGGAAAGCTTTGGAGCAGCTCTAGTCTTAATATGTTATGCCAGGGCTC
Organism: Rhineura floridana; assembly: GCF_030035675.1. Taxonomy (NCBI): domain Eukaryota; kingdom Metazoa; phylum Chordata; class Lepidosauria; order Squamata; family Rhineuridae; genus Rhineura; species Rhineura floridana. The sequence continues at coordinate 76,810,214 of NC_084485.1, read as the reverse complement.
AGAAACTGAGCTAAGTCCATTCTCTAGTGGTCCCATGTCATGCCAGAATTGATCCTCTGAAATGAATGTTTCCCTCCAAGTTGTTGACACTGATTATTCTGCTCCGGGCCATTCCATGGATTTACCATGCTGCTGCATTTTTGTTGGTATTGCTGTTGCTGTTGTTCACGTTGGCACCCCCTCCTGGTGGGAAGTCATCAAGGAATACAGGAGAATCTAAATCTTCGCTTCCCATCTCTGTGAATTGTAGAGGTCTCTGGCTAGCCATATGGGGTGGTAGTGGACTGCTCGGTTCCATAAAGGTGTCAACCTGGCCAAACAAACCTCCAGTCCTCTGAAATTCAAGTGGGAGAGAGACAGGAGGTTGTTACTGTCAAGAACTTGCAAGTTCCCACCGGGGTCAACTAACAAACTCAGGACAATTGATCCTGGCCAGGCACAACCCGTGCCTCCCTTACCAGGCTGCCTTACCAGACTGGCACCACCCCTTAAACCTGGTCACCCACTCTGGACAAAGGGAAACCCAAAGTGCCAGAAATAGACCTGCCAAGGATTCCAAAAGACAAGAGCCAAAGATGCACTCCTTGTCTTGGAGCCTTAGGCAGAATACCCAAATATACGGTAGTCTGTGGCTAATTGGCTAAGGTGATGGATTCAGAGCCAATTCCCCCCTGAAATGAGCACACACTGGTAAATAAGAGGTAGTTTTATTAGAATAAAATATAAGTGCAAAAAGTATAGCAGTGAAATAGTTCCTTAAACCAAACACCCCCAAGGTCTAGGTAAAATACAGAGAGAGTTCAAGTCACAGATAAAAATAACAAAGCTGTCTAGCCTAATCTATACTCACAAAGATTGGTAAACCAGCAGAGTAACATCATGGTTCCACATCTCCCCAGAGATGTATGGAAGATAGAACCCCAACATCAGGTAGCACTAAGGAACATTGGGGAACAAAGACCTAAGGTCTTGGTTCTATTCTAATGGGAAAAAGCCCAGCAACAGCCAGGAATTAATTAGCCAATCAGGGGGCTTTCTGATGGTGAAATCTTCTGGAGCTTTTGTGCCTAACGGTCACATGTTTTTCCAACTTTCACAGCCCTGTGGCCTTGAGATACCAGTCTCAGACTGATAACCAGGTGTTCTTGCTTATTGCTTAATTCACTGAGTTCAGCTGTGAGAACTGACAGTCTCATGGCCTCCCAGAGGCCCTAATTCAAGCAAGATATTCCCCCCACAATTCCTTGCCACAGAACCATTTTAGCTGACAACCTTACAAACCAGGCGTTCTTGACAATTACTTTGGTCTTTCCAAAGTCTTTGGTATTCACATGGAGATACAAACTCTAGTTAATGACACTAGCATCAATTAGACTTACCCACACATTATGTTAAAAGTATTTTAAACTAACAAGCTTAGAACTACCTAATTATTTTAAAGAGAGGACCCAATCTATCTAGTTCTTGTTATCTTGGGGGATCAGTATTTAACCTTTTACTTTTGTTACCAGAAAATATAAATATTTTTTAAAAAACTTTCAGTTCATTTATATTCATATAATCCAACGATTTTATACATAAATACACACACCAGTACCACCGCAGGCTCCAAGACACCTCAGATTTTGTTGTATGTTTGTTTAACTTGTCTCTTGGCCTGGGTGCTTAATGCTGATGACACACAATGAGCCAAAATTTGACATAAATATATTGGGCACCTCTGCCTCAAATGATCTGTGGGGGTCCCACTTTCCTCCTGGGTTAGAATTCCACCCCTGGGTTTTCTCCCTTACTCATCATAATGAGGAACATTTTCTAAGAAAATGGTAATAGTAATAAAACAGAACAGCACAGATGCTTCTGCTCTTTAACATTCTGCCTATTACAATAACAACAACAACAACAAAACAAGGAATGATATTTTAATGTGGGGAAGACACTCGGGAGGCGGGGGCAGGGAATCAGTTTCTGGGGAGCACTGCAAGTGGGGCACTGGCAAAGTCTGCAGGTAAAGGTTGAAGGGTCTCTTAGATGTTCATTAAGTGAATATTATATCTGTGCTCATGCTCACCCTATAGATGCCTTCCTCCATTGCTGCCTCAACCATGGCTCTCTCAAGTTCCTCCTCTGCAGTCAGATCCCCAGAGATTGCTCTTTTGATCTCAGGAGCAGCTTCCTCTTCAATGGTCCTCAGGCCAGCCTCATTAAGACAGTACAGAAATGATTATCATTGGCAGGAGTCATTCATGCCAGGAAGAGAAGAAGATGAAGCAGGAAGCAAGGACACAATCCAAGTCACCCAATCCTAAATCACTATGACTTTCCTTCCCATGAAATTAACTTGGAGGTCAAGCTTAAAAAGTATATGATAGAATCATGGAATGGTAGAGTTGGAAGGAGCCTGTAAGGCCATTGAATTCCTGCTCAATGCAGGAATCCAGCTTGAAACATATCCGACAGGTGGCTGTCCAGCTGCCCCTTGAATGCCTCCAGTGTTGGAGAGCCCACCACCTCCCTAGGTAATTGATTCCATTGTCATACTGCCCTAACAGTTAGGAAGTTTTTCCTGATGTTCAGTCGAAATCTGGCTTCCTGTAACTTGAGCCCATTATTCTGTGTCCTGCAATCTGGGATGATCGAGAAGAGATCCTGATAACCTTTCAAGAACTTGAACAATTCTATTATATCACCCCTCAGTCTTCTCTTCTCAAGGACAAACATGCCCAATGTTCCAATTGCAATTGATTTTCCCTATCACACATTTTGTGTGTGTACATTCTGCTTTGTTTCACTAGGTGGATGCGAGAGTTATGTGGTTAGAGGAGTGACAATTCACCTGAGCACACCATTTTAGCAGCATGTTGTTCTTTTTAAAGAATTTTTAAAAATTGTGCTGAAACGTTTTTTTAAAATTGAGTGCTACTGTGTGATGAAATAAAACCTTTTTAAGAAAATATTATTGGACTAAAATGCAAATGTGAATGATCAGAGTGAAAATATGAATATACTTCTAAGTGTCATTGACTGGAAAGGTAATAACTGAAAGTGTGCCCAAGTGTAGATGTATGGTAATACACTTAATCACCTGATTCATCACCACACATGTAAAAATCATTCTACTTCAAATGCTGGAAGAGAGAGAAAGGGTGCCTCCACACTGTCAGCATTTTGTAAGAGAAATTCAGTCGCATACCTGAACTTTATGTTTGTGCATTTAAAGTGGATTAAGGCACTTTGTCACCGTAGTGCAACAAATCCATTTTTTAAAATGGACTTTTTGCAGTTTGGAAAGTGATGGGGAAATGTAAAGCAAATCAGGATGAATGTAGGACAAATGTTCATTGTCATACAACTACCTTGTAAACAAATCAGGAGTAATGTACTATAACTATAATGGCCAGGTATAATTTAACACCCCCATAAGCAACTCAGGATTAATGGTCAATAAACAGGTCCTGCAGGGGCCCTAAAACTAAGGCAATCTACATATGCAGAGATTGTGCTACTGTCTCATTCTTTCCAAAAACTGGGTTTCCTGAGGCCTGAAAAGAAACAACATTTGATGACAATGGGATCTCCCAAATGGGTGTTTATTGTAGTATAGATGCTCCTCATGCATGACATTTTTAAAAAATGTCCACACAACATTGATGGCATCAAAGTGTCATTCAGCCCATATCTCCCTCCTGCTCCTCATTTAATCCAGATTTACTCTTTCTGGGGGAAATGTGATAAATTACAAAAACCTGTGGCCCACAACCCATTTGTGATATTTGAATGACCCATCTACAGTATTAAGCCCCTGTCATTCAAATGTTCCATAAAATGTGAACTAATAACAAGTGACATTTCCAGTGCAAAAACACCTAGCATGGAAACTCCCAGGGAGATGTAACCATAAGCATTTTGTGGGGGGGGGGGAAGTGGAATAAAGTGGGCTCTCAGACAATAATTCCATGATAATATTTTCAAAGATATTATTTTGTTACAAGAGATCAGCTCTCTATGGAACCACAAAACAGGCTGTGAAAACTGCAAATATCTTGCATGCACACATCACAGTACAAAACCAGGCATCTGGTATAGATGAGGTAGCCCAAACCATCTGATCTTTCCTCCTCCTTCACTACTTAAAATCTATTACTTATGGTCAAGGGGAAACAGCTAGGATCCCTGTGCTGTATTTCTCACTTACCTGTATTTCAACAGCATTCTTGTTGGGCCGGTATCCATAATACTCTTCCTGGCGCTTCATGAATTTTCTGAAATGCTCCTGAATGAGGAAGGTAGCGTAGAACTTGCCTACAGTCACCTCATCATCTAGAGAAGTACACATAGTCAAGACATTATATTTGCTCAGCAACAGAACCCAGTCAACTTGCATGTACCAGGATGCTTGGGAATATGCAAACAAGATTTGTGTTAGGTAGGATATACAAGTTGTAGAAAGGAAGATGGAGATCAGAAAAGATATCTTGATTGCTAAATTAAGGACTTGCCTCCAATTGGTGGAATGACTTGATCCAGGAGTTTCATGCTGGTTCTCTTCCAGATTTTTTTGATAATCATCCTTAACTCTTCATTGGCTTGCTCGAAGTTACCTGTAAAAGCACAAACCGCTTTTAGGAAACTTGCCTTTTAGTGAATCACATCACTGGCTTGTCTTATCCAGTGTTATCAACTACTCTGACTGGAAGCAGATCTACATAGTCTTGAGCAGGGATTTTTCCCAGTCTGCTACCTGAGAGCCTTTTCAATCGAAGAAACCAATTGATCAAACCTGGTGCTGTTCTTCGTACAAAGTGGCCATGCCAGCACTGAGCAACACTTAACACAGCCACAATGGTTTATCCTATCCTTCTCCGCCATCAGACAGCAAGTACCCATGCCTAATTAATCAATGCTGTTTCAATTAATTCATATCTTACAATAAAATCCCATCATTTAAAAAAAATTCTCATACCATAGTACTTTGGGTAAGATCCTTTTAGATGAAATATTGGCTTTGTCGTCTGGATATGTTAGCTGTTCTTTGAAATTTTGCTGTTTTTAATTGGCTCTGATTTTTTTTACTGCATTTAGTTGTTTTGACTGTTTTTAAGTATTGTATATTTTTAGCTGCTTTGAGGTGTCTCCAAGATAAGGCTAGTTACAATAAAAACAACAGCTATTGCTCTTAATATTATTGTACTGACCCTGACAAGCACTTTCACTTTTATCAACCCTCAGGTGGATGAAATTCTTAACATTTGCCTTTTATACAGCTTAGACTCTTTAAAACACCAACTCCAGAAGCAGTGTGTTGGCATGATTCCACCACGCTGAAGGCACTTATGCTAATTTACAACATATGAGGACCTGACTCTTGGAGGTCTTGTGATTAAATGCTCAAAAAAGGCATTAGTTACTATTGATTTATAGCATCTTCTGTTGGGCCTGTGTAATTGTGCAGTAATGGATTTGAAGGTCAGCAGAGCTTCTGCTGACATATAAGGTGACTGATGTTCTTTAGAACCCATGAGATGAATAATGGCAACTATGAGAGCGCACAGTGGAGTTATTTGGAAATGAATATAGCCATTGGTAGGTTTCATTTCTTACCTTCTGTCTTGATCTTGAGAGCAGTTCTCACCAGAGCAAAAAGCGTAGCATTGAAAGTGACTGTACCATCACTGTTCAGGGGCATGTTCATGCCCACCAGGCGCTGCAAAACAAACACAATGGCAAAGACAACACATCATTCATATGTATAAACACACACACACACACACACACGGAACACATCCAGGGACCCCACACCCTTGATCACCATTATTCATTTTCTTACATTTACGTTCCACCTTTCTTCTGGCATTGAACCTAAGGCAGTGTACCTGTGGTTCCCAGGTAGCAAACCATCCAGGCACAGGGCAGACCCAGACCTGCTTAGATTCAGCAAGGTGGTGGCCTTGTGCCTTCAGACCATACCCTGGAACTTAGTGTCTTGCCCTGTGCTTGACAGATAGCATTAAACATCAGCCATTCATTGCTACAGCTTTTCAAGAAATAATATAATCCATTGCAACAAGGACTGTGGGACCATTTTGTATAGGGGTGGTGACTAGGACAAGAACTCAGACCTAGTTAGGATTGATAAGGGAACATTTACTCAAGACTCCTACCTTACAAGCCACACGATGTGGACAAAACTTTCCAAAGCCTAGGGGAGGCTGGATTCGTCTCAACAGAGTCACCACATCTAGATGCTTGATGCGGCCCCTGTGAAAGAACAACAGACAGCCATGCATTATCTATCTGTTACAGAAATGGAACTTCAGTTTCTAAATCTAGGAGCTAGAGAGACCATAGTTCAATGGTTTATTTGGCCCATTCTCTAATCTCAGTGGATGTGCACACAACAACTGCTTACACTGTTGACATTGAGGTGGAACATACAACCAGAAGTATATGTTACAAAGCATTCCTGAAAGAAGCAGGTACTCTCACCCCCTTAGAACACACCTGAAGTAGGAAGCTAGCTATGCAGAATGTGAGAGGCTCAACTCCCTCCAACTCTATGGATAGGTGAGGACCCATATGGGCTGAAATCCTTTCCACATATGAAACAATGTAGGCAGATGAGCTAGACTCTGTCTCATGTGCTACACTGTGACAAAATGCATATTTGCCACCACATGTAGAGGCAATGCAATAGGGAGCCATGAGCAATTCCCTTGTGTGTGCACACCTGCATGATAAACATGTGCAAACACAGATATCGGTTTATGTGTTACGTTGTGTTGTTATGCGAGCACAATCTGTAAAGTGTCTCTTTGCTCCTGGAATATGCATTATCAGCCTTCTCAAGAGACAGGTGCATTTTTAGAATGATACTGAGCACATTTTATTTATTTAAAACACTTGCACCCCACTCTTTATTGCAAAGAGCAATTCCAGATTTCCCAATGGGTGCTAGTCATGTGTTCAGATAAACAAATTATTCTGACTCTTTGGGAAGTTCCTTCCCACATCTGATCTAGGTTGCTCTGTCTCAAGAAGTGTTAGCCATTCTAAATTTATCCTGTTATAGGTTGGGAACAAAATACTATACATGCCATAGCTGGGCTTGGGGATCTCCATTCCGTTTTAATGGCCAACAATGACCACAGCAAGAACCGGAAAATTAGCCCTCTGATATTTTAAACATTCTTTCTAATAAATCTATGGGAATTTCAAGGAAGTATCATAAATCATAAATATTGTCTAAAATATCTGTAGAATGAAGAGACAGAGAGAGCTCATAGTGACATTTCCCATTTTATTGTCACACATCTGACTTTATACTCAAATGTCTTCCAAACATTAATTTCACATAACATTTCTAGGAAGTAACACTGAGCTCTCTTTCCACTGCCGGCAGAGACTAAGAGCCAAATTAGACAAGACATTTGTTGGGTAGTTTGTTTTAGCCTCGCTTAAAAAAAAATGGCTGGCATAGGGAGCCAATGGGAGATTTCCTCCTATTGTGAATTATAGAAATGGGGTGTGATTCTGATCAGGACTATGGCAGAGGCAAAGGCTTAAAGCCTCTCTCCCCATGCCATGGTTCCAATCTAGCTCCGCACCCTGAACTGGCTAATTATATTTTAAACAACAGGGCAAACTACATGATAAACTTCATGTCTAGCTGGCTCTCAGATCCAGTAATTATAAACTTCATAATGGATAAGTTCTCACTTGGCTTCAGGATCATATTCAGCCCAGATTCGTTTGAACTCGTCCAGGTGATGAGGACCCAATATGGACCAATCCCGTGTGAGGTAATCAAAGTTGTCCATGATGACCGCAACAAAGAGGTTGATAATCTAAGGAGATATGCATTGGCACAGCTTAGGTGAAAAATAGGACAGGGCAGTGGTGCTGAGTAGTCCACTGGAATGAAGTTGGCTGAAGTCCTGTATAACAAACCCACATAAAACTGTAGAAAACATAATCAAGGGGAAATTTGTCTAGCACTAGAGTTCTGGCAGGAACTCTTCTCTGTGTTTTAAAAAGCAGCTGGCAGGTCTTCTTAGACAACAAGCCAAGCTATTCAGCCACTCTACTGTCCATATATTAATTTAAATTGTTTTTAAAGTGCAGACAACAGCCAAAGTGGGGAGGCAAAGCATGTCATGATGGATATAATGCAATGTTGGTTAGTTCAAGTCTCAGTGGTCAGTTCCTATGGCCTTTATGTACATACCCAGCTAGGTTCATATGTGCTAGTAGAAAAGTGGTCATTACACAAGCATGCTGTCAGAGGTACAATAAATGATTTAGCACACCACTGTGCTGGACCGTTTGCTGTGACATACTGAATTGCTGTTTGTGAATGTGACAAATCATTTGTCTGATTCACTTGCCACAGTGATCACACTTGAATACAGCTCTCAGCCATGGATATAAAAGAACTGGCCTGCCACTGCCGTAGGCCTAAGAGGCTAAATTGATGAAAGAATGAAACAGAGTATTCCACGGCGGCATTACTTTATAGCTGTGTGCTGTGTCAAATGTATTATTGTTGTTGTTATTGTTATAGTTTATTTATATACCACTTTTTGGCCAAAAGGCCCCCAAAGTGGTGAGCAAAATATTATAAAACATATTACAAAAAAAATTACATAAGAAATAACCAGTAAAAAATATACAGTAAAAAACACAATGCAACAAAAACAATGCAATACAACAAGAACAATGCAACAAGAACAGAGGACAGAACAAGAACAGATGTTAATATGAACTGTCATCATCTGAGAAAAAGAAGACAAAATCTATAATGAAAATCCAGTCATTTAGGAAGAGTAATCTCTGTTTCTTCAAGTGTCAGTAGTTGATTTGTTGTAAGCTGTCCAGGGAATGTTTCTTGATGGGCAGCTACAATATATACATTTAATAAATAATAAACACATTTAATAAAAACATTAATAATGAATACTAGTCTAATTTAGTTTTAATCTTATTAAATAACAACAGCTGATATCTGATCGTTGTGGATGGTGATACCATGCCCCAGGAGGGACTTAATACTGGGAACGATCTATCGTCCCCCTGATCAAAATGCTCAGGGAGACCTTGAGATGAGATATGAAATTGAGGAAGCATCCAAACTAGGAAATGTGGTAGTAATGGGTGACTTCAACTACCCGGACATAGACTGGCCGCATATGTGTTCCAGTCATGACAAAGAAGCAAAGTTTCTAGATATTCTAAATGACTATTCCCTAGACCAGTTGGTCATGGAACCGACCAGAGGGACGGCAACCCTGGACTTAATCCTCAGTGGGGACCGGGACCTGGTGCGAGATGTAAGTGTTGTTGAACCGATTGGGAGCAGTGACCACAGTGCTATTAAATTAAACATACATGTAAATGGCCAATTGTCAAGAAAATCCAACACGGTCACATTTGACTCCAAAAGAGGAAACTTCACAAAAATGAGGGGATTGGTAAAAAGAAAGCTGAAAAACAAAGTCCAGAGGGTCACATCACTCGAAAAAGCTTGGAAGTTGTTTAAAAACACTATATTAGAAGCTCAACTGGAGTGCATACCGCAGATCAGAAAAGGTACCGCCAGGGCCAAGAAGATGCCAGCATGGTTAACGAGCAAAGTCAAGGAAGCTCTTAGAGGCAAAAAGTCTTCCTTCAGAAAATGGAAGTCTTGTCCGAATGAAGAAAATAAAAAAGAACACAAACTCTGGCAAAAGAAATGCAAGAAGACAATAAGGGATGCTAAAAAAGAATTTGAGGAGCACATTGCTAAGAACATAAAAACCAACAACAAAAAATTCTATAAATACATTCAAAGCAGGAGACCAGCTAGGGAGGCGATTGGACCCTTGGATGATAAGGGAGTCAAAGGTGTACTAAAGAACGATAAGGAGATTGCAGAGAAGCTAAATGAATTCTTTGCATCTGTCTTCACAGTGGAAGATATAGGGCAGATCCCTGAACCTGAACTAACATTTGCAGGAAGGGATTCTGAGGAACTGAGACAAATAGTGGTAACGAGAGAGGAAGTTCTAGGCTTAATGGACAATATAAAAACTGACAAATCACCGGGCCCGGATGGCATCCACCCGAGAGTTCTCAAAGAACTCAAAGGTGAAATTGCTGATCTGCTAACTAAAATATGTAACTTGTCCCTCGGGTCCTCCTCCGTGCCTGAGGACTGGAAAGTGGCAAATGTAACGCCAATCTTCAAAAAGGGATCCAGAGGGGATCCCGGAAATTACAGGCCAGTTAGCTTAACTTCTGTCCCTGGAAAACTGGTAGAAAGTATTATTAAAGCTAGATTAACTAAGCACATAGAAGAACAAGCCTTGCTGAAGCAGAGCCAGCATGGCTTCTGCAAGGGAAAGTCCTGTCTCAGTAACCTATTAGAATTCTTTGAGAGTGTCAACAAGCATATAGATAGAGGTGATCCAGTGGACATAGTGTACTTAGACTTTCAAAAAGCGTTTGACAAGGTACCTCACCAAAGACTTCTGAGGAAGCTTAGCAGTCATGGAATAAGAGGAGAGGTCCTCTTGTGGATAAGGAATTGGTTAAGAAGCAGAAAGCAGAGAGTAGGAATAAACGGACAGTTCTCCCAATGGAGGGCTGTAGAAAGTGGAGTCCCTCAAGGATCGGTATTGGGACCTGTACTTTTCAACTTGTTCATTAATGACCTAGAATTAGGAGTGAGCAGTGAAGTGGCCAAGTTTGCTGACGACACTAAATTGTTCAGGGTTGTTAAAACAAAAAGAGATTGTGAAGAGCTCCAAAAAGATCTCTCCAAACTGAGTGAATGGGCGGGAAAATGGCAAATGCAATTCAATATAAACAAGTGTAAAATTATGCATATTGGAGCAAAAAATCTGAATTTCACATATACGCTCATGGGGTCTGAACTGGCGATGACCGACCAGGAGAGAGACCTCGGGGTTGTAGTGGACAGCACGATGAAAATGTCGACCCAGTGTGCGGCAGCTGTGAAAGAGGCAAATTCCATGCTAGCAATAATTAGGAAAGGTATTGAAAATAAAACAGCCAATATCATAATGCCGTTGTATAAATCTATGGTGTGGCCGCATTTGGAATACTGTGTACAGTTCTGGTCACCTCATCTCAAAAAGGATATTATAGAGTTGGAAAAGGTTCAGAAGAGGGCAACCAGAATGATCAAGGGGATGGAGCGACTCCCTTACGAGGAAAGGTTGCAGCATTTGGGGCTTTTTAGTTTAGAGAAAAGGCGGGTCAGAGGAGACATGATAGAAGTGTATAAAATTATGCATGGCATTGAGAAAGTGGATAGAGAAAAGTTCTTCTCCCTCTCTCATAATACTAGAACTCGTGGACATTCAAAGAAGCTGAATGTTGGAAGATTCAGGACAGACAAAAGGAAGTACTTCTTTACTCAGCGCATAGTTAAACTATGGAATTTGCTCCCACAAGATGCAGTAATGGCCACCAGCTTGGACGGCTTGAAAAGAAGATTAGACAAATTCATGGAGGACAGGGCTATCAATGGCTACTAGCCGTGATGGCTGTGCTCTGCCACCCTAGTCAGAGGCAGCATGCTTCTGAAAACCAGTTGCCGGAAGCCTCAGGAGGGGAGAGTGTTCTTGCACTCGGGTCCTGCTTGCGGGCTTCCCCCAGGCACCTGGTTGGCCACTGTGAGAACAGGATGCTGGACTAGATGGGCCACTGGCCTGATCCAGCAGGCTCTTCTTATGTTCTTATGATATGGAGTTAAATAGAACAGGTTAACTCCTTCACACTAGCAAGTCAGGTGGAAAGGCTTTGCTAACCACCTTAAAGACTAATTGTCTAGTTAATTGCATTTCAGTCACAGGCAAATCTCCCCATTTCCCTCTCTCTATTTCTCTCTCTCCAGAATAGCCTTTGATTGCTCTTCAACAATAAAGTCAGATACTAATCCTGATACCCATTGTCTGACTATCCCTGCCTCATGTGTCTGGTAGAATTTGCAGTCTGCTCTGTGGAGAAGTTTGCATTTGGATGGATCTGAGGATCACAGTAAGTGAAGTGCCTAAGACTCTGGCGATCAGAACCTCTGAAGTCTTCTTAACAGCCTTCCATCAGTAAGCCTGAAACAAACTATGTGCAGGGGCAAGAATAGGGCTGAAGAAACGCAACAGGGTTTTTCTTACGGCGGGGAGGCAGGGTGTTAAAACAAGAGCTGAAAGAGGTTTGAAAGAACCATTGCCTTCTGTAGCATACACACAGATATCTTTTGACCCACAGTTCTGCAAAACCTGTTTGACCAAAGATAGAAGTGGGATGAGAGTACACATGCAGCAATTCCTTCTATCAAATCACCTTTAACAATGTTCTGAAAAAAACAGACTTCCGGGAAGGGTGACTTCGCTTGTGCCTGCTTTTGGGACGGGCTCCCGCCTCAAAAGAAGCTTATTCAGATATAAATCAGTCAGAACATTTTTTTTTTGACTGATGAAATTTCTCCCGGGCAGGGAGAAACGTAGAGATCAACCTCAAAAGCCTGTTTTTGTTGGGAGGACTGGATTTCATTAATTTATGAGATAAGGTCCAGCCAACAATGCCAGACGGACTTCCTAACAAGCTCTATCTGTTTAAGCGATACGTTTATCTTTTCTTTAAAGAGAGAACGGACTAACAGGCAAGCACCCTTCTTTCTATTATTTTTTTTACTTGGTTTAAATTGTTGCAGCAAAAGGAGATTTGTCAGATTGATCGGCTTTGGACAATTTCTGGGTGAGATATAGCTCTTCTCTGTTATTCACGAAATTAACAGCTTATCTCTGTTTCTGTCGCAAAAAGCTGTCCTGGAAGTGCATTCTAAAGATAATAAACAGAAGAGGGATTTCTATTCCTGATTTCTATTCCGAGGAATATTATATTGTCTGGGACTATTCTCTTTTTGGTCTATTTTATTTTGACGAATCTGCTTCTTCACGACGCCACTAACTGTTTTGATGCTGGGAACTAAATTTGTTTTGCATTCTTGAACATAGAGAGATAAGGCAGGTTGCTCTGTTTATACTGTGATGTCATCAAGCCTGGAATATTAACCCAATTGTTGCTGAAATAAGAAGTGGTTCTTCTTTATTTTTGTTTTGCTTTGTTTTCGTGGTTTTAAAAATGGCAATCAAGAAAGTGGCTGAGAATCTGGAAGTAACTATGTTTCAGAAAATAATGGATGAGATTGAGATAACGAAACAAACCCTGCGACAGGGTAGTAAGGAGCTGAAAATTGAACTGAGCAAAATGACGCAGGAGCTTAAAGAAATAGGGGATCCTGTGAGAGAGGAGAATGAGATCAGAGATGAGAAAAGAAAAAATAAAGGGAAGATACAAGCCCTGGAGATTGGAACAAATGTGGAATTGGAAAAAGATCTGGAGTTTATGGATTTTAGAAATAAAATCTACTGTTTGGAATTTAACGTTATCTCTGAAGAAATTAATGAAGATATTAGAGATAAAGTTATCAATGGCTTGGATAATCTTCTGGACTGGAATGATGTGATGGAGCTTGATATAGAGAAAATCTATGGAATTAACTGCAGCCATGTGACAATGGAAAAACTCTTAAGAGATGAGCCAGTGCATTTTGTAAAAAAGAAGAACACAGATATGACTTTACAACAGTATTTCAGCAACTTATTCAGAATGGATGGCAAGAAAATATTTGGGATAGAGGAAATTCCCATCAGACTCTTATTATATGACTATGGCTACAACAGCAAGATTATTATGGAATACTGATAATGGAAGATTGGACACTGAAATTACTGGACTTAACAGGACTATTGAAGATGGAAGATGGAACTAATAGGGATAATGGAATAATGGCTATTGAAATTATTGGACCTAACAGATTCTGATGAGATGGATTAATCGAAATGTTTATTTGGACTATGGTTATGACAATAAGATTATTATAATTATTAACGAGATGGATTAATTGACATGTTTATTTGGAGAAAAATTGATAGATATATTTCTTAAAGAATTGAAACCTCTGTTTGACTTTTTGTGGAAAGAATAAAGTAATGTTTATGAGATTTGATGATTAATTAAGATAACTACTGGAGGAAAGTGATTTTATAATATGATTTAAGAGACAGGATTGTTATATATTGTAGATCTATAACTGATTTCATATGTGACAAATGGGAAGTCAACATTTTATTTTTTTTTGTTTAATCATTTTTGTTTTGTTTTGTTTTTTGTCTTTGAATGTTTTATGATTTTGTTTTCTATGTTTTATGAAAATTTGAATAAAAATTATTGTAAAAAAAAAAACAATGTTCTGAAAAAAACAGCAGGATCCTCTGTTTCTAACCTCGTTTCATTGTTAAGGCTTGGTTTGGAATTGTCTTTAAAACTGCTGCACTCTGGAGTTCCAAGGAGCAGCAGATTTACCAAGCCCTGTTGCATATGGAATAGAAATGAAGCCTTAGAACAAGAATAATGTGCATGTTATTCTTGTGCTGTAGTGTAATCCTTAAAAGTGTGAGCTGCATGGCAGGATCCTCAGTTCAAGTCTCATATCAGCCTTGAATTCATTAGGTGGTCTTGGAAAAAACACTATTTAGTCTGCCTCAGTTCTTCACTTGCAATATGGGGATGAACTCAGGTACTGAGTTATGTACACCACATCCACACCATACTTGTAAAGTATGAGTGCTTTAAATGTATGGTGTAGATGTGACCATAGCCAAAACAGGGTTACTGAGAAACAAGAAGGAGGTGTCGGCATGCTTGGGGAATCTCCAAGGATTGCAGAAGGGGGTTGGTTGGTAGAGAAATCTCTTTAGAAACAAACAAACAAAAAATCTAAAGGGACTAAAAAAAAAGGCCCAAGCAGCCCAGTGAGGACCAAGCATGCTCAGTGATCACAGAATGACATGTGACTGGGAGGGACAGAGAATAGAATAAAGTTTCCTTTATAAAATCATGTCTGGCTGAGTGGACCACTGAACAGGAACTGAACAGGAACACTACACGCTAAAACAGGGCTAGGAACAGTATTTATTTTCATGTGTCTGGGGGAGGTTGAGGGTCTTACTTTAACAGCAGAAAGACAGCATGCGAGAGGGACTTTGACTCTCTCTCTCTCTCTCTCTCTCTCTCTCTCACACACACACACACACACACACACACACACGTCCTCCCCTCAGTCTGTTGCTCCAGGTACATTTCTTTGATCTCTGATATTGGAGTCAGGAAGGTGGAGAGGTGCCAGAGCAGTCAAAGTAGGGTGAAAGGTGTGGGAGAGGGAGGATTCTGCAGCCTTCTCCTGTGCACCCATTTTCTTGTGAATGAACAACTGAGTGGGTGCCTTGTCATGCCTAGTTTGATGATGATGCTTGTTACTGCACCACATTTCTCCATAGGCTGGAAGTATGTGTTAACTGATTAGGAAATAAGCACAAGATTAGAGAGAGGAAAAGAGCATACCAGGAATGCACATAGCATGTAGAAGCTCATGAAGTAGAAATAAGCAAAGCTTGTGCCACAAGTATATTCTTCACCAGCAGCATAGTCAGACTCGGGGTCACACAGCTTCCCATAGCTGGCAGCCAATAAGATCTCCTGCCAGGCCTCACCAGTTGCACATCTAAAGAAAGAGGGAAAGTGAAGCAGGGGTTCCTTTTGAGAATTCATCAACTAGATTAGAGGGCATATCATGCTTTTGAAAGGGGATAAAGAGACCAGCATTCTTTGAGTCTAATCCTGGATATTGCAAAATCACAACCATTTCCCCATCTCCTTTTTTGGAACATTTTTTTCTGAGTTGACAGAATTAAAAGAAAAGTCCACAAATTACAGATGAAGGTCTATTCAGGTATGTAGCAGGATGAGAGAAACCTTAAGGGCCACCAGGCACTGTACCTGCTCTGTAGCCCTAGTAACTCATCTCCAGGTAGGTGGTATGTTGGCAAATTGCTTTAAATAAAACTATAATTCAGTCATGCTCTGCCAGTAGTGAGTCTGGCTTGTTCATCTGTTTAATATTGAACAAGAAGGTTGGGAATTCACGTCGTCATGAATGGACTCTATATGTACACTTGTAAACTTCTCTGGCAGTAGTAACACTAGGTGTGGTACATCTGTCATGGGCCCAGAGCAAACAGGGGGCTCAAAACTTGAAAAGCAGAAATACACTCACTGTTCTGTTGGCATTTTTTATTTTTAATTCAGCTTCAAAGAGTTTTCGCAACTGATCAGCAAATCAGCCCATTCCCTCTGCAGGTTTGGCTAATGGAAATGCTTTGATCTGGTGACTAGCATGTTTACCATCTCAGGCTGATTAAAAAAAAAAAAAAGCACTCAAGCTGCTCCCACCAGACTTCTCAATAAAAAGGAACAGAGTTTGACTAGCATCATGTGCCCCTATTTCCAGAAGAGAGAGATGGAGATGCACAGGAACCGGCAGAACAGTGAGTGTGTTTCTACCCTGAGTTTTCCTTTTAAAAAGTCTCTAGCCCCTTTAGAATGAAACTTATGAATGTGCATGCACCATTCACAGCTATTGCTTTGTGAAAGTTGAGCCTGCTCACACCTTTGTATTTTAAACTAATGAGTCAAGTCTGAGCTGTGATTGCTAGAGAAATGTAGAGTCATACAAGTTCAAGGGAAGACTCAAAATGACCCAGGAAGTCTCTTTTCCAGTCAGTGGAAAAGGAGTTTCCTAGTTCATTTTGAAGCCATTTTTGAGTTTTCTGTGGTGTATGTATCAATCTATATATTTCTCTCTAGATTTGAACAAATATTGGTTTCAGTTTGAAGAAATGTTCTGCTTTATTGTGAAGTTGTTGTTGTTGTTTGTCTTCCCTGGTGAAGTTATTGTTACCCAGAAAAAAATAACTGAGAAGATTTTAGTGGTTGCACTAATTAGGCAGGAGCAACTCTCCTGGCGGGGCAGAGCTGCAACAATAGCTTCCCAGTGGGAACAACACTGCCGCATACAGGGAGGGAGAAGGGCAAGGTGGTGGCAAGGGTGAGGCTGTGTAGATGCACCAATGGGAACACAGGATTGTCCCCAACTATGCCACTGCCTCCCCTCTCCCCCTTCCAGCATATGGCAGCAACACTGGCCTGTGGCTATTTTTAATGGCAGGTACACATCTATTTATTTATTATTTGATTTATATCCCGCCCTTCCTCCCAGCAGGAGCCCACTTGTGCTAACCTTGGAATCAAGCCTCTATTATGTTTGCTGGGGATTTACTCAGGGCCTTTTCGGATGCTAAAGGCCCTTCACTCAAGCATGCCCTGAAAGGAAGAAGTGGCCATCCACATATGAAGAAGTACAGTGGAAGGGCCAGAGCCATCACAACTCAGGGGAGGGTTAGGTGGCACAGACCTGAATAGCAGTAGCACTGCTTGTGGGAAGGTCTGGAAGTTGTTGTTCCGATTTATTTCGGTTCCATCAACCAGAGCAATTTTCCCAAACATCTGTAAATTAGAAGGTTAGTTCATCATCTGCAACAACCTGCTGCTATTGCAAACATCCATTCTTAGTGTGCTACTCTGATAAACTCGTGCTTTTTGTGCCAAAACCCTTACCTCAGGTTTGTTGCTACTGGATTGGATCCAGACTTAATCATGCTTAGAGCAGACCCACTGGGATCAATTGGGCAAGTTAATAATAACTATCTTAAGTTGCAGTGATTTCTACTTGAGCTGTTTAGTTTCTTTCTGATTCTTCTCCCCCCCCCCCGTGACGTGACTGCAGTTCAGTCACCCTGGACTCATTGAACTTATAAGAACATGACAAGACCCTATTGAATCAGGCCCAGGAAACATCTAGTCTAATGTCTGGTTTCCTACAATGGCCAACCAGATGCTTCTGGGAAGCCCACAAGCACGACACGAAGGGAACAGAACTTCTCTGTTCTGTTACTCCCACCACACCACACCCCAGCAACTGGTATTTAAAGGCATTCTACCATTAACCCTGGAGATTCGGTTTAGCTATTAATTGATGACAGATGTATTCTCCATTAATTTGACTAATTCTTATTAAAAGCCATTTACGCCAGTGGTCAGTCCCACAGAACTCATGGGACTTATTACTGAGTGAATCTGCACAAGATTGGGTTGTAAAACCCCCAAACTGAAAGTCCATAAGAACTGTATTAATTCCTTTGGCATCATTTGGAATGACTTCCCCTCAGTTCACAGGTCAATGGAGGAGGACATAGTACCTGCAAGGAATGACAATTTAATGGAACAGATTATGTACTATGTCAGGAGATATACATCTTATTTGCAAGCTTGCTGTTGACTCTTGGGATGCAGAACCACTCTGAACTCTAGCTTTTCTATATGCAGTGCAAATTGAATACTGTGCTCACTTCACAGAACACATAGTGCTCCAAGCAACTGTGTTGAGGAGAACGAGGAGCTGACAACAAGCAAGGCTTCCAAAAGGGGATGACCGTATGATCTCTGACCCTATCTACATGGATGATTTATTAGAACTGGGATCTTGACTTAGACTTCCACTGAGGGAATACAAGCATTTTCTTGCATCCTTACCTGCATCCCAATCACAGCATAGATAAAGAACAACATCACAATCAGCAAAGCCACATGGGGCAGTGCCTGTGGGACAAAGACAGAAGAACCCAAGGGTCACAAAATGGCACCACAATAATGAGCACTGAACGAGATGGAAAGTGTGGAACTGCAGTGCTTGCCTTCACCTCACCCAACCCCTGGGACCCTTCAGGCACTTACCTGGAAGGATTTGATAAAAGTCCAGAGTAAATTTCGAATGCCTTCTCCTCTGCTCAGCAGTTTTACCAGCCGTAGGACACGGAAAAGCCGGAAGAAAGTGATGGAGATTCGGCCGCTCTCATCAGGATCTATGGGAAGCTGTAGAAAGAGCACCTCCTTCAGGCAGTGAACAAGCATGAAGCAGACAGAAGGAGACACACTTTGTTGGAGAGCAGATCTGGTGTGTAGAGCAGGCTTGTCTGTACTAAGACAGCAACCATCTACAATTAAGTTGTGGATTAGGGGCCAGCCTAGGAGGCATTATTGAGACCTGGGCGGTCAGGCTGGAAAGTGTTGACCTTCCTCAGTTCTGTCCGTCTGGGTCCTCAATGCACCACCAACATAGCCTTGGGGGCTGGAGGTGGGGAGTGGTTACTGTGATTTATAAGGATTCAATCTCTCTCTCCTGGTTTCGGTCCAGCAGAACACTAGTTTGAATGTTCATATGTGGTGTTGTGGACTAGAGACCAATTGGGGATTCTGTTGGTATATCATCTGCTGCCTAGCAGTCTCCCTGCCTGAGCTGACAGGAGTGGTCTCAGCATTGGTTCTGAGGACCCTCAGATTGATTGACTACTGTAATGTATTGTACCTGGGCTTGCCTTTGAAGACTATTTGGAAACTTCAGTTACTTCAAAATACAATTGCCAGATTGTTGACTGGGACTGGTTGGTAGGAATGTACCTCACAGGTCCTGAAAGAAATTTACTGGCTTCTGGTCCATTACTGATCACTATTCAAACTGTTGATATTTTCCTTTAAATGTCTATACACAGGTTAGGTACCTGAAGGTATACCTGTTCCCATTCCAAACTGCGAGTGTCATCCAGATGTCCCCACCATCTGAGATAAGGCAGGAGTTTGTGGATTTCCCTTCCCAGAAAACAATCTTGGCACCAGATAGATCTTTTGGGTGGTATTCAACTGCATTTTTGTCCTAGCACAAGGATTAGCCCTAGTACAAGGGTTTTTTCCTCCTCTTCACTTGCACACACCCCACCATCCCCAAATCTACTCTGGAGGGTCAGGAAAAAACCCAGAACAGATGTAGGGGGCACCTGAGAGGGGGAGATTATTCCACTGAGCAAGGAGGAATTATCTGCTTAGCATTGTGTTGAATAAATCTATCATTTTTGGCATCTAGCAAAAGCATTTTTGTTCTCCCAGGCTTTGTAATAAATCTTAATGTGTTTTATTTGTTGTTATATTTTATTTCTGTATTTTTTGTAAACCACTCTGGAAGCTTTGCTGAAGGATAGCATATAAATATATTAAAGGATTAAACAAATACATAAAACTTACCTGTGGTGTTGCCTCTCCAGTGGCTCCTTGGATCGCCAGCTCCTTCGTCTGTAAATACATTCCATGGCAATAAGCACAGCAATGATTGCAACACAGGTAGAACTAGGGCCCCAGAGCCACCAGCATGCTAAACTAAAGGATAGGGTAATACTAACAGGGATCATTGCATGCTGATTCAGGTTTGGAACACAGGAAGAAGGTTCATGCCACCGCTATTATACTCATATTCCCTATAGAAAGTTGTATCTCTTGGTTCTCAGCCTAGCAATTCCTCCCTGGACTACCATCATGCTATCTGTAGAACACTTGGACTTCTGGCTTTACTGAAACTAAGGATGCATCTCTGCACCATCAAAAATCATGGGCCCATCATAGCAGGAAGGAAGTGAGAGAAAGGGTCAGTGGACACAGTTTGTACCTCTTAAATAAGGATTAGGTATTGGGTGATTTGGTGTCATCACAGGTCTTATTGACACACCTATGCTACTAATGCAAACTGGATCAAAGCTGCTGTAACTGCCATGGCCTTTCCCAAGGAACCTTAGGAACTGTGGAACTTAGTAGCTGTGTGTGGATACTGGATATAAAGACTAACTTTAGCAGAACTATAGTTAGTATGGAGGGCTCATTGGGGGGAAGCCATGGCAGTTTAAACCAGTTTAGATTTGCAGTGCAGACATGTCCCAACACTGTGCGAATATTGCTGGAGCGATCCTTGTAGCAAGTACTTCAGTGCATATTCAATGCACAGTCCCATGATGTATTTGCAGAGCACATTACCTGGGTCAGCTGTGCGACAGCACATATCTGCTGCAAAATTATCTATGGATTTATTCTTGTACAGAGTAGCAAAAGCATAATTTCAAAAGTAACAATGGCATTCAGAGTTCAGTTTTGTGCCTGGTGGTTACAAGATCTTCAGGTCTTGCTGTATCTTCTATAATGAAGCTCCACAGAATAAGTCTGCAACCTGGACCAGGAATGGAAGTGAGATGTTCTGTACCCTAGATGCATAGTGTTGCGTTTGCTGGTACTCACTGTGCATCAGAAATGAAAACTGGCAATGGCAGTGCCAGTGCTGCCCCTATCATCTGCTTTGCAGGACTGTTCTTTTGGTGCAACATAAAAATGCCACTAAAGCAGCGTTAGACATTTCACATAAAAAGCTGAAAGCTAGAAGCTGTTAGTTCTATGCAACAATGCCTTATACATATTATATTACATATAATGTAAAAAAGAATGTGATATATTCCTGCTAACCCTGTGTGCGTGTTACCCCAACCTCTTGTGACTAGGCTTCTATCTTTGTTGAACACATGAAAGGGGTGGGGGCAGATAAAACCAGCTCCCTCCCACCACCAGCATCATCTTCTCCAGAGGTTCACAACTATCTCTCCTTTGCCCTCCTCTAGGGCTGAGCAGTGTCTCTGAAGACTCACTTTTTATATCAGTCTCATGCAATCCACACTACTACAGAAGGACATGGCAATAAGGAATGGTCGAGGAAGGGAAAAAAGGGATATATGAAAGAAAAGGTTGTCCACAACAAGCTCATGCAGCTGATATTTACAATGCCATTACAGCCACCGCTTAGGCAGTACAATCCACCTCTGGAAGCAAGAATTGTCTGTCAAGAGAATAAAAGAGTCAGCGAAGGAATCCTAGAACTGCAGTGCAAAGGTAGAGAAGTGAGAGACAGAGAAAGGGAGACAAGGGATGGATAGGAGGAGGAGTCATTTTCAGAGACAGAAAAAAGGCGGTCCACAGCAACAGAGCAGGGACATAATGGAAGATGCTATGAGAGTCACGATAAGGAAGACAGGCAGAAAGGAGGAAGGGATGAAGGACTTGAGGAGGGATACATGGAAAAATGGCAATTGGATAGAATATTGACCCATGTCTACAGCACTAACTTGAAGAGAAGAGCACTGAACTGAGGACTACAACTGGCCTGAACAGAGTCTAGAGTCCCCAATTAGAAATGGACTTTAAAAAGCAGCCCAGAACAGTCAAAGTTCCACCTCACAGGAACTTGCAATAAGTCTTGGATGTAGAGGTCCACTTGAGCGTTTTTTAAAAGACCCATATGTTCCTAAATTAGATGCCTACATCTGTCTATGACACATGACCAGATACAGTGAGATGGTCAAAAGACAACCCATGAGTCAGACTTCAAATGGGGATTAGGTGCTATTAGGCACCTCTTTAAGAGATTAGGGTTTTCAGTTTGTCTTTTCCACACAGAGAGCTCCTAGTGTGACATATCATGGTCAGATCAGAAGGGTGCAGCTCTTGGAGTGCTCTCCACCATGCTGAGTTCTTCTGAAAACATCCGCCATTTATTTTATACATTGGAAAAATCCAAAGATTGAACAGAATAATGACCTGGAGAGGAGGAGGGAAGGTGTCTTTTTGTAGAATTTAACAAGATGACTCATACCAAGAAAAACATTTTACCGATAAATGCTTGCTACAACTATTTTTTAAATGCATTCAACCAAAGCTGATCAATGTCCAGATGTAGACATTTTAAAATCCTGCCCCTGTGCTAACATTTGTGTTTATACCTGCTGCAGATGGTTACATTGACTCCAGCAGCAAAGAAATGGATGTGTGTCTTTGTTGGATCAGTGTTGTTTCCCCCTTTCTTGTCTAGAAACTCTGCTTGAGCAAAGTGTTCTCTTTTACACAAAGCAACATATGATCACTATGAAAGGTCCACAAATAATGTCGGAGGTACTTTATCACCCTTGCTGTCATTTATTCTTGGAGAGGAGACCATTAAAAATAACATCTTTCACCTCATCTAATCAACTCACCTAGCAGGGAATTTTTTAAACATCAATATACAAATAAATGAAACAAATGGACTAGAAGGAAGGAGAGAGGAAGAAAAGACGGGAAACACAAAAACAGACTTAATGCCTAGGTTTGTAAACCAAAAATATAATGTTCTGGAAGAGAAAAACAGAAGCTTTAAAAGTGACTTTGCTTTCTGTAGAATCAGAACAGGATTGTGTAATCCAGTCAACACCACAGGGTGTAAAAAGGGCATTTTGTGAGAATTAAGGTCCAACCATTATCCCTCTTACATTCTTGCAGCTCCCGGCTGTTCAGGGGGAAGCAGCATTCCAGTGGGACAGATAAAGAACTCTGAGAAAAATGAAATTAGGGCAAGAACCATTCTGTCTCCAATTCTGAGCCAAACAACAAGTGCCAAGGCAAGAAAGGCAGAATACTTACCCATCCCAAGTCCTCAGACTAAATTCCTGAATATGATTGAGCTTGATTGCTTTTCACCTTAACCACTTAGCAACTAGATCTCCCATCAGAGTCTTTCAGTCAGCTAATGAGTCAAGGCTATTCAGTAAGAGTATTTAAGTGGATGGGCTAGTGTGGTTGTAAATCTAGTAGATAAAATCTTGGTTGTCCCTAAGGACACCCTCTGCCCCCAGAAACAGAACAACAAAATACTCAGCTGTGTGTTGATGGCTAAATCCTTGGAATAGCACTTTGCACTTGGGCTTGGAAGCAACTCATCAGACAGGGAAGACCTTTGTGCTGACACTTCCTAATACTTAGCACTGGCTGATAAGGCAAGCTGGATCAATAAAAAAGCATAACAGTTTTTTCCAGGGGCTGGAGTATATAAAAGAAGACTATGCTCAATATAAGGGGGCAATGGTTTTGGTCTTAGTAATATGGAGTCAGGCACAAACACTGTTGATGAATCCTATTCTAGATATGCCTCCTTTTAAAGCAGTTTCTATAGCTGTTGCTAACTGGAAATACAAGCATTAGCAGTGCATTGAACTCATGAAGCCACATGAATGCATTTTAATCCAGCAAAATCTACTCATGTGCTCTCTTTATTAAGCACACACAATGTGCTATTTCACCTATGGTATATTTTCAATATGCTCTGGTGTATATCATAGCATTCATGCACATGTATACAGAAGGCACAATTTATATATGCAAGTATTGCCATGAAGACAGTCACGCTATAAATACATGTAATAAGCAGATACTTGAAACATGGTTGCCATGGACAGCAAAGCAGAAATTATCTGCAGGTACCATGAGGCAAGCCATCACAAGCCTGATTTCATACAATATTTGCCAGCTACATATTACTTGCCAAGGACATACATTTAGAGAACACATAGAGATGGCTGAACAGGTGACGTTTCCTGGGCATGGGGTTACCTAACGGTGCTTTACTTTATTGGCAGAGATTTCCAAGGGTCACAGTATATACTGGGCTCATCTGATTTTGTGTGTGAGATGCCTACAATTCCCTAAGCTCATATACCCTTTTATCTCCTTCTGAAGGAAACTGAAGTTGAGCAATAGCTTCTGTGAATCAGATATTCTATTTGGACATGAAAGAATCCCATTGGTGGGGAAGTTGGGAGACTGCTGCTGCTGCACAGAATGAGCTGTCGTTTTCTCATCTTCTCTTTCAAGGCTGCCCTATTTAAAATATACCCAGCCCCCACCTTCCTCCAGTGCTGGATGCCTTTCACTTACATCAATCTGACTCAGGATGACATCAATGATACTGCCAATGACTATAAGGAAATCAAAGACATTCCAAGGGTCCCCAAAGTAGCCCTGGAAAAAAAGAAGAAGAAAATGGGCTCCAAAGAAGTGAGATTAGGCTAGACTACAACAAAAGATAGAACCTTTCTGGCATCTTCCCAACCTAAGGACTGATGCTGAAACTTGTTAAGATGAAAAAGTTTACATGCAGCCATTCCCCTCCCTCCTCCCCAACAGTCTCTTTGGAGTATCCCCACTTAAATGTGGCATGTGCTACTCTAAGCCAGAGGGAGGGAACCTGTGGTTCTCCAGATGCAGTTGGACTACAACTCCCCTCATTCCTGACCATTGGCCATGCTGCCCAGGCTGATGGGAGTTGTAGTCAGTCAGATCAAGGGTGTGTTTTGCCATGTGCATTGGTCCAGATGATATTAGAGGCAATCCCATGGTTGTCATGGTGGCCATGAAGTCCTGAGCCGGACCTATGAGCCCATCATCGGTGTGTATGTTGAAGTCATTCAGGACAACAGGCCAGCTCCATCAGCTCAGGGACAAAGGCAGTTGGGCAGTGGGGTGGACGGTACACCAACAGAACCCCTACTCTGTCTCTCTGACCTAACCCCAGGTGCACACACTCAAAGCTGGAGGTGTTAGGGACAGTATATCTGACAGGGGAGATGGATTCCCTGTAGACAGTTGCAACCCCACCACCCCTTCCCCTGGATCTAGGTTGCTGGAGTACCACAAAACCTGCTGGACAGAGCTGGGAAAGACCTACTCCGCTTTGGTCATTTAGCCAGGTTTTGGTGATACAGGCAAGGTTGGCATGTTCACCCAGGATTAGATTCTGAAGGATATTAGTTTTATTAGTCACCAACCTTGTGTTCATCAGCAAGATAGTAAGATCCAAGGGATTCCCAGCATAGCTAGCAGCATCCCAGGGGTTGGAAGGGGGACCAGAAGGGATGCAAGCACAAAGATGTCTTGCATCCCTTCCGCTGTACCTGCCAGTTCTGCCTCCCACTGCTCTGGGGGATTGGGCAATCCCCTGCCCAATATTGCCTCAGTGACAGGCCCCTGACTGCTCCCCCCCAGATATCCCCCCAACACATGTTAAAAGGAGCCCATACTGAAAAATTAAATTACATTAAAAACATTAAAAAATAAAATCTCCCTCATATAGTTCTCTTTCACAATCCTATTCCCTCTTCCCCTCTCTCCCCTACCCCCCCCGCAATTTATATAGCTCCACTTGCTCCCTTGGTAGACTTCTCAATAGGGCTTCAGCATCAGTTCTTTGTCGGGAGAGGATTCCCCGATGATTCCTCAACTGCCCTTGCAGAGGTGATCAAATTAGTCCAGAGTACTGGGCGATTCCTTAGCGACTCCAAGTGCATTGAGCAACACACGCCAAGGCACTTGCCTTGGCTGGAGATGGCTCTTATGAAGCGGAGCTCTGTTCCCTTCCCTCTGGCAGTTGTCCTCTCCCTCGTTAGCCCCCACTGGCTTCAGCTGACACCCAAGGCTGTCTGCAGGAAGGTTCTTGCACGGAGTTAGTTCTTGCTGACACCCGAAGAAGCTTGCAGGTGGGATTTTGCAGGAGGCAACAGCAGCAAGGTGTAATTTCTGCTGGGTCCTCTCTTTCACCATATGGCGGGCCACCCCTGTTTTCAGCAAAATGGCAGACCTGCTTCCTGCAAGGAGCCTTATACATTCACATCCAACACTTACCTTCACCTTGAAGGCTATAAGTTTAAGAATCATCTCCACAGTAAAGAGGATGGTGAAGACCACATTGAGGATATCTGAGACTTGGTTCATTGTCTCTGATTGATTATAATGCTGTAAAGATAGTTGAAAGCAGAGCATTAGTTTTGGTTAAAAATAAAGCTCTTGATCTAGATCTAAAGGGAATCTACATTATGTCAAAGGAAGAAATGGCTGTATTAGAGATTGCTAGGTAAGGAGTAAAAGACAGAGATATGCACACAGAACACAAGCTCAGACAATGAGTGCGCGAGTTAATGCAAAGTGGCTCACTGGCAAATTACCTCCACGGGCAATGCATCTCATTGCTTACTTGCATTTCTAAACATAAGTTCAATAGAGACCCACTATTTTGCAACTTTTCTTCTCCAGGTAGACATGCCTCAGGATCCCACTATCACCACCACCACTACTGCCATTCCCCAGCTGGGCAGGAATTCTTCTCCTTACCTGCATGCCCAAGCAGATGGTGTTCAGTGTGATCAGGAAGAACATGAGGTACTCAAAGTAGGAGGAGGTCACCACATACCATATCTGGTACTGGTAGGGGTTCTTGGGAATGTAGCATCTCAGAGGGCGTGCTTTCAGTGCATATTGGACACACTGGCGCTGGAACAAGAGGAAATACAAGGTGTGAATAGGGCTGAGAAGGTTAGGCAGTACCATTCACACTCTGGCTATGTCATGTGTAACAATAATTCTCAGGGTGTACTGTCACACCACAGATGTTAATTATCTCAGCATTATCAAGTTGATTGTTTTATCACCTATCACAATTGTTGTAAATGGTCACTGTGCTTATTATACAGCCACAAGAGTGGCTGACAGAGCTCCAATGACCAGAATGGTTTAACAGTCAGCCCCTCTTCTGGGGATGGTAGCTCTGTGAGGTGTATAGGCCTCTCCTAGCAACTCTCAGCACCCTTCACAAATTACACTTCCCAGGATTCTTTGGGGGAAGACATGACTGTCTAAAGTGAAATAAAGGTCTGGTAGATGTGGCCAGGGACAGCTTTGGTTTACATTTGGGTGGGAGACTACATGTGTCTGCTGTAGAATAAAAACATGGGGGAAACCCTGAAAAACAATGATACTGTTCACAATGCTTTCCTTTTGGAAAGGAAAGGGGTTTTCCTTTGACCCTCTGCCCAGTGCCCACCCACCCAATCTCCTCCCCTTGCTCTCCCTCTCCCCTTCCCCCTCCTTCCTGCCCCTCCCTCATGTTTTACCTATCCTAACCATGATTGTACAGAAGTAAATCCCACTGAACTTAAAAAGCATGCAAATGATCAAATCTGCCCTCCTGTCCTCCTCCCTCCTATCCTCTCCCTTTTGCACCTTCCCTCCCCCTTTCTTTGCCCCCTCCCTTTCCAATCACCTCCCACTCCTTCCCCCCTCTCCTGTCCCCTCCCCTCCCCCTCCTCCTCTTCCATGTTCAGTTTTACCTATTCTAAGCATGATTGCATGGGAGTAAATCCCATTGAACTCAATAAGCATGCAAAGGATCAGACCTGCCTTTCCCCTCCCCCTCCCCTCTCTCCTCTCCTTCAGCCTCTCTCCTTCCCCTCCCCTCTTCCTCCTCCCCTGCCCACTTCAGCCTCTCTCCTTCCCCTCCCCTCTTCCTCCTCCCCTGCTCACTTCAGCCCTCCCTCCCTCCTCCTCCTCCTCCCCCATGGTCAGTTTCATCTATCCTAAGCATGATTGCACAGGAGTAAATCCCACTGAACTCAATCATGCAAATAATCAAACCTCCCCTCCCCCATGCTCCCATGTTACCAAATTCTTCCAAGCTACACAGGAAGTGGATTGGACTGTGAAAGACCAACCCAAATTGTGTTTGCATTTTGACAAATTTGTAGGGCAGTACAATATCTCAGAGAGGGGTCAGGTCTCCTGCTCCCCTGGTGCATTCACTATAGTTGCTCAATTTCCCTGCTTTTTAAAGTTTAATAGAAATATCTGTTGCTATAAGTACATTCCTAAACCACAAGGTTTTTTTTTTTTTGCCTATTAGTGAATTTTGCATACATTCTAGCTCTGTCACCATTACTTTTTGCATTTCATTTCCTTCTGACCTCACTGTTTCCACCTGCTAACTGAAGACTGAATTTCATGGAGTGGACTCTAGTCCATGAAAGCGTATGCAATAATAAACTGTTGCTCTTTAAAGTGCCACAAGCTACACTTTTTTGTTTTTGCTTCAACACAGACTAACATGGAAATTCTTCTTAATGAAGCATCATTATTCCTTGATCTCTTGAAGTTCACTAATACCACCAAATGTTACGTGTGGCCTGTTCTCCCCATTAAAACAAAACAAGATTGCTTAAATAGATTTGCTTCCCAGACGCAAACAGCACCCTGGGGTTGTTTGGAACCATGGATAATCAGAATTCTATTTGGAAGAGAACTCTTCTGAGTCCAGCAAATTGAGGGAACTGGGGCGGAATGAGGATCAACACCACAGATTGAGATATTAGTACCCTAACTGTAGAAAAGTTGAGCTAAATGACAACATTCTGGGAGGCCACATGTCAATGGTGGGTGGTGTCAGAAGCAAAAGTGAGCAGAACAATGAATGAATGAATGAATGAGTAATTTATTACGGTGCATAGACCAGCAAAAATTGCACAATAGTAAAAACCATTAAAAGAATATAAAATTTAACAATTAAAATAGTTAAGCCGAAGATGCTGCCGTAATTGAATTCATAAAGGAGTCAGTATTACATTAGCCCTCCGTAGTTAAGCGCTTTCTGCAGCATATGGTGGCTGCACAGAAGCTTGCCACCTTGGCAGTCACTTGGGGGGTGAAATCTGATAGAAGAAATTTCACATAAAAGGCTTCTTCCCAGCCAGGTATACTTTGAAGGATGGGGAAAATTAGGACAGAGAGTAAATCGCGATAGAAAGTACAGTGCAGTAGAACGTAAATCGCGATAGAAAGTACAGTGCAGTAGAACGTAAATCGCAATAGAAAGTACAGTGCAGTAGAACGTGAATCGCAATAGACAGTACAGTGCAGCAGAACGTGGTCCACTGTCTCGATTGCCCCTTCTCCACAGGGACAAAGTTGCTCCTTAACAGGAATTTTTTTAAACTTTCCATCCAGATAGACCGATGGTAGAATATTAAATTTGGCTCGAGTGAAAGCTTCAGAACAATAAATGTGAATTTTACTTTTGTACAGAACACTAATTTCTTCACACTCGCATATTTACGTCCTCCATCCAGGCAAGTAAGAAACATATTGCAGCCAGGAAAAAAAAACAAGGAGAGAACAACGCAGGCCTGATCGGGTGTGTGGCTCAGGAGGATGAGTGGCGTAGGGAGAGTTCTGAGGGCCAGACAGGCATGGAGGGCCACATTTGGCCCATGGACCTGAGGTTCACCATCCCTGTTCTATGATTCCCACCCCCCAAATGCAACAGAGCTTTCAAAAGCCAATGAGTCGTTCAAAAGACTGCCAGATTCAAAGTTTTTACTATTCTGAGGTGAATGAGATCCAGCCTATGCCTGGTTTTGATCTGGCCTAGAATCCCCAAATTATCTCTTGCTCTGATACGTTTCGTACTCCTCTTGCCTAGAACCTTTACTTGCAATATCTAAATCTGGCTCAGCTCATGCCATCCCTGCCAGTTCACCAGATGTGCCATACCTGATTCTTGTTCAGCTCACAGTCTTTGTACTCCGTTTCCCCTTGCTCCTGGAAAGTTACAATGATAAAACCTACAAAGATGTTCATCATAAAAAAGGCTATGAGGATGAGATAGATGATAAAGAAGATGGCAATGCCCATTCGATAGTTGTATATGGGTCCCATGTCCTCACTGTGGGTATCAATTGCTTGGTACAATAACCTGGAAAGGTTAAAAACGCAATCAAGATTAATGGGCATGGACAAGAGGCCTTTGAAGAAATGGGCTGTGAAAAGACTTCGTTTGATGGGTTATCAGGCCAGGTGCCCATGCCTCCTTTGACAGGGGCTGCCCACTCTCTCAAAGGGTTTTCCATACAATCAGTTTATAGCTGAATAAATGTACAGCTATAACTCATTTGCTGGGTGCGTTCCAGACAGCTTTTTTAAAAATTCCACTGTAGGTGTATTATTCTATTTAAATTCTCAAAACACAATATTTTATTGCTGAGAAAAAAAAAATTTAACCCTAGCAACTGCATCAGTTATGATACCAACTGCCATGGTTACATGAATGCCTTGCGCAGCTATTTGTGCCTATAACATCATTAGTGATGTGCATTAAAGTGTCTCCTTTCTGTGCCATTTTGCTTGCACAATATAGCTTAGCTAATTAGCAACAGTAGCAGCATACCAGCTACTTCCTTTATATATTCCCAACAGCCCACCTTGAACCCTTCCTCCATATTGGGTTCTGCACTTACTCTGGCCATCCTTCAAAGGTGGATACAGTGAAGAGAGACATCATGGCTGACAACACATTATCAAAGTGGAAATCATTGCGTGACCACACTCGCTTATGTACCACAACCTGCGTTGGATCAGCATCAACGTATGTGATGAAGTATCCCCTGGGATGAGAAACCTCATATTATTTACAAACAAGGACCCCGCATCTTTTGTGAATTTATATTTGACTACACTGCAGTTCTACACAGACCAACACAGAAGTAAGTTTAACTAAATTCAACTAAGGATCCTAGCTTTAATTTCACTCATGTTGAGCCAGTCACTTAATGACAGTCACTTGACTTCACTACAGTGAAACAGAAACTTGCTCAAGTTGCTTAAGATTAACACAAAAGTTTATGATTTTCTGTATGTTGGGGGCTTTGTTACTGGAGAAAGTTCAAGGAGCAGCAGAAAGATTCAGCTGGGCCAAAAATTAGGAAATATTTTACAAAGCTGTCCATTCGGCAATGGAACCAGTTTCTTTTATGGGAGATTTTAAAGCAAGATCCTCCGTGGCGCAGAGTGGTAAGCGGTGGTAACGCAGCCGAAGCTCTGCTCACGGCTGGAGTTTGATTCCAACGGAAGGAGGAAGTCGACTCTCCGGTAAAAGGGGTTGAGGTCTACTCAGCCTTCCATCCATCTGTGGTTGGTAAAATGAGTACCTGAAATACGCTGGGGGGTAATGAAAGAAAGGCCGGGGAAGGAACTGGCAAAACCACCCCATATATACGGTCTGCCTAGTAAACGTCGCAAGACATCATCCTAAGAGTCGGAAACGACTCGCACTATAAGTGCAAGGACACCTTTACCTTTTTAAAGGAAAACATTTGTTTAGCATTTAGAGTTAGGAAATCATGCCCCTCGCTCAGGTGATAAAAGTATATTATGCTAGAACTAACCCATATAGCTTTGTGATAAGAACCACCAAGCATTTGGCTTATTGCTTATTACTACTTTTATTGTTATTACACATGAACTTCTGTACACCTGTATCTTAAGGGTTTGGGGGAGAGGAGGAAGAAGAATGTTCACCACATGTTGTAATCTAAACCTCAAAATAAAACCAGACTTGAATTATACCAAGCTCATCTCCCAAAAGCACATGCAAAAACTGAACTGCTCTAGGTTTTGAAATGGATGAATGGTTGTACTCCATGACATCATCTTCAATGAGCTACATAACACACCTTCACAACACCTGATTTTTCACCAATTTCTTTGTGGTGAACCTAGATGTTAAACAAAATGTGTAGCTCCTACCAAACATGTCAAGTGTTCTCCACCATGTAGCACACAGTAGAATTTACTTTTGTTTTGTGAAGTCATAATTTCCACCCTGCCCGTGCTGCAGCCAGTGGAAGCCAATTATGTTGAGGGATGGGGTGGGTGGGACACAGAGCATCATGACATCACAACATAAGGTAAATTCCACTAGATGTGCCTGCCTGCCTGTTTGGTGAGTGGAAGATGGAGTGCCGCACCAGCAGAGTAACAATGGAGTTGCTGCAGGTGGATGCTGGCAGAGGCCAGCAGGGCTCGGTGGAGTGGCACCTCTGCCCACACACACACACACACACACACACACACACACACCAAGCCTGGGGCAAAGAGTTTCAGTTGTGCTGTTAGTGCTTGCCCACACTGGAGTTTACTGTGTGTTTGCAGCTGTTTGTGTTCCCATTTAATTAGGATAGTCCACATGATGTTGCCCTCAAACAACACCAGTCTTGACGCTTTTCCCCAGTGAATTCAGGTTTTCCCAATACAAGATAATCCAATCAGCTGGGAGGAAATCAGGCTCCAAACTGCTCCACTCTGGGCCGCAGATTATTTGTTTCAGTGTTTTGGGGTGGTGGATCAACAGTCACTTTCTGCTACTCCCCTTTCCTCGTCCACTACTGCTTCTATATTTTAATTTCTGTCTAACCCATGTTCGTAGCTATTTCTGTCTCACTCCTGAATGGAAGAGCATATTCATACATCAATATTTATTTTGATCCCTTGAAAATGAAATGGACTGCCTTCAAGTCGATCCCAACTTATGGCAACCCTATGAATAGGGATTTCATGGTAAGCAGTATTCAGAGGGAGTTTACCATTGCCTCCCTCTGAGGCTAGTCCTCCCCAGCTGGCTAGGGCCTGCTCAGCTTGCCACAGCTGCACAAGCCAGCGCCTTCCTTGTCCGCAACTGCCAGCTGGGGGGCTACTGGACTCCTTGGGACTATGCAGCTTTCCCATGGCTGCACAGGTGACAGGACAAGTAACCCCTGAGCCACTCACTGTGGGGGTGATCTTTAGCTGGCCCTTGACACCCAGGAGATACGAGCGGGGATTTGAACTCACAGACTGTGGACCCAGCTAGGCTGTCCTCTCCACTGTGCTATACTAGCTGTTTTTGATCCCTTAGATTTCCACAAAAAAATAAATGGCACAAGCAAGCTACATTAAAAAGTTTTACATCTGAAACTTCAGTTTTAAGGATATGTAGATTTCCAGATATCTGGAAAACAAGCAATGGAGAATTTGGCCAGTGTGCTCTTTTCCCCCCAGAAATGCACAATTGCTCATGCCCAGTTTATTTGCAAACAGAATGAGTGGAAATATAAAATGAAAAGGTGGAGTCAAAAACAAACAGCAGGATTAATCCAACATACTGGAACACCCACTTGCATGGCCAGAAAATACCAGCTTTGCAGCTTGCATTGAATTTGCTGCATTGACTACTTGAACCAAATTCAAAGGTAAAAGGAGTTTATTTGCACTAAGGTACTGCTCAAATGCGGACAAGCCCTTAGCGTAACATTTGCTCTTGCCCACATTTTCCCACCATACTGTGATTATACTTTTCTAGATTGCAAAAGTGTATGATATATAATCAAGAGGAAGCTTACCTGCATTCTGGTTCAGTCATCTTGGTTAAATCTGTACAGCTGTAGAACTTCCCCTACATTTAAAACAGACATAAAAAATTGTAGAATTGTTGGGTTTTGTTTGTTTTTTTCCCAGTTATAATCTCATTAGTCCTGATAGTCCTGAAAAAACAATATTTTCAGCTACACAAAAGCCCAGGTACAGTGAAGAGAGGAAGTAGCAATTCATGACAGAGGATGTTATTTAACTAACTTTTTAGCACTAGCCCAATGAGTTTTTCTCCCTCACCTCCCTGCGCGTGCACCCCATGCTGTTCCCAATTCTGATGTGGAGGGCTGAGGGACCTCCCAGAACAGATTTCAGGGGCACATAGGGGGAGTAGAGCGGGAGATCATTCCATTGCGCAAGGAAAAATCTTTGCACTGAAGGAACAATCTACTTAGAGCTACATTGAATACAACCCAGAGAGTTTAGCATAATTGCCACTGCTGACCAACAAACCATGGGGAAATAGTATTGGGAAGGAATGAGATCTTGCCAGTTTTGATTTACCACTGAATGGAAAAAAAATTACCACTACCATGACATTATTGCTTTGGATGTATATTCTTGTAGGCTATCATCAACTGCCTTCAACTTGTTTCTTCCTGTAGATGTAGCAGAGGTAGCCACAATGGTGCCTTCCAGATGGTGTTATACTCCAACTCCCATTCGTTGCATCTAGCATGGATAATGGATAGGGAAGATGGAAGTCATAGTCCAGCAACATCTGGAGGGCACCCCTGAGTTACCCATTTCCTGTACAGGCCAGTTGTGTTTACTCTCAACCAAAGCTATTCTCCACACACAGCACTACCATATAAATAAGTGGCTCAGAGCCTTCTTTAGCCATCACCAACAGGAGAGGCACCTACAAAGGTGTGCGAGAAGAAGAGATGAACTAATCTATCAGTTTCATTTTCTCATTGTTTGAAATGTAGTTTGCCCCATTTCCACACATTTGTGATTTTGCATTTTCATTGCATTTCTTCCAATATACACATGTTTTAATGCATTTTTGTCTAGTGTACACATTGTTGCAAGGAATATTCACCTAACAGAATATATTTTAAAATGTAGTTTTCACTAGTATACACTTTTTATATGCATTCTTTGGTTGGAGAACTACACTGCAATATTTGGAAAAGTTCAAATTTCAAAGGAGAGCTACATTTTGGTTCACATATTGGTTTGGGAAATGCAGATCTGATAGGTTAACGTTAAAATGTGAACCAAACAAATTTCTCCCCCATCCCTAGCCAGAAGACAAGAGCAACTAAAACTTTCCATCCAAGGACGCACAACATATAGAACCTATAGCATGAGATAAGAAGAGGCTTCTTTCCACTTCATCCTCTATTTATTAAAGCTGCTTGTGGAAGTGGAGAAACCAGAACCTTCTGTCTCCCCATCTTCCAGCGATCAAGGCCCAAGAGCTAGCCTTCATGCTACAGCAGTTGGCATGCATGTTTCAAAGAGGAAGAGAGGTTTATTATTCACTGAATTAAAACCATGTTCCGAATCTCATTCTGAGTAAGGTTGGAAAGTGATGCTTGAGTTTAGACCATAATCTGGATAGCAGAGAATTTGTAGAAGTTTGGACATGCTGTCAATTGGCAGAGTTGATGATAGGGAAGGATTCTGGCCAAACTATTGGCTTTTTTTGAGTGCTAGAGAACAGTCTCTTGAGAAGTTCTGATGCTCTTTTAAGTCCTTCTCTGTAATGTGTTTCACTCTAAGAGTTGTTTACATAATGACGATATTAATCCAGACAATTTAAGGCATTAAAGATGAGGGAAGAACACTATGGTAATTTGTAACTGTTTCTGTTTCATCTTACATTACATAACTTTGCATGTATATGTTCATCACCTTGAATATTTTTTGTGAAGGCCACACATTACACAATGACCTGAGAGAGACCAAACCAAAGATATTTGGCAAATAAAAATTTGTATTAGGTAAACAATTATTCAGAATATCAACCCTGAATCAATGATCTCTGGCAACAAACCCTTTACAAACTTGTGGAATGGAATAGGATGGAAGTTCATTCTTTCTTGAAAAGTTTCTCACCTTGAAGAGCTGCACCCCAATGCAGGCAAACATGAACTGCAACAAGGCAGTGACTAGCACAATGTTACCAATGGTCTTGAGAGCCACAAAAACACACTGTACTACATGCTAGAAAGAGGGGAGTGGAGGGGGAGGGAGAGAAAGAGAAAGAGGTTGGTTGGATTTTATTTGTCTTTCACTCATTGTAATTCTTCTGGATCACCCAGTATCCCCAATGCCCAAAACCACAGACCAGCAAAATATAACATGTAGGGAGGAAAAGTTCTGTCAGTTTCGGTTCTCCCAATTTCTCATTTTTCCAGTCTTAAATTCTGTTCTCCACATTTCTGCAGTAATTTTCAGGGTTTTTTTTAAAAAATCCTCATAAAAATTTCCCAGCATTTTAGTGTAAATTTCTCCTAATTTTTTGTAGGTGGCTTTGACTAATATACATATACTTGCAAGTAATTTCTCATCATATATTGCATTTTTGTAAGT
This sequence comes from Rhineura floridana, assembly GCF_030035675.1. Classification (NCBI taxonomy): domain Eukaryota; kingdom Metazoa; phylum Chordata; class Lepidosauria; order Squamata; family Rhineuridae; genus Rhineura; species Rhineura floridana. The sequence goes on along the minus strand of NC_084485.1, from coordinate 76,773,917 downwards.
TATTTTCACTCATATATTAATTTTTATGCACACCTTCCCTTAACATATGCATTTTTGTAAACATTAGCTGGTTGGTGAACTGCATTGTAAAATTCAAATAAGTATGAATTTCCATTGATAGCTGTGTTTTGGTTCTCATATTATTTCAGAAAGTGTGAATTTGACAGATTTGGCTTGAACGGAATTTCTCGCCCATCCCTAATAAGAAGTAGAGATTGCTGTGCATGTTACTGGCTTAGCGGAGGGAAGTCCTCATATTTCCCTTGCCATTGCCAATTTCTGGATTATCCAGGAGAGGGCAACATTCTCACAACCATGTATACCTTCAGTCCCTTTGCTCTGTTAATGGCTCTCAATGGTCGCAGTACTCTGAGCACCCTTAGAATCTTCACTACTGAGATGGCACTGGACCTGTTGAAGAAAATGAGGAAAATATTGTAGTGTGTGAACCCTTTTGTGCTTATGATACATTGTCTCAGTCTTGCCCACAAAGGCATCATGTGCAAAGAATGATTGAGGTTTTTAAATTAAAGTAAGAAAATGCTGTAGGACCACCTAGCTACCAGGATGGCTTCAGAGAATTCTTCAGAAGGGCAAAATCACTATCACTGCCTTGGTACTTTCAGTTTGACACTAAATCAACTCCCATTCCTCAAGCTCAAGCAGCAAGTTTCATTTCAGAACACGGAATTTGCATCAAAGGCAAACTGAGAATTAGAACTTGTATAGTCCAAATGCCAGTACCTGTGCTACCAACCTAAGCATACTCCCAGAGAGCAGGAGGTAAGAGAGAAACCTGGTATGTGAATTCTACTCCCTAATCTAGCTGGTACAACCAGCTACAGTAAACTATAGAATCAAAATGCCTTTGAAAAAGGTTTATCTGCGGGTGAAGGGACGAGTGGAAGAAAAAGGCAGGCCTATGCAGTTACTAAAACTGTTGCATAACCCAGCCAGTAGGATTCAACTGTAGAGATGATTGTATCTCCAGTTTTTATCCTGATGTAGTGGGGATGGGATGGGGGATAGTTGCTTGACTCTCAGGGCACATCTACCCCACAGACTTAAACTGGTTTAACAATCCCTCTTTCTAGGGAATTGTAATTCTGTGAGGGAGATAGGAGTCTCCTAACAACTCTCAGCACCCTTAACAAATGACAGTTCCCAGGATACTTTGGGGGAAACCATGAAAGTTAAAGTAGTATAAAATCAATATAAATGTATAGTGTAGATGAGGTCTCAATATATTTGACTGATGACAATGCTGGCTGTGAATATTTGCTGCTTTGGGAGCTTCAAACCTCCTCACCCTTTATGCATCTCCTACTCTTCAGGGCTTGAGATGCTGTCACCTTCATCATATAATATCTTCCTTATATTTTATTTTAGTAATAAACATATATTTCAGAATATTTCTTACTAATCTATCGTAAAACAGAACACACACATTCCTCATATCCCACAGTCCCACAGCTGCTGTCTAAGACATAAGGAAAATTATAATTCCTATTTTACTCCCCTCAGAGATGGCACTTCTACAGATTTATTTATTAGATTTATATATAATTGACAGGTTCCACACGAAATCCAAGTGTGACCCATTTGAAGACCTATATCAGATGCTCACTCAATTCCCATGGAGATGAGGGAGACAGCAACCACAAGCAAGTCCAGAATGTTGAAATAGTTGCGACAGAAGGATCCCTTGTGAAGGAAAGCACCATAAGCAGTCATCTGTGGGGAGCAGGAAGACTTGGTTAGGCCCAGTTTTGTGTCTCTCTGGGCTTACCCACATGGGAGCATTACTTTGTACTAAAGACGCTGTTTTTATCTCCATTTTCTATTTGCACTGTCCACAGTGAGGGCTCATTGCCAGCTGCAAACAGGGTGTTTTCTATTCACACTGAGGGGAAGGATCAATCATGCAGTTTCCTAATGACCACACCCTCTAATATAACATTTCCACTCCCTCTGGTTGCCTGGCAACTAAGCAAGCTCAGTTTGTTCTACCAGCTACAGTAGGTTCCATTTAAAAACAACAACAACCCAGAAGTGCAATTATTTGTACTTTCACTGGCATGATATAGCTGAAATACAAATCTTTGTTTGGGCAGTGTTATGCTTTTGCGTACAAGTTAGGGGGAAAAGAAAAATAACGGCACTGTGTGCAACAGGAGAGCACCTGGAAGTTGCTTGTCAGCCCAAGGAAACAAAATGAAAGAAGGGAGGAGACAGTGGACGTGGAGAGGGGGACGATTGACACACCCACCTAAAAGCATTGGAGCAAAGCATCTGCAAGCACTAGAAATATGGAGTGACAACTTTTTTTCTTCCCTTTTTGTATTATCAGTAGATTGGGTTAGTAAGCATTTACAGGGGGGAAACTGCGTGACAGCTTCTGTTTGCCGGTAACGTCATGTGAACCATGCAAATTAAAAGGAGATTTGAGTAGCACCAAACACACAGTAAACCACTGTGTAGGTGAGCCCTCTGTTTCTACAAGGATGCTTCTCTCAGTGATGTAATTCTGAACACCATTTGGACATGTGAATGCTGCCTGTCGTGCTGAGGATGAAGCCATTGTTTGAGAATGAATACTTCATCATAAGCACAGAAAGGTCACACCCACACTGTACATTTAAAGCACTCTTATATCACTTTTACAGCCATGGCTTCCCCCAGAGAATCCTGGGAACTGAAGTTTGTCAAGGGTGCTGGGATTTGTAGCTCTGTGAGGGTTTTCCTAACAACTCTTAGCACCCTTAACAAACTACAGTTCTCAGGATTCTTTGGAGAAAGCCATGACTGTTAAAGTGGCAAAAGAAAGCTTTAAAAGTATGGTACAGATGTGATTAAAGTTGGCAAGCCTGAATTTGAGACTACTGGTGGTTAACCAGTTGTGATTTTTAGCACAATAAAAAGTGATGCTATAAGCATAATTAACTCATTTTGACATTCCAAAATGGTTATGGGAATTGGCTCTGTGTTTTTACTTTATTTGTGAGGTTGTTTGTGGGAAATCCTATATCTAAGTCCTTAAGACCCTCTATAGACCCTCCGTGGCGCAGAGTGGTAAGCGGCGGTAACGCAGCCAAAGCTCTGCTCACGGCCAGAGTTCGATTCCAATGGAAGGAGGAAGTCGAATCTCTGGTAAAAGGGGTCGAGGTCCACTCAGCCTTCCATCTATCCATGGTCGGTAAAATGAGTACCCGGCATATGCTGGGGGGTAAAGAAAGGCCAGGGAAGGAACTGGCAATCCCACCCCATATATACGGTCTGCCTTGTAAATGTCGCAAGACGTCACCCTAAGAGTCGGAAACGACTCGCACTACAAGTGCAGGGACACCTTTACCTTTACCTAAGATAGCTCTGTCTCTCTCTCTCTCTGCAAGTTTCTATGTAATTCTGCCTTTGATTTATACATAGACAATCAGTGTGTACCTTGTGGTTTGTACCTCTTTTCTGACTACCTCATTTGGTGTACATCTGTGTTTTTGTATGTGAAACATTCAATTGAATGAGGAACCATGATTATTTGTTTACTTACAAGATGGATAGGCTACCATCTAACAACACAGTTCTCAGGTCAGCTTACAACAGAAAATAAAACAGTTAAAAAATCAACAATATGAGACCTACTATATAGGGATTACTGTGGCCTTCTATAACTGTGTAGGTTAATAGATTACGTCTTCATAGTTGGAATTTTGCCTTACTTTGAACTTTAGTTTTAGGTTTATAGCCTGACACTCATTTTTGTTGTATGCTTATTTGTTGATGGTTACATTGTATTTATATGTTGTGTGACTAGTTTTATTCACATCTTTATATATTGTCTTGGAAACTTCCCAATAAAGGGCATCTAAGAAATGTTTTAATTCATTCATTAAAATAGAATTGCCCCTGTAGTGCTGCAAATTTGCTAACTTTATGTACATCTACTTGCCTGTAGGCTCCAACCTTGTGTTGAGTCTAATGTTGCCACACTTCTATTGTCACTTGGAAATCCAGGTAACATGCAGATCACCATGTGGGTGAAGTTTATAGATGGTCAGATCTCCATATGGATAGAACTGGACTGCAAAAGGATTGTAGCTGGCTATTTTTCCACCCTGAGGTCAGCCTTGTTCTCCATCCTTGGGTCCCAAGAACTTGCTGGACTACAACCCGCATAATCCCTGTCCATTAGTCATGCTGATCAGGGCTGATGGGAGCTCAAATTCAACAACATCCGAGGACCCAAATCTGGGGGAGATTGCTTTAGTTCAGTGGTTCCCAACCTTTTTTCCCCCTTTGGACCACTTGAAAATTGCTGAGAGTCTTGGTGGACCACTTAATGTTTCTGCCTGTTGTAACAACTGTCCTAGATACTATGTGCCTTTGTATTGTATTGTTATTGCTTCTTTTATTTCTCATATAGAGATGTTGATAGAATTCACATTGTAACACAATAAAATACAATATAAAAATAAAAGATGCAATAAAATACAATTAAAAATTAATATGAATATGTAATACAGATATGCCACAGACCACCTAAATGAAGCTGCAGATTATCAGTGGTCCATGGATCACAGTTTGGGAGCCCATGCTTTAATTCAAACATTAGAACAGATTTGTGGGCCAGTGTTGGCAATGTCTTTATAACTGTACCCCACATATTGAAAAAAAAATAGAGAGCATCTAATTTAGGGCCAGACTGCACATGACTTCTATCACATAGTTTGTGCTTGACAGCAGTCTTTTTCTTTCACAGATTTGCAGTGTGTGCGTGAGTGGGGGCGGGGAAATCCAGTATACGTGGGGACAAGCTTGTTTGGCAATACTGAGGAGCACAATGACAAAGCTAGAATGGCAAAGAACTCTGGATTGTATCCAATATTAGTCCGATTCAGAGTAGACCCACTGAAATTAATGAACCTAAGTTGGTCATGTTCATTAATTTCAATGGGTCTACTCTGAGTAGGACTAGCACTGGATACAACCCATTGTGATTACTTGTATCCAGCAATATAGAAGTCTTTTTGTTTAAAATATTTTTATACTGCGCTTCATCACATCAAATTTCAGGGCACTGGACAGCATAAAACAAGTACAACCCACCCCCCAAACCAGGAAAAGAGCTAACCAAACTTTAGAACAAACTAAAACTTGCTGTATTAAATCAGTTACTTACAACAGTGGTGAGGAACCTCTGGCCCATGGGCCTAATTAGGCCTGCCAGGCCTCAAATTTGACCTCCAAAGCTGCTTTGGCCAAGTCATACCCACCTGCCCTACTCCTGACCTCATATATGACATCAGGTGTGGGACAGGTAAAGATGCAAAAAATGAAGTTTGTAGGCACCACTGATCAGTTGATTGGCAGCACCTGCAAAGCCCTGTGCATAGTGCCTTATGTGACTCTTTGCAAGCTTCAACAATCAGCTAATCACTGGTGCTTGAAGAGATCCTTGCGTGGTGCTCTGATGTCTTTGCGTGGTGCTTTGATGATCAGCTGATTGTTGGGGCTTCAAAGTGCCAAGTACCACATAGTGCAAAAACAGGTCACCTGACATCGTTGTGATGTCAGATGGCCGTGTGTGTGGACATATGGATCCAGCGTTCTGGCCAGATCCAATTACCCACTCCTGATTTAGAACATTTATACCCAATCTCATGATATTCATGTCATGTGGGGACTCAACTTGCTAAATCCCTTCATCCAACCCTGAAAAAGGCACATAAATGAGAATATCAAATTCTGTGGGGGGCATTCTGTATGAAAGGGTATGTAGCTCACCTTTAGAACAATTTCCACTGTGAACACAGAAGTGAAGCAAATGTCAAAATATTCTAGAACCTGGAAACAAGCAAGTTACTTTTATCAGTAGGACTCAAATTGCAACCCTTCCAAGTACTCATACCAACTCATACCAAATCCAAGAAACCCTAGAGGTCTATATTGTACTGTAAAAGGTTGTACTGTAAAAATATTATTAACTAAGCCTTCATGTTTTGTCTACATAAGAGTTTAATTTGTATTTATTTATTTATTTATTTATTTAATAAATTTATTAAATTTATATCCCACCCCTCCTCCCAGAAGGAGCTCAGGGCGGCAAACAAAAACACTAAAAAAATCTTTAAAGCAAAACATCTTATTTAAAAATCTTAAAAACAAGTTTAAAAATAAATATTTAAAACATCTTTTTTAAAAAAACTAAAAACAATTCAAATTACATTTAACCATGTATTAATTATTATTGCCATACATTTGGATCAACCATTTCCAACACTGTGGGGGTGCTTTCTCTGCATAGGAACATAGGAAGCTGCCTTATACTGAATCAGATTGTTGGTCCATCTTAGGGCTTATCCACATGAGAGCATCACTTCATAATAAAGACACTGTTTTTACCTCCATTTTCTATTTGCACCGTCCACAGTAAGGGCTCAATGCCAGCTGCAAACACAGTATTTTCTATTCACACTGAGGGGAAGGATCAATCATGCTGTTTATTAATGACCACATCCTCTAATTTAACATTTCCACTCCCTCTGGTTGCTTGACAACCGAGCATGCTGCATTGGGTTCCTTTAAAAAAACCCAGAAGTGTGAATATCTGTGTTTTCCTTGGTAAGATAAAGCTGAAATACAAATCTTTGACTGAGCAGTGTTATGCTTTTGTGCACAAGTTAGGGGGTACAGAAAATAATGTCACCATTTGCAGCAACACGAAAATGCAGAAGGAGGAGAGCAGCCTGAAGTTGCTTTTTAGCTTACAAGAAATAAAATGAAAGAAGGGAGGAGGAGGCAGTGGGCGTGGAGAGAGGAACAATGGACACACCCACCTAAAAGCATCGGAGCAAAGCATCTGCATGCACTAGAGATACAGAGTGAAGATTTTTTTTCTTCCCTTTTCGTATTATCAGAGGATTGGATTAGAATGGATTTAAAGGGGGGAAACTGTGTGATTGCTGGTAACATCATATGAACCAGGCAAATTAAAAGGACATGTGAGTATCACTAAACACACAGTAAACCACCAAGTAGATGAGCCCTAGCTATGTATTGTCTTCACTGACTGGCAGTGGGCCTTCAGGTTTTCAGACAGGAGACATTCTCAGCTCTACCTGGAGATGTTGCATATTGAACTTGGGACCTTCTGCACACAAAACAGATGCTCTACCACTGAGCTATGGCCCTTCTCTAACGCAGGAGAAGAACTAGTAATGCTTTCATGGTGGTAGCCATTCTGTGGAATGGCTTCCCAAAAGAAGCCTGCCAGGCAACATGATTGCAGCGTTAGACAGACTCTCTAAACTTCTTTATTTACTCAGGTATTTTAAATCAGACTTTATTCCTTCAAGTGAATACATTAAACTTTTTACTCTTTGCCATTTATCTTCTGCTTTTAAGATGATTGTTACTTTTTTATTGTATGATTGGCTCCTTCCTTGTTGAGTTTCTGGAATGGCTTGAAGGCTCAACTTTTTAATCAGACCTTCAAGTTAGAACAGGGGTGGGGAACATTTTCTGGCTAGCTGGCTAGATTGTTATCTCCTTGACAACTGCTGGAACAAATTTGATAGGTGGGTGTGGCTGTCCACCTGTCAGTCACCCAACATCATAGTGACATCTTTCTAGCTATTAGAATGATGCTGCTGGGCTTTCTGGGATTTATGACTTCTGTTGTGGTTTTGTTCATTTAATTGGACTATTTTAAATGTAATAACATTTTCCTGTTTGTTTTTAGTTTTGTATTTTAACATTTATTATGTAATTGTGGCTTTAACTATTCTGATGTGTAAATTGTTTTTTTTATGAAGAGCGGCTGAGAAATTATATCAAATGAACAAATAAAATAAAATATTCATCTAGAGTGTCTTTTTAGGCAGAAAGCTGATCAATATATTTTATTACTAAATAGATTGTGAAAATTAAACATGCTTGCGCACAATTTTAAAACTAAAAACATGTAATTTTTTAAATGAATGCACTGGAGGTTTTATGTGTCTGTTCATGTTTGGGGCACCTCCAGTTGTAGTAGTTACCTATATGTTCAGGGATGATTCACACATGCAAACCAGTCACTTATGTTTAACTATTGCCACTTGTTATTGCCCTTAGCATGTAGCTCCAATTCATACCAAGCAGTTTACACTAAGAGGCAGCTACAATGGATGAAGACTTTCATAAGTCAGTCTAGACCAGCCTTTCCCAACCGGTGTGCCTCCAGATGTTGTTGGACCACAACTCCCATCAGCCTCAGCCATTGGCAATGTTGGCTGAGCCTGATGGGAGCTGTAGTCCAACAACATCTGGAGGCACACCGGTTGGGAAAGGCTGGTCTAGACCATCCCCTGTTCCCAGGTCAGGAACGCACAATCACTCCTATCTAGTCACCTGATTTCTGAAGGACACGGCACGTATTGGATCTTCAGCTGCCAGTGAGATGCTGCTGAGCAGGATGAAGAGGAGGATGAAGTTGGTGAACCAGGTGGCGTTGACAATTCGGTGGCATAGTACACGGATCCTGAAGAGGACAAGGTAGGGAGAGAGAGGGAGGCTTAAGCAAAAGGGTCCATAGTGGAAAGGGCACCTGAAGGGGAGTTAGACTGTTGATGGGAGAAGTTGCATATGTGACATTTCTATCCCCTTCAGAGTTCTTTATTTGGCCACTCTACCAATATTTACCACACATTAAAATTATCTAGTTGAGCCTGTGTTTTTGTGCGTTCTTGGATGGCCCAGTCCAAGGCATTATTAAAGCAATTGCTATCTTACAGTCCTTCCACTGTCACACGGCAGCACTTTTACTGCTGTGTTTACTTTTACACTGTGGACAGTGGAAGGACTGTAAGATAGCAATTCCTTTAATAATGCCTTGGACTGGGCCATCCAAGAACCCACAAAAACACAGGTTCAACTAGATGATTTGATAACCATTCAGGGAAAGTTTGAAGACCAAGAGGCTGGTCTGAAGGCACCAGCCTATACCAATTCCTTCTCTGAGGTTAAGCAGTCCTGGTCAAATATACTCCCTCTTAGATCTCCCTTATAACTGAGTTTATAGCCAGAAACCTGTCACATGCCTAGATAAGAGAAAGAGAGAAAAAGAGAGAGAGAGGAAGCAACAGGACCTACTTGTTGGTTGGGCTAAAGATGAAGAATGCACTGGCCTCGGGCATGGGCACTGCCTTCTCCTTTAACTGCAGCTCTGCTAGGGGACGTGGCCTAGGACTCAGTGGGATTTCAGGCTCATCTTCTTCATCGTCACCTGCAGGGCACAGAGTCAGTCACTGAAAAGCTTTCTGCATAAGTTTTCCCACTAAATGTTAGTTCACAGACACTCCAGACCCAGAACCTCCCCTAAATTTCATAGTAGTAACCAATGCTGCCATGTTCAGTGCTGTAACAAATTCGTGTAGCAGGATTCATGAACACTTCTTGCCATGGCAGCACACATCCCTGGATAATGATACAAACACCTTCCCTTGCTTTCATTCAGTTTTTGTTCTGGACTTTGCCCTTTGTGCATAACCCTTAACTTCAAAATTATTGCTCCCTCACTTGGCGAGATTCTCAGCTTGTATAGTCAATGGTTTCGTTCCCAAATTACAGCTAATGGGGGCCAAAAGTTAAATTAATTAAAGCATTTAATGTGCCTGATTTATGTTCCTTATATTGTTATTTAAATTGGGGGAGAGGAATGACTGGCACTGTGGTGTGCATTGAAAGAGGCTTTAACCCCTTCCATGATCCCAATGAAACCATGTCCCTCCCCAGCTGCTTGTCACCCTGGGAGGGAAGCTTTCATGGCACTAGCAGTGGAAGTGTCCCCTCCAGGCCATATTCCATCTGGGCAAGGGGCAATTTTCATTAGGATCATGGTGTGGGGAAGAAAGGGTCTCTCTCTCCCCCTATGGTGTTAAGATGGGCAGAGTGAGCTCTCAGTAGTTACACCATCTTCAGAAGTGCAGTGAATGGAAGCCTGGGAGAAAGCTTTCTCTGTGGCAGCCAATAAATTGTGGAAGTATCTCCCCCACAAAAGTGCATCTAGCATCTTCATGGTACAGCCTCCACCATTTGCTGAAGACACATCTCTTTACCCTGGCATTTGACATTTAAGGTATTTTGTTTTGTGGGACCATCTCTATTGTTTTTTGTTTGGAACTGTTTTACTTGATTTTATAATTGTATGATTATATTGTTGTAACCCACCCTTGGACCTTGTGGTGAAGGGCAAGTATAAAGAAATAAATTGCTCTCCTCGGTGCTCTATTTAAAGAACAAAAATCAAGCACACTAAATGTTTATGCATATTTAATGTCACCATCTAGTTTGGCCCTAAGAGCCTTTGTTTTGATTGAATGCAGCCAGTGGGTAAGAAGAAAAGCTCCAAGTTACAGAACCCAGACCTATTCCCTTTTTCTCTTGCACCCACGAAGCATGGCAGCTTTGCCTCTTTGCTCCACTCTTTGTGCAAGCCAGAAAGCAAACAGTTTTCCCTTTCATCCAAACTGGGAAATGATAGTTAACTTCAGAACAAGCTAAGACAGTAAGCCAACTTCAAACCACAGCTTCATATCCTGGCTTGTTCTGAAGTTAACTGCAGTTCCCTGCTTTGAATGAAATGGGCAACTATAGTTAATATAGTTAATAAACCTCCTGATTTGTTTACTGACTTCTGAGATGAGCAAAGGGGCTGCGTGACAGTCAAAAGTCTCATTCATACTTCAACTCATTATTAAGCCGAGGTATGAGCATGAGAAAGAACACATCTAAAGTGTCTCATCATCCCCAAACAGTGCAAGACAGTTCAACCCAGAACTCTCTTCTCTTAATGCCTGAAGAAAAGAGACAAACTTAGCCAAACCTTCCTTACCTGGGAAGTCAGCAGAGGGATAAGGGTCCTTGATCTCGTTGACATTTGATTCAAACTCATCCACTTTCAACTGAACAGAGGAAAGAAACATGAAATAAAGCTCAGTGGTGCAGCTTTGTCCTCTCACACCAACATTACGATGGAGAGGGCTGCAGAATGAGAACCTAGGGCAAGGAAGAAAAGGGGCTTGCCAATGAGCAAGAAAAGAACAGGTACACAGTAGAAATGACACACAGGGCCATTTCACACACTATGCATATCCTGCATGGAGAACGCTTGTGTGTACATGTGTGGAACAAACATGATAATTGGATATGTAATTTGCTGTGTTTACATCTCCTAGGAAGCCATGGCCAAACGTGAAACACTTACATGTATGGTCTTATATGGAACAGTTTCAGTGGGAAAAATATCCAGCATGTGAGGTGGCTCTCATGGTCCTGTTGTGTGAAGAACTGTTTTTAGGCTACAGTATGTTTTGTTTAATCAAGCTGTTTTTCGTTATGAATATGGAATTTGTCTAGCCCCATTTCCATTGAGACCAGAAACTGCCAGAAGAATGTCCTGGACAATTTGGAAACAGATGACATGAGTGCTTTTTGGAGAATGCTTGCTCTCATCATGTTCAGTAACCAAGAAGAGTTTGTGATAACTGGGAGCAATTCAGAACAGTGTTCACAAATCTGAATGATTATACTTATGGAGCTCCTGTAAGGCACTGGAGAACATCAGGGGTGGAAGAAGTGCCCATGCACTTGTTACAGAGATTCCTATACTCTTTTATTGTATTGTTTGTTCTTATCGGATTTTTACTGTTTTAAAATTCTATTTATACTTTTTTTTCATTTTTCATTAAGGACAAACAGAACAAGCAGTGTAACAACTCAGACCTCTATTTTTTCAGCTGTCAGTCTGGAGGGATCATTTGGTTTAAGTTGTCTATAGAACTTGCATTATGTGAATACTAAGGTTATATTTACTGTGTCAGAAATTGTGCTGTGCACATTTCAGGGCTTATCCAAACAGAGCGGGATAATCCACGGTTTCCATATTCAGTTTGTCATCTGATAGTCCTCACTTTGCCTTTTAGTTCGCTCTTTCTCAATTAAAAAAAATGCTTTTTTGCACCCACACCCACAGCGGTAAGACCCCTACATTCTTTTCACTTTTTCCAAGCTCCGCCTCTAAAACCTCCCCCTATCAACCAATTGGTCAGCAAAAAAATGACGTATGCTCCTCTCCCCCTTTGCAACAAAGCACAATATGGCTGTAAAGGAGTTCTCGCCTGGGAAGAAAAGGCTGCTGGTCGGTTTCACGCCTGCCTTGTATGTATTTGCGATATTATGCTTAAATGAATGTATGCTTTTCTGCCTTTATTGATATTTAAGGAGATACACACACTGGCAATTGCACTTATTTCTCCAAAAAAGCAAGAAATGTGTCACACACACCCTTCTCCCTTTCCTTCCCAGGGAGAATGAAATCGACAAAACTTTCAGGAGCAGGCTTGAAACTGATCAGAAGCCCTTTCCTTGTTTGTATTTGCTGATATTACACTTAAAGGAATGTATGCTTTTCTGATTTGAAGCAAAAAACCCAGCAAGTAGAATGAAATTGACAAAGCTTTCCGAGGCAGGCTGAAACCGACTCTCCCCCTTTCTCGCTTGCTGTGCATTGCAGATCTCACCCAGAGCGGCCACCCAGTTTGCAGGCTGGCAAAATATTAAATGCATCTGCACAGTAGTTGCAGACCCCTCCCAACACCCCACCATTGTGATGATTGCTGTAAAGTCCACGGTATTGCATCCTAACTCCTGAAGGCACAGCGGATGATTCCTGATTTTAAACAGCAAATCGCATTTTTGCAAGGAGCGGATTTAACCTGCGAAAATGCGTAACAGTGCAAGATGTCATTTGGACAACAGAAAAATAATGAACACACATAGCGGGCGTGTCACACATTTTGCAGTCGTCTGGATGAGCCCTCAGTAAGATGATATAGCATCACTAAACAAGATGTATACACTCTAACACCAATGGTTATATTTTTGTATTTTATTCTATTTATAGCATTGTTGGCTACTCTGTGAAGGCTTTTTTGTCTTGAAAAGTGGGATATAAATACCTAAATAAATCAAACAACACAAGGCACCAGAAGCTTTCACCCATGTGGCTGACCTTGGCTGTGGTGGGGATTCCTTCTCCCTTGGCTTTCTGTTCCAGCTTCTTAGCTAGCAACTGTTTTTCATCTTCTGATTTCTCAGGGTAACCTCTAGAGGTAAGAAGCAACAAAAGCAAGAGGAGAATGCTTGGGGGGGGAATCTTAACAGTGAGTCAGACACCATATCGGCTCCCAGATGAGAGCCCAGAGGTAGTTAGTGTCATGGCCCCCGGGAGGCAGAACTGACCGGGCCATTTTCTTTCTTTTCTTCTCTTCGTCTTTGGCTTTCTGAGCAGAGGTCAAAGTTTCAGCCTCAGCAAGATTGTCCACAGCAATGGCCAAGAAAACATTGAGCAAGATATCTGGATTGTTGGGAGCAAGGCTAAGGAATTTTACGGTTCAAGTTTAGATAATATAGAACTGAAGAATCGAGAGCTATTATTCTTAGGCTAATAATCCCAATAATAGGGTGGGGTGTATTAACTGCAGCTTCCCACACCATTCAGTTTGGCAGATTAGCACAAAATGAAAAGTGTAGGAAGCAGACAGAATAAATGGGAACCTGGAAGAGGCAGAGTGATTTTTCCTAATGCCAGAAAAAGGCATTAGGATCCTGATGTGCAGATTGTATAGCTGCCACTGGTACTCATAGCCACATGCTCACTCCAGTCGACAGTGTGGATGGACAAAGGACTGGCTTAAAATGCTGACACCAGCATATGTGGACTGTGGTGTAAAAAAAGTACTGGGTGCTCATCTGACTCTTTTCAAACTTGCCATGCAGAATGACTGGGAATTCTGTTCAGCAACTGAGATTATGCTAATTGCAATGCCATTTGGAAGGAAGGGCTATGCATTCAGCTGTACTACTAGTATGGGCTGTTGCAACCTGCTGTAACCTTTAGACTCTAATGACTATAGCCAAGTGCCTTTTAATTCTCTGTGAGGATGACACTATCTTGGCATGATATGGCAGATCTTATGATTCGAAACAATCAATAAATCCAGCTCAGTTTTTTTAAAAAAATGTTGTAGTTTACATCAATTCTAATTTATTATTTATTTCATTCTTCATCACTTTGAATGAAATCAGAGATGCCATCCTAGATTTGTGGGTGCACATATGCATACATATGTGAGTGGAGGAGAGGGGCAACATTCAGCTAGTCAGTGACCCGGTTCACATATAATGCTAAGCCAAACTATGGGTTAGTGCAAATGAGCAAATGTGCAGGCTCCAAAGAGGGGGTCACAGCCACTTTGCTCTTCCTCAACCTGTTGCTGCTGGAGATCATCCTGTGATTTGGCTTAGTGTAGTTATCTAAACCTGGGCTCATGTTTAGCTCTCTCCGGGCAAACTACAAGCTGTAACCTAGGTTTGCCCTCAAGGTTTACAGCTCACAGTTTATCTTGGAGAGCTAAACCATAAGCCTGGGTTCAGATAGCACACTAAGTCAAACCATGGCTTAGCTCAGCTCAGTCCAGCACAGCAGCAGAACAACCAAAGGAGGAGCAGAATGGCTGTGATATCCTCGCTGGGACCCAAACATTTGCTCATGCATGCTTAGCCATGGTTTGGCTTAGCATTATGAGTGAACGAGTTTAGTGTGAAGAACCAGATTAGGCAGGTATTAGCTGTTCTGAGACATGATCATGTTGTGATGGTGATCTTTCTTATCTAAATGCCACCTTGCAGTGAATATACTGTACTATACTCAGTTCCATCAACTGACATGCTACACATATTTCCCACTGAGCTGCACATCCTGCCACCAGATCAGACCCCTAACTTGTATGATGCACAGTCCAATTTTCATACATAGAAAAAGAAAGCAAAACACCCTTCCGGGAACATCTAACTTTTCCTCTCCTGTCTACATCAGTGGTCAGCAGGAGCAACCAGCAGGATGGGGGCAGCACCACAGAGCTGGCCTCTCAGCAGCGGCATCACATGTGCTTACCAGGATGGGGTCAGGGCAGGCCCTGACCTCTTTATACCCCTGCACCATCCCCACCCTGGCAAATGGCAGCGATGCTGCTGGTGGGAGGACAGCTTCATGGCACCATCACACCATACCAGCTGCTCCAGGTGGTTAGCCCATATTGTGAGGCATGAGATCCCATTCTTTCCAGTTCAGCATTATTAGGATTCATTACAGAATGAGCTAGCCAATACTAGCATTACATCTTATGGTGATGTTGCAAAATGAATACATGAGGAATCAGCAAAGAAGAGTTTTTACCTAACTGTATTAATAAAGGATTTCATCCACATAATGGATCACAGAAAGGATACAGTTTCCACAGACAAAAAGAATAATGAAGTAAATGCAAACCAGCATACCAGGATAAGTTGGCCCTCCATAAGCCATTATCCCATTGTACATGATAGAAGTCCAGTCTTCTCCAGTCAGAACCTAGGAGGAGACAAGAGATTTTAGAAGAAATAGGATGTCCTGAGCAGATCCACTGCATTAGACAAGCCTTCCCCAGCCTGGTGTCCTCAGAATGTTTTGGACTATAATTCTCATTAGCCCCAACCAGCATGGCCAATGTTTAGGAATGATGAGAGTTGTTGTTCAACAACATCTGGAAAACAACAGGTTGGGGAAGGCTGTATTAGGTTCTCTTTGGGGTTTGAAGGCCTAAGAAAGACTCTTTTCTCAGGCCTTGCAGTTCCAAAAAGTCTATGCATTCCCAAAGCTCATAAAATATTCCAGAATTCACAGCTTCTGTTTATCTGTTGCTCACCCATTTTCTGCTAGAACTTAGTAAAGAATATGAGAATAATTACCTACAAAATCCTGTCCTTAACTTCACCCCACAAGTTGTACCTGGAAGACACTGATGAGAGCCTGGGGGAAGTTATCAAAGGTGCTACGTCGTATCACTACATCATCAAAGTCAAACCTCCCTCCAAAAAGCTGCATCCCTAACAGGGCAAAGATGACAATGAAGAGGAAGAGGAGGGTGAGGAGGGAGGCAATGGAGCGCACTGAGTTCAGCAGAGATGCCACTAAGTTGTTCAGAGAGGTCCAATACCTAGAGAGAGAGAGAGAGAGAGAGAGAGAGAGAGAGATGTTCCATCTATATCAAGATGCTGAGATGCATGCATATCTGCGAGCTAACCTGTGAAGTACAGTCTACTAGTTAAAGACAGAGAATATGAATTGCCTGCTACTATTTTCTCAATCCTAATGAATATATTACTATTAAGTAAGATGCTGTTTTGTTAACACAAATAGAAAGTAGTTTTAATATGATGGCTGCCATCTTGAATACAGTTAAGCATGTGCAGCCACATCTAAGATGGCAGCAACCACTATTTATTTATTAACTTTTTGCACCTGCTCCTTATCAAAGAAGTGATGCCAGATGAAGCATGCCAAATATAAAATCAAACTATCAATATAAGAATTAAAGTAAAAAAAATTAAAACAATACCAATTAAAACATTAAAACAATATAAAATCAATCTGTATAAGAAACATACAGTTGGCTATATTTCAGAGCTTGGAAAAGTTACTTTTTTGAACTACAACTCCCATTAGCCCAATCCAGTGGCCATGCTGGCTGGGGCTGATGGGAGTTGTAGTTCAAAAAAGTAACTTTTCCAAGCTCTGCTATATTTGCAGGACAGTCACTATGCTGTGCTGCTGCCTGGATGGCTCCATCATCTATTCTTCCGTCTAATCTAGCCTGGTACCTCCTGGAGTCTTGCATGGACTCATGACTAGTTCTTAGGACTTGTGGCTAGAGGAGCCATCTTCAAACATCACAGTTCAGCCAAGGAAAAGTTTAACTGCTTTTGACAAACCACTACTCTCCACTACAGATGAATGGTGAATTTAAACAATTTGTTCAGTCTCAGAAACACCACGAGATGAAATCGCATGCACTCTTTACTTTGTTTTTGTATGATGGACTTGAGGCAGGTAGCCACACAACATTATGGCAACCAAATGAATTCACAGGAGTTCTGCCAAATGGGATCAAAAGTCCATCTAGTCCAGCATTATGTTTCCAAAAGCAGCTAGCTGGATGCTTCTGTTAGGCTTACAAGCATACTGCCTCTCACCAGGATGGCAAGGGGTCTGGAAACCAAATCCTATGAGGAATGGTTGGAAGAGATGGCATACTCACTTAGTTATCTTGAAAATCCTCAGCAGGCGAATGCACCGCAAAACAGAGATGCCCAGGGGAGTCATGGAGGTAAATTCCACCAGTATGATCTCTAGGATGCCAATGCACACCACAAGGCAATCAAAGCGGTTGAAGAGGGACATGAAGTACTGACGAAGGCCCAGGGCATACATCTTCAGAATCATCTCTACCGTGAATAGAGCCAGAAGCACTCGGTTGGCAATATCTATAAGTAGAAAAGCCTGACTGGTCATGAATGCATCAGATCTCCTCTAACCAGGAAGGGCTATGCAAGAGCCCAATTCCGAGAGAGAGAGAGAGAGAGAGAGAGAGAGAGAGAGAGAGAGAGAGAGGTGGGTGGGGAAGAGTTATTTCACCCTACCCAGCTCTCCTCTCTGCTGGGAAACATCACTTCCACTTCCAGCCCCCAGTTAACAGCAGCCATTAAGAGCACATGCAAGAACCAAACCAGCTGTTACACATAGCAGGTGTATGTTTTCCCCCGACTGTTATTTTTTTTTTACACTGAAAAGCAGAGGCTGCCATATAGAATAGGAAGATAGAAAGCTGCCTTATTCAGGATCAGACCATTGGTCCATCTAGCTCAGTATGATTGACTCTGATTACCAGTGACTCTCCAGGGTTTTCAGGAAGGAGTCTTTCCCAGACCTACCTGAAGATGCCAGAGACTGAACCTGGGACCTTTTGCATGAAAAACATCTGCTCTGCCACTTAGCTAAGTGCCTTTTCCCTGAAAGAGTGTTGGAGAGATGTGCTGCTTAATTCTTTCCCTTCCTGCCATTAGTCAGTTCAAAAGTGTTCCATGGCTGTTTTTTTGGGAAATATGCAGGCTCCCCATAAATTGCATCCTAGAGTATTGAAGGAACTGGCTGAAGAACTCTCAGGACCGCTCTCTAACTTTGCGAAATCATGGAGGACCGGTGAAGTGCCGGATGACTGGAGAAGAGTTAATGTTGTCCCTATCTTCAAAAAGGGCAAGAAGGAGGAAACGGGAAACTACAGACCAGTCAGCCTAACATCAATCCCTGGAAAAATTCTGGAGCAGATTATAAAGCAGTCAGTCTGTAAACTTGAAAACAATGCAGTGATTACTAGGAGCCAACATGGATTTATGAAGAACAAATCCTGCCAAACTAATCTCATCTAGTTTTTTGATCGGGTATCCTCCCTTGTAGACTGTGGGAATGCTGAGGACATAATATATCTTGAGTTCAGCAAAGCTTTTGACAAAGTGCCCCATGATATTCTGATTAGCAAGCTAGTTAAATGTGGGCTGGATGGAACAACTATCAGGTGGATCCACAGTTGGCTCCAGAATCATACTCAAAGAGTGCTTATCAATGGTTCCTTCTCAAACTGGGCGGAAGTAACGATTGGGGTACCACAGGGCTCAGTCCTGGGCCCAGTGCTCTTCAACATTTTTATTAACGACTTGGATGAGGAGGTATAGAACATGCTTATCAAATTTGCAGATGATACAAAATGGGGGGGGCACAGCTAATACCATGGAAGACAGAAAGAAAATTCAAAGGAATCTTGATAGGCTAGAGCATTGTGCTGAAAACAAGAGAATGAAATTCAACAGGGATAAATGCAAAGTTCTACACTGGGGGGGGAACCAAATGCACAGTTATAAGATGGGGGATACTTGGCTCAGCAGTACGACACGTGAGAAGGATCTTGGAATTGTCATTGATCACAAGCTGAATATGAATCAACAGTGTGATGTGGCTGCAAAAAAGGTAAATGGTATATTAGGCTGCATTAACAGAAGTATAGTTTCCAAATCGCGTGAAGTACTAGTTCCCCTCTGTTCAGCACTGTTTAGGCCTCATCTTGAGTACTGCGTCCAGTTCTGGTCTCTGCACTTCAAGAAGGATGCAGACAAACTGGAACAGGTTCAGAGGAGGGCAACAAAGATGATCAGGGGACTGGAAACAAAGCCCTATGAGGAGAATCTGAAAGAACTGGGCATGTTTAGCCTGGAGAAAAGAAGACTGAGGGGAGATATGATAGCACTCTTCAAGTACATGAAAGGTTGTCACACAGGGGAGGGCCAGGATCTCTTCTCGATCGTCCCAGAATGCAGGACACGGAATAATGGGCTCAAGTTGCAGGAAGCCAGATTTCAACTGGATATCAGGAAAAACCTCCTAACTGTTACAGCCATACGACAATGGAACCAATTACTAGAGAGGTAGTGGGCTCTCCGACACTGGAGGCATTCAAGAGGCAGCTGCAGCCATCTGTCAGGAATGCTTTGATTTGGATTCCTGCATTGAGCAGGAGGTTGGACTTGATGGCCTTATAGGTCCCTTCCAACTCTACTATTCTATGATTCTATGGTCTCTGAGTGGATAAATGGCAGGTAGGAAAAGGATTAAGCAAAGTCACCCCTTCTGGCTGCTCTTCCATGTCTCACAGTAGCCTCCAAGGCTGCTTTTCCATTTTTAAAAAAGCTATGGTCAAGAAGCAACTGCATGCAACATAGTTTAGTGCTAAGCATAAAGTAAGCGGCTGGTTCTAAGGGGTGAAAGGCAACAGTGAAAGGGAAAACTGAATGGACCACAGTGGAAGATGGAGCAGGAATTATATTGGTATGGAGATATGTTTGGGATGGGGTTGAGATGGGGCTAGGCTACTGAGAAGAAAAGCTCATTATAGGATAAAGTAAGGAAGTTTAGGATTGACAACATCACAGCCCCACACCTTGTTAACTGAATCTGGGAAGTTCCCAGAAATAGAGCGCCCAGCTCACCTTGGACGTGGGTTAGCCATTCAGATTGTCCATGATGCTCAGAGGCTACTGACAGGGTGTTCAAGGCAATAATCAGTATCACGAACCAATAGAAAAACCTGGACTTAACCACTTCCCGGCATTTCCTGCGAAAAAGACGGTTCCATCGCCGCCAGTGCCGGCTAAAGAAAAAGGAAGCAAAGAGAGTTAAAACCAGGATGGTGGCAGATCAATCCCCTAGCCAGCCTGGAGGACGAAGCCCCTGAAAAGGCTTCAGAACCCCACAAGAGTGGGACTCAAAGGCCTGTAATGGAGCAGAAAGAGAAAAGGAAGTATGTCATGGAATCCAGAGAGAAGGAGAGTGATTAAAGAATGGAAAAGGTTTTGAAATCTTTTTAAGAAATGAAAAAAACATTTCCACACATAAAAAATATGGAAAAATATATTTGAAAAAAAGATGTAAAAATGGAACTCAGGGTGAGATTTGAGTTGTGCACTCTTGTACTACAGCAGAACATGAACGTGTTTGGACAGGTATGAATGATATGCATGCTACTTACAAGAACAAAATCCATTTATTCATGCCCTCAATCTCATATAGGCTCTCTGTCTCTGAGCCACCGTCGTCTGATGGCATCATTCCTGTGGAAGATGAAGAAAGGTAAGAAGCCTGTTGTGTTTGGCACCTGAGGCACAGCTACAGGCTGTTTACAAAACTAGACGCATCAAATGCTGTCTAGGCCCAGGCAGTTCTCCTCCCTTCCCACTTCCTGGTCTTTTTCGCTTCTTGTCCTCTCAGACTAACTACATCTCGCAGCAAGCAGTGCTCTCAGCCATTGATTCTAGGCAATATAATATCTAAGAACAACCAAAACAACAATAACACAAGTTTAGTACCTTCCCCACGTGTCCGGTCACTATCCATGACTTCTGCATGGATGATCCAGTCCATGTAGCCTTTCATGTCTTCCTCCAGTTGCTGCTTCTCCCTCAGTTTCTGGAAGGTACCCCGTGATTTGGCTTTCTCGCGCTCTTTGGAGAACTCCCTGAAATAAACTCAGATGAGAACTTATATCGCATAATGACAGGCCAGGCAGCTGATCCCCAGTTCAGGTCTTGCTCAGTTGCGGCTGCATGATTTCAGGCAAGCTACTAGCTTTCTGCTTTAAACACACACACTTTCTACAATCTGGATGTAATAAAAGTGTCCTACTTTGCAAAGTGAGGGTTGAAAAGGATTACTAAGACAATGGCCTGGTTTGCATGTCATGTTAAACCATAGTTTTAATATTAAACCAGAGCTTGGAAGATTACTTTTAAAAAGTAATAAATTACAGTTACACGGCCCAAAAAAGTCGTAATTACCGTTACAATTACAATTGCTCTGAAAGTAACTGATTACTTTTCTTTTCCTTCAAAGTAATCACTACAATTACATTTCAGTTACTTAAAAAAAACACCTACAAGGTGCTGGCCTTGGCTGCTGCACATCTAAGTAGCCTAAAACAACATTAAAAATAAACACATACAGAGGTAGTAGAATAATTATTTTTATTCATAAGATAGCAATGGTAGTCTCTCCACTGGTAAGGGTGGTGGGGAGGGAGGCTGAGACCACTACTCAGATATTTGCACATCAAACCAAGTGCAACCCCCCCCCCACTCAGCCAGCCAGCACAATCTCTCTCATTTAACCATCTCCCAGACCCTGCCCTGCCACCAACTAAGGAACACTCACTCAAGCAAACACACACAGTCATCTTTCACCTCCACAGTTCTTTAACTCCATTCTGCTGCTGCCTGCTTCTCCTCCTTTATCCATGTTCTTGACCTTCGGATCCTTTTTCCCTCCATAAGAACATAAGAAGAGCCTGCTGGATCAGGCCAGTGGCCCATCTAGTCCAGCATCCTGTTCTCACAGTGGCCAACCAGGTGCCTGGAGGAAGCCTGCAAGCAGGACCCGAGTGCAAGAACACTCTCCCCTCCTGAGGCTTCCAGCAACTGGTTTTCAGAAGCATGCTGCCTCTGACTAGGGTGGCAGAGCACAGCCATCATGGCTAGTAGCTCCACTCCATTCTTCACCACCACTATCTGTTTTTTTAAATAATTGTTTTCTCCACTCCACCCCATCTCACTTTCCGCCTCCTCCCTCATCGCCTCCTATCCATCCACAGAGCATGAGGAAAGAGTGACACTGCACAGAAGCCCAGTTTGAGGCACATGATCTTCATCCACAAATCAGAGGTGCAGAAGACTTCTCCCTGCTCCCCCCACCAAGTAATGCCCAAAAGTAATTCTGGAAACGTTATAATTGCTCGACAAAAGTAGTAAAATTACACCTAGTTCTATTACAATCAAAATGTAAAGGAATTACCCATTTGTTACTCAAAAAAAGTAATGAATTACAAGTAATTCGTTACTTGTAACTAGTTACTTCCAAGCTCTGTATTAAACTATGGTTTAACATGAATTAGCAGCATCCTGGTGCATGCCGTTCTAAAGTCCCTGCTTGACTGCTCCTGGCAGCACTACGCTGGGGCAACAAACCACAAGCCTTGTCTTGTCATGTTGCCCAGATCCATAGTTCGTTTCTTGCTAGTACAACCACAGATAGTTGCCAAGTCTTGGTTCTTATCACTCATGGTTTGTGGTTTGTTGCTTCCAGTGCAATGCAGCCAGAAGTGGGGAAGGAGCAATGTACACCGGCAAGCTGCTCATTCACATGTGGTTTAACATGATTTGTGAACACAGCCATAGTATTTGAAAATGCTTTTAGCACCAGGTCTAAATTGATACAGGAAGTGATTTTATCCATGAAGTATTCCCTAAAGTAGTCACAGAGTGCTACTGGGGGCTTTAAGAGCCTAGAGTTAGGGATGAAGCAGGCTGTCCTCACCTCCACAGAAGAGTTTGGTAGAATGAGACTGAGCAGACACAATGCAGTCATTCCCAGAGTTCATCTGTACTACTGATATCATTGTGTTAGCAAGTTTGTTTTTCAGATTCCCCTCCCCCAACAGCTGGTGTTTTCTGCTCCAAATCCAAGCCTTTGAGGAGAACAGATCTTTGGGTCTGGAGCTTCATATCAAACCCTGAATCATCTGCCTTCAGTCAGAGGAAGTACTTAATTTGATTATCATATTATTTATTGGCAGGTAATAGATAATAGATAAGAAAAATGAGATGGAGAAGAAATGAATGGGCCCATCCTATGAGATGATTCCCTGGCAAATAGTTGTGTAAGCTCAAGTGCAACCTTGAGTCTGAACATCTTGTTGAACTACAATCCCCATCATCTCCAGCCAGCATGGTTAATACTCAGGGATTATAGGAGCTGCAGTTCAACAATATATGAGGACCCAGAGCAGAGCTTGGAAAAGTTACTTTTTTGAACTACAGTTCCCATCAACCTAATCCAGTGGCCATGTTGCCTAGGGCTGATGGGAGTTGTAGTTCAAAAAAGTAACTTTTCCAAGCTCTGACCCAGAGTTAGGGAATGCTGCTCAAGTAGGTAAGATCTGCTTTGCCAGTGCAGCATCGTAACTTGCCAAGTATCCCAGCCAATCCAAGATATTGAAAGCAGAACAGCATGCCTTTGCTTGAGTTCACTCTATCCGTGCTGAATCACAAGATGTGCTCATATGCCTATGATGTGGTTGAGAGCCCTTTGTGGCACTGGTATTCTATTGTACTATCAAGGCCAGCAATGACAAACTGAGATACTGGGATATGGGGGAAGGAAACAAAGCTTTCATGTTTTATTTTAGCACCATAAAGAAGATCCCAAGACCATTCCCTCCTCTAAGGACTTAACAATTTTAAGTCACATTCAGAGCAGACTCCCATGAGTAGCTAGCATACAGGCACCAATATTAGATAGGCACCATCTCTGTTATCTTTTTTGCCCCTACTAGACCTTCCTCTTTCAAGTAGAAACCCTTTTAAGTAGAAAACTTATCCCAGTCTGCATCTGTGTTGGAATTGCTTTTAAAGACTTTTTAAAAGGTTTTTTAAAAATGTTTTTATATAAGTTTTTAATACATTTTTAAAGATGTTTTGTTTTAATATATTTTAGTCTGTTTTTTTAAGACGTTATAGAGAGTTTTTAGTGTTTTTGTTTGCCACTCTGGGCTCCTACTAGGAGGAAGGGCAGGATATACATTTAATAAATCATCATCATCATCATCATTATATCACATACTCAGAGCTGCTTACCCACTGAGCACACCCAGGATCAGATTAAGGATAAAAAATGACCCAAGTAAGATGAGGCTGACGAAGTAGATCCAAGGCCATTCATTCCCAATGGCATCATTTACCTAAGGCAGAATAGAAATGTGATAATGATTTACAAGGCACTCTGGAAATCTTCTAATCTCTAGGTGAAAGAGTTTATTCTGGGGCCTGGGAGACAGCTAAGACAAAGGTGGGTGTATATCCTACCTCATTCATCAGACCTTCTTTCCCCCTAAAACACTGGGAGACCTGGTGGGTAATTGACTGCTAAAGGTGAGGACCTGAACCCTTCCTAGATTTCCTGCAATATCTGCTTTGACAAGTTATTTCTTGTTCAAGTGACTGCTGATTTCAGAGGTAGACATGTTGCTTGCACAAAGTGAAAGTCTCTGAAGTTTAAAAAGTCTTATACTTTGGGGGGCTATTGGAGTAGGAGCCCACACCTTAATTAACTGCTGCAACTTGATGTATAGCCTGTGCAGACTGATGCCCTAACTAGGGGAATGCTCTTCCTCTGGGATGACCAGTTCACTGGAAGAACAGCATCAACAGTGTTAACAGTATCAAAATGCAGTGAGTGGCACTATGCTCCATGGGTACTTCACTATCTGGAAGATGACATAACAACATCTCAGCTAAAGCTGAGAATAAGCTGCGAAGGATGCTAAAAGCAACAAAAAAGCTTTCTTCAGGTATGTCCATAATAAAAGACAGAGAAAAGAAATGGTGGCACAGCTACTCAATGAGGATGGCAAAATGATAACAGATGACAAAGAAAAGGCAGAAGTCCTCAATTCCTACTTTGGCTCAGTCTTCTCCCAAAAAAGGGCCTATGACCCTCCTGGGAAACATGAAGTAGAAGAGTCAGGATTGGATCTTTAGATGGATAGACAAATGGTCAAGGAATATCTAATCACTTTGAATGAGTTCAAATCGGCAGGGCCCGATAAACTGCATCCTAGAGTACTGAAGGAACTGGCTGAAGAACTCTCAGAACTGCTCTCTATTATCTTTGCGAAATCATGGAGGACCGGTGAAATGCCGGATGATTGGAGGAGAGCTAATGTTGTCCCTATCTTCAAAAAGGGCAAGAAGGAGGAACTGGGAAACTACAGACCAGTCAGCCTAACATCAATCCCTGGAAAAATTCTGGAGCAGATTATAAAGCACCAATCTGTAAGCACCTTGAAAGCAATGCAGTGATTACTAGGAGCCAACATGGATTTATGAAGAACAAATCCTGCCAAACTAATCTTATCTCATTTTTTGATCGGGTAACCTCCCTTGTAGACTGTGGGAATGCTGTGGACATAATATATCTCGACTTCAGCAAAGCTTTTGACAAAGTGCCCCATGATATTCTGATTAGCTAGCTAGCTAAATGTGGGCAGGATGGAACAACTATTAGATGGATCCACAGTTGGCTCCAGAATTGCACTCAAAGAGTGCTTATCAATGGTTCCTTCTCAAACTGGGTGGAAGTAACAAGTGGGGTACCACAGGGCTTGGTCCTGGGCCCAGTGCTCTTCAACATTTTTATTAACAACTTGGATGAGGACGTACAAAGCATGCTTATCAAATTTGAAGATGATACAAAATTGGGGGGCACAGCTAATACCATGGAAGACAGAAAGAAAATTCAAAGGAATCTTGATAGGCTGGAGCATTGGGCTGAAAACAAGAGAATGAAATTCAACAGGGACAAATGCAAAGTTCTACACTTAGGAAAAAGAAACCAAATGCACAGTTATAAGATGGGGTATACTTGGCTCAGCAATACGACATGTGAGAAGGATCTTGGAATTGTCGTTGATCACAAGCTGAATATGAGCCAACAGTGTGATGTGGCTGCAAAAAAGGCAAATGCTATATTAGGCTGCATTAACAGAAGTATAGTTTCCAAATCGCGTGAAGTACTAGTTCCCCTCTGTTCAACACTGGTTAGGCGTCATCTTGAGTACTGCGTCCAGTTCTGGTCTCTGCACTTCAAGAAGGATGCAGACAAACTGGAACAGGTTCAGAAGAGGGCAACAAAGATGATCAGGGGACTGGAAACAAAGCCCTATGAGGAGAGACTGAAAGAACTAGGCATGTTTAGCCTGGAGAAGAGAAGACTGAGGGGAGATATGATAGCACTCTTCAAGTACATGAAAGGTTGTCACATAGAGGAGGGCCAGGATCTCTTCTCGATCGTCCCAGAATGCAGGACATGGAAAAATGGGCTTAAGTTGCAGGAAGCCAGATTTCGACTGGACATCAGGAAAAACCTCCTAACTGTTAGAGCCATACAACAATGGAAACAATAATCTAGAGAGGTAGTGGGCTCTCCGACACTGGAGGCATTATTGCGGCAGCTGCAGCCATCCGTCATTGAGCAGGGAGGTTGGACTCGATGGCCTTATAGGCCCCTTCCAACTCTACTATTCTATGATTCTATGACAGCATGTCCATAGCTTTACATCCTTTTGCAATATGGCCCACACACCAAAAGGCCCAGCCTTACCCAGTAGAGGACTTCAGTCCACCCCTCCATGGAGATACACTGGTATACAGTCAGCATTGCAAACCCAAAGTTATCAAAGTGGGTGATGCCATTGTTGGGTCCTGGCCACTTGCCCCTGCACTCAGAGCCAGGGATAGTGCAGTGGCGCCCATGGCCTGTGTTTGTACATGGAGCTGGTTTTTCATTTTCCACAGTGGCAATGATATCTGAGGAAAGAAACAAAGGGATAAATGTGAGGCTCTCTGCAAAGATAGCTTGGGCATACTTTTATCTGTCTGTTTCAGCATGTACCCCGGTCCTCTGTTCTAACTGAAGCAGTTTCAGAGGATGCAGCAGGCATCTCATCTGCATCCACTTCCTGTTTATGCAAGAACACAAGAGGCAAATATTTTACCCCATAGACCTACTTCATGGTGATGTCCCAGGTACCTCCTGTGCTTTTATTAATTGTGAGATCAACCACATCCCCTACCTGTCCCATTGTAGTAGCAGGTCTTGTGCATCTTGCCCTTAAAGAGCTCCTGTCCTACAATGGCATAGATAATGAGCATGAAGACAACGAGCACAGCAATGTGAAGCAGCGGCATCATAGCCTTCATGATTGAGTTCAGTACCACTTGCAGACCTGCAATAGGAAGAGAACAAGTTGTTCATGCCATCTTTCTTCTTTCTACTACATTAGAGCTGGGAAATATGTGGCCTGCAGATGTTGGACTTCAGCTCCCATCAGCCCCAGCATAGACAAAGGTAATGGATGATGGAGTTGGAGTCCAACAACATCTGGAGGGCCATGGGTTTCCCACCCCTGTGCTTATCGTTCATCTTTCCAATACATTTTCAGTTGCCATAATTTGCTATCACATAATCCCATCTACAATTTAACTTCTTAATTTCATGAGCTTTACCCTGCCTTTAACAGAGGAGAAGTGGTAACTTGTACAAGTTATGCAACAAATAAAGCTATAGCAACATGGCTGCTCTTTTATTTCAGGAAGTACTACAGTAGGGCCCTGCTTTTCAGTGGCCCGCTTTTCAGTGTTCCGCTAATACAGTGGCTTTCAATTAGAGTAAGGCCCCACTCATACGGCGCTTGTTCTGCTTTTACAGCATTTTTCGGGCATCAGGCGCCATTTTATTGATGGAGTTCTGCTTTTCGGCAGGGGTCCGGAACGTAACCCGCCGTATGAGTGGGACCCTACTGTACTAAAGGAAGGAGAAACCAGAGCCTGACCTAACTCAGAACAAATTCCATCTCAGTGGTCATGGTACTACTGCTCTTGAAGTTGAGGAAGAGAGAACAGGATTTTATAACATACAAAGCCTCCCACACCCTTTTAGCTGAAGTCAAATAACATACACAAAGTTGATGTCATTAGGAATCTGCCTTATTCTGAGTCAGGTCATTGATTAATCTTGCTCAGTATTGTCAACCCTGGTTGGCAAGACCTCTTCAGGATTTTCAGATATAAGTCTTTCCCAGACCTTCATGGAGATGCCAGGAATTGAACTTCGGATCTTCTGCATGCAAAGCATGTATTCTGCCACTGAGTGACAGCTTTCCCCTCATTGAAGGAAACTGATACACAAGTTCTTGATGTCACAATCAATGCTCTCCGTGAATTAATAATTTCAGTTTCTTGTGTTTGTCAACTTGCTAGATTCATCTTAAATAATGTAATTACTGTTTTGGTTTCACAAATCTGTTGTCTCTTCCAAGGCTACCCCTCCATGAGTGTGTACTGTGTGATTTGGATGTGATTAAATACTTTTGAAACTTTTTGAACACCAACATGCAGATGTTACCTAGACCAGAAGTTCCCAAACAGTGGTCTGTGAGTTTCATTCAGGTGGTTCACAGCACGTTTCTATTAAATTTTCATATAGATTTTTACTTACATTTTATTGCTTCTTTTGTTTCTTATATTGTATTTATTGTATTACAATTTTAATTCTATGGAATGCAATCTGTAATACAATAAAATATAACAAATAAGAGAAGCAATAAAATGCAATTAAAAACCATGCAGCATCTAGCACAGAGCAATACAGTTACTACAACAGGCAAAAAAAATCATTACGAGGTCTACCAAGCCTACTAGCAATTTTCCAGTAGTCCATAGGGAAAAAAGTTTGGGACCCATTGACCTACACTTAGGGCTTATCCAAATGGAGCGGGATAATCCACGGTTTCCATATTCGGTTTGTCATCTGATAGTCCTCACTTTGCCTTTTAGTTTGCTCTTTTCCAATTAAAAAAAATGCTTTTTTGCACCCGCACACGCAGCAGTAAGACCCCTACATTCTTTTCGCTTTTTCCAAGCTCCGCCTCTAAAACCTCCCCCTATCAACCAATTGGTCAGCAAAAAAATGATGTATGCTCCTCTCCCCCTTTGCAACGAAGCACAATATGGCTGTAAAGGAGTTCTTGCCCCGGGAAGGAAAGGGAGAAGGAGGGGGGTGGTCGGTTTCAGCCTGCCTCCAGAAAATTCTACTCGCTGGGGTTTTTGCTTCAAATCATTTCGCCGCAGGAAGAAAAGGGAGAAGGAGGGGGGTGGCACGTTTCTTGCTTTTTTGGAGAAATAAGTGCAATTGCCAGCGTGTGTATCTCCTTAAATATCCATAAAGGAAGAAAAGCATACATTCGTTTAAGCGTAATATCGCAAATACAAACAAGAAAGGGACTGCTGGTCAGTTTCACGCCTGCCTCCGGAAAGCTTTGTCAATTTCATTCTATTTGCTGGGGTTTCTGTTTCAAATCATTTCGGGGCGGGAAGGAAAGGGAGAAGGAGGTGGGTGACACGTTTCTTGCTCTATGGTTCTCCAGTCTCTAAGGTTCCGGGCGGCGGGGACGCTGTAGCAAACCACTCATATGCAGGGCAGGGAATGCCCATTACTTTCAACGGGTAGAACTGGGGGCAGAAAAGCCCATGAGTCTCAATGTGTAGATCTGTCATTTCAATGGGTAGACCTGGCATCCGGAAAGTCTATGCATTTCAATGGGCAGACCAGGCCACCAGGTCTACCCATTTGAAGCCTGCTTGCTTTCTTGTTTGTATTTGCAATATTACGCTTATGTATGCTTTTCTGCCTTTATGGAATGTATGCTTTTCTGCCTTTATGGATATTTAAGGAGATACACACGCTGGCAATTGCACTTATTTCTCCAAAAAACCAAGAAAGTGTCACACAGCCCTCCTTCTCCCTTCCCGCCTCGAAATGATTTGAAACAAAAACCCCAGCAAGTAGAATGAAATTGACAAAGCTTTCCACAGGCAGGCGTGAAACCGACCAGTAGCCCCTTTCTCACTTGCTGTGCATTGCAGATCTCACCCAGAGCAGCCACCCAGTTTGCAGGCTGGCAAAAAATAAAATGCATCTGTGCAGTAGTTGCAGACACCCCCCCAACACCCCACCATTGCGATGATTGGTTCAATTTTCCCAGGCTTATTCTCGCACATGCGCAAAACTGCAGATACGTGATTGGCTGGAATGAGGAGAAGGGGCAAGGAGAAACGCCCAAGAACCACCCAACAGCTGTAAAGTCCGCGGTATTGCATCCTACCTCTTGAAGGCACAGCGGATGATTCCCGATTTTAAACAGCAAATCGCATTTTTGCTGGTATTGCAAGGAGCTGATTTAACCCGCGAAAATGCGTAACAGCGCGAGACGTCATTTGGACGACCGAAAAATAATGAACACACATAGCGGGCATGTCACACATTTTGCAGTGGTCTGGATGAGCCCTAATTCTAGTTATAATTTACCTGGCATAGTCTGTTATAGTTGCCTGCTTCTCTCCACCTCACTCCAAACAGCTTAATATTTTTTTATTTCTTATTTTTCTGATCTTCTATGGAGGCATGAGTAGCTAACATGTCCTGTAGATGCTGTTAGATTCCAAGCAGCATGGCTAATTACTAGGGATTATGGGAGTTGTAGTCCAACTCCAACACTGGAGGGTACAGTGTTGGGTACCCCTGGCTTAAGGTGCCATCATCTCACTTCTAGCCTTCTACATGCATCCAGTTATCAAACCATAAGAAAGTTTCACCCACTTGGTACTCCTGATACCAGGCGTAGGGGCCGCAGCACTCGAAAGGCTCTCAGAGCCTTGACATCAAAGCCACCCTGCCCACTAAGAAGAGCACCCTCCGTTAAGCTGATTTTCTCCAGGATCAATGTGAAGACTCTATAAGACAACAAGCAAAGAAAATGGTGAGGAAAAAGGGACAGGAATGTGGTGGGAACACTGTAGATGTAGCAAGAGGCAAATGAAGAATGAAGGTAAAAATTCTTAGCTATAACTCCTACAACTGCTGTGGCCATCTCAATACTGGTTTACACTAACTTTTCCCCAGGAAGTTGTATACTCATATTCAAGATCACAGGGAGAAAATAAGAAGTAACTTGCACTTTATGCAGCAAATGTGTAAACTCTGATGTTTGATATAAACACAAAATATGAATTGGAAGCATTTCTCTTCAAACACTCAGAAATTCAACAGGCTGTTGGTCCTTGGGCCATGTGTTTGCAGGCACATGTGTTTCCTTGACACTTTATAATGCTCATCACAGCAAATACTGTGTACATGCAGGATACATAACTGGTGCATAACATGATAATTTACCCTAAGTGGGGCTCATGCAAGTGTTCCTTTGTGAAGCTGCAAACACCCCTAGAGCCTTGGGTTAATACATCTCCAAAAATAAATAAAAAATCTTACATGTATATCCCACCTTTTTTCTATCACAGAACCAAAGGCCTGCTGGATTCTGTAACATCTGCTATATATGGGTCCCAGACAATTTCCCATCCATTTACCAACCAGACCCAAACCTGCTTAGGTTCAGCAAGGTGGTAGCCTCATGTGCCTTCATACCATACCCTGGCTTTGCTATTTCTATTTGTATATATGTATTTATTTTAAAGCATTGTGTACATTTTTAAAAAATTAATTAAAAATAAAAAGCTATAAGCAAGCACGTGAGTAACA
Organism: Rhineura floridana; assembly: GCF_030035675.1. Lineage (NCBI taxonomy): Eukaryota > Metazoa > Chordata > Lepidosauria > Squamata > Rhineuridae > Rhineura > Rhineura floridana. Next base: position 76,742,251 of record NC_084485.1, on the reverse strand, counting down.
AAATAAAGGCACACACAAAAAAAAGACAGTAAGATCAGCTGCAAATTAGCCAAGCTACAAAGAAAAGTAGTTATTTGAAAATGTTGAGCTTAAGCGCAGGAACGCTAAATAGGTGGAGGGAGTATCTAGGAATGAAGCGCCTGTTCTTATGATTACTTACAGTGCAATCCTATACCTGTCTACTTAGAAGCAAGCCCCATTGTGCTTAAATCCTATACACAGTTACCGGGAAGTAAGTCCTGCTGAACTCAATGAGGCTTACTTCTGAATAGACATATATAATATGTAGGATTGTACTGTTAATGTACTATTGATTTAACATTTATTTCCAAGGTAATACAGATATTTTCCAGCAGAACTACACTTCCTCCATCATGCACAGGCATAATAAAATTGAGTTCCTTTACCCTAAAAAGACTATTGTAAAATCCAGCACATTCCAGCCGTTTCGGAGGTAGGCATCTGCATGGAATAAAAATCCATATGCAATTATCTTCAGCATTGCCTCAATGGCAAATATTATGAGAAAGAAGTATTCCAGCTTCTCCTGCAAGACATAGTAGGGGAAGGGGAAGATGTGCAACATTAGTGATATAGATAAGTCTCAATCAGATCTCCTCCACGCTCTGGCTCAGTTTTCAACAAACTGGCGACCCTCCAGATGTTTTTGACTATAACTCCCATTATCCCCAGCTAGTATGTTTCAGCTGCAACAACAGCTGTGCTATGTTTGAGATTTCCTGAAAGAAGCTGCATCTCAAATCCATAATTTCCCAGATATTGTTTGGGTCACAGCAGCATTGGAATTGTTAAGAGGAAACTCTCTCTGCCCAGCTCCTGACCCTTCCCGTTCTCCCAGCTATGGATCTTTCATCTTCCTTTTACACAGCCATACACACTAGCAAGCATATTTTGGTTCCTGTTTAATATATTTATTTTATTATTGATTGATTGATTGATAAGATTTCTTACCCACCCTTCACCATAAGGTCACAGGGCAGGTGACAGCACTATAGGACAGGGGTAGAGAATCTCAGACCCAGGGGCCAAATGTGGCCATCCACACCTCTCTGTCTGCCCCTTAGGACTCTCCTCAGGCCACACCCCTCACTGGCCCAGCAGTGGACCATGTATTTTTGCCTAGCTAGAATGTGTCCTTGAACTCTGATAATGTCTCTTGCTTGCCTGGATGGAGGATAGAGAAACTAACCTACTATAGAAATATTTATTTATTTATTAAATTTCTATACCGCCCCATAGCCAAAGCTCTCTGGGCGGTTCACAACAAGCAAGACAGCAAAAATACAATTAAAACCATTTATAGAACAATTTAAACATACTAAAATACAAATATACTAGCATACTAAGATGCTAAAAATAAATTGAGATGTTAAAATGTTAAAATTAAAATTATTAAATTATTAAATTTATTAAAATGCCTGGGAGAAAAGGAATGTTTTAACCTGGTGTCGAAAAGATAATAATGTTGATTAATTTACATTAATCACTCTGCCCAGTTTTGCCTCTGAGGGTAGAAACACACTCACTGTTCTGCCAGTTCTGCTGCGTCTCCATCTCTTGCTTCAGAAAACCGTGGCACATGACGTTAGTCAAACCCTGCACCTTTTTACTGTGAAAACGTATGGGAGCTGCTTGAGTGAACTTTTTTTTTTTTTTTTTTCAATAATTTTTATTCAGATTTTCATAAAACATACAAGACAAAATCATAAAACATTCAAAGACAAAAAACAAAATCAAAAATAGTTAAACAAAAAGAAAAAAAGAAAAAAAAAACAAAAATAAAAAATAAAGAGTAAAATATTGACTTCCCATTTGTCAAAGATCAAATCAGTTATAAGTCTATAATATATAACAATCCTGTCTCTTAAGTCATATTATAAAATCACTTTCCTCCAGTAGTTATCTTACTTAATCATCAAATCTCATAAACATTACTTTATTCTTTCCACAAAAAGTCAAAGAGAGGTTTCAATTCTTTAAGAAATATATCTATCAATTTTTTTTTCCAGATAAGCATATCGATTAATCCATCTCATTACTAATTATGATAATCTTATTGTCATAACCATAGTCAAAATAAACATTTCAATTAATCCATCACATCAGAATCTGTTAGGTTCAATAATTTCAGTAGCCATTGTTCTATTATCTCTATTAGTTCCATTTTCCATCTTCCATCTTCAGTAGTCTTGTTAAGTCCAGTAATTTCAATATCCAATCTTCCATTATCAGTATTCCATAATAATCTTGCTGTCAAAGCCATAGTCATATAGTAAGAGTCTGATGGGGATTACCTCTATCCCAAATATTTTCTTGCCATCCATTCTGAATAAGTTGCTGAAATACTGCTGTAAAATCATATCTCTGTTCTTTTTTTCAAAATACACTGGGTCATCTCTTAAAAGTTTTTCCATTGTCACATGGCTGCAGTTAATTCCATAGATTTTCTCTATATTGGGCTCCATCACATCATTCCAGTCCAGAAGATTATCCATGCCATTGATAACTTTATCTCTAGAATCTTCATTCATTTCTTCAGAGATAACATTGAGTTCCAAACAATAGATTTTATTTCTAAAGTCCATAGACTCCAAATCTTGTTCCTGTTCCACGTTGGTTCCAATCTCCGGGATCTCCTCTCTCACAGGGACCCCTATTCCAGTCTCCAGGGTCACCTCTCTCACAGGGACCCCTGTTCCAATCTCCGGGGTCTCCTCTCTCACAGGGACCCCTTCCAGGGTCACCTCTCTCACAGGGACCCTTATATCTTTAATCTCCTGCTTCATTTTACTCAATTCAATTTTCATTATCTCAATCTCATCCATTATTTTCTGAAACATAGTTATTTCCAGATTTTCAGCCACTTTCTTAATTGCCATTTTAAAAGAAAAATATAGAAAAACCACTTCTTATTTCAGCAACAATTGGGTTAATACTCCAAACTTGGTGACATCACAGTATAGACAGAGCAGACAGCCTTATCTCTCCAATAGTTAAGTAAACAAAATGCAGTTCCCAGGATCGAAACAATTAATGGCAATCGTCAAGAAACAGATTCGTCAAAATAAAATAGACCAAAAAGAGAGTAGTCTCAAAACAGTATAATATTTTTCAAAATAAAAATCTGGAATAGAAATCCCTCTTCTGTGTATATCTTTAGAATGCAAATCCAGAACAGCTTTTTGCAACAAAAACAGAGATAAGCTATTAATTAGTGCGTAGCAGAGAGAAGTTACGGCTCCCCAGTGAGATGTCAAAAACCGATCAATCTGGCAAATCTCTTTTAAACAGCAACAATTTAAGTCAAGTAAAAGAAAAATATAGAAAGAAGGGTGCTTGCCTGTTAGTGCGTTCTCTCTTAGAAGATAAGATGAACGTTCGCTTTTCCAGATAGAGCTTGCTGTTGAAAATCCGTCCCACCTTCGTCGGCTGGACCTCGTCCCATAAATTAATGAGATCTGGTCGTCCCAACAAAAATAGGCTTTGAGGTTAATCTCTTCGTTTCTCCCTACCCGGGAGAAGTTTAATCAGTCAAAAAAAAAGAAAAAACTGACTGATATATCTGAATAAGCTTCTTTTGAGGCAGGAGCCCGTCTCAAAAGCAGGCACAGGCTAAGTCACCCTTCCCGGAAGTCCGGAGCTGCTTGAGTGAACTTTTTAAACAATTCAGCTTCAAAGAGAGTTCACAGCTGATAGGCAGATAAACCTGTTCCCCCTCAAGGTGTGGCCAATGGACCCTACTCACCATTATCATGTGGCCTTCAGAAGGGTGCCCAGAAGGGAATGTGGACCTTGGACAGAAAAAGTTTCCTCAGTGGCTAGCTTGCCTTCCCCATAGATAAACAGGCAGAAACAATCCCAAATGCAACATCATTGACAATCAACAGCTGTTTTATAAATCAATAAAGAGTCTGAAAGACTAACCAACTTACTGTAAAATAAGTGTTAGCCTTTCAAAGACTAGATAAGCTTGTGAAACTTTTATAATTCAACAACTTCCTCATTAATCAAATGTAAGAATGAACTATCAAATCATGCAATGTGATTCCAGTGATATGATGATCATACAATGTGGCTAATTGCAAATATGCATGGTACAGACAACTTTGCACCAAAAGCATGCTGTTAGGAAGTAAATCCAATCAGCACTCAGAGTACTATGCCATGATCTTAACTTAAAGCTGAATATGCAAGACAATCCTTACTGAACTGTGAAAGGTATATTGTACAGTATGATAGAACAGAGAGTCTCATTATGAAATAATTTCCATAGGGTGGCCATGTTAGTCTGTTGCACCAAAAACAACATAAAGTCTTGTGGTACGTGAAAGGCTAACAAATGTATAATGCCATAAGCTTGTCCACTTTATCAGATACATTCATTCACCCACTTCATGCATCTGAGGAACGAGACTGTAGTACACAAAAGCTTATACCACAATAAATTTACTGGGTTTTAGCCTATCACAAGACTCTTTGTTAGTTATGAAATGTAAGAGTCATGAATATTAAATACAAAGCTCAACTAATTATTCAAGATACTAAATTTGGGACCACACTTAAAGATATCTGAGATTTAAATACTGAGAAGAGAGTTAAATCCTGGAAGCAACTAAACTCCTTGCAAAACTACTGGTTGAGGAGAGATGTTCCATGAGACAGGTCCAGATTTGGTGCTAGGTCATAAGACTCCTGGATGAACATCAGATTTAGGAAGCTAGTAATGAAGCATTTGTTTCCTTCCAAAGACTTCCAAGCTGGAGGCTCATCTATAAAACTACCATCTAAGAATAAGGGTTGTAGGGCCTTTATAATGGTATTATAGCACTGGAAAAGGTTCAGAAAAGGGCAACCAAAAGGAAATGTGTTCAAGTAGGAAATAACTAATGATTTAATAAGATATGGCATCAATATCTTGTGGCAGTTGAGAGTGATGCAAATTAGTCTTAAAGAAAAAGTGCCAAGTGGTCATGGAGGCAAAGGTCAGAGTGGGCTACATGACATAGGTTAACAATTTTAAGATTAATACATTTTTTAAAACTTTTATTTTGTTTCGTTTACACAAGGACTGAGAAGAAACACAAGGGAAAAGAACAAATGCTGGAAGAACCATTTCCATGCTGGACCTGTATTGTTTTCTACTGTCTATAAAAGATGGATCCTCCTTACTGACAGGTTTTTCTCAGCTGGATTCTCTACGTATGCAGATATAGTATTTGCAGCCCATACATTCCATCTAGGGTTGCCAACCAATCAGAAGAATGAATAGCCTACCCTCTCCCCCTTTTTTCAGGTTATTTGCCCAAAAGGTGAGGGGAGAGTCAGGATGTTCCCCTCGTTTTCCCCTTAAACCTTAGAGATAGTCTCAGCTCCACTCTTCAATGTCCCTTTCACTTTGGTTCTCAAATGGAAGCAATATGAATTGTTTTGTGTTTTTATACTGGAACCAATAGATCTTCCTGCTTTTTGAATGAAGTGTCCCTGCACCAGCACTCTGTTGACCTGACCTGCATTCCTGCCAGCATTTTATGCCATGGAGATGTCTTATACCAAAGGTAAAGACAAGAAAAGTCTTTAAGCATCACCGAGGCAAAGAAGCTGCAGACTAGCTTTAAAGCCTAGTTCATCCTTGTTGCTTAGTGCCTCAGCTGACTTGGCTATTAGCATGGCTACCTTCGGCTGTCACAGCCTAGAATAGTTACTGAGGTTGTACTTTACTTCTCCCAGCACTCCTATCAGAGGCTGCTGTTGCTTTCTTCTCACTGACAGCTGCAACTGTCCATCAACCTAAACTCCCCTCAGGGTTGCCAGCCCCCCTTCCCTGTCAGGCTTTGCATGTTTCAGAATGAAGCAGACTGAAGTTATTGGGGATTCTCTTTATTTATATTTTTTGCGCTCATTCCCAATGGAATATCCTTTAAAGTGTCCCTTAACTTATAGGCATGACTGGTTCCGGTGTTTGAATAACAGGGGATGGAGAGGGCCCATATCTTTCCTGATGGTCCTGTTTTTAAAAGCTTACAGAGGGTGGGTAGGCATAATTTGGTGAAAATTGAGGAGAGTCAGGGGTGGTACTTGTAGATTTCACAAAGGCCCTCCTGGCCAGCCCAAGACATTTTGCTTCCTGAGCTGATGAACAAAATGACAAACTCCCCCATTTCAAGCCAAGTTCAACACTGGTGATAAAATAGCATCCCACACTGCACCTGAAGCAGCAGGCTGGTTCAGGTGGGTCAGGAAAGGCATGTGGCTACAGGGTGAAATGATGGGGGGGGGAGACTCAGGATGAACAAGTAGGGGCTGCTGTTGCTGCGCCCCAGCATCTGCCATCTGAGACAGTTGCCTAATTCTGCCTAATGATAGGGCCAGCCCTGAAGATCCCCTTCACTCACTCTCCACACTGGATGGTAATTCTGCTGATACTCAGTTCTCAATTTGAAACAGCTTCCTACAATAGAACTGCTAAATGTCATCTAGCACAAAGCTTCTGTTTAGTAACTCGGTGGGTCCTCATAGGGCCCTCCTGCCTGAGTTACTGGGAGGAATGTTAGCATGCATCATGACCATAATAATAATAAATTTAATTTATGTGTCGCCTATCTGGCCAATGGCCACTCTAGGCGACGTACATACAGTAAAATACAGTTAAATACAATACAATAAAATACAATATAACAATAAATTATAAATTATGATGACAACAATACAGAGTAGGAGGCATTTCAATCATAAGAACATTAAGCCTCCCCAGACGTCCCAAAGGCCTGTTGAAAAAGCCAGGTCTTTAAGGCCTTGCGGAACATATTCAGGGAAGAGACGTGCCAAAGATCTTGTGGGAGGGAGTTCCAGAGGGTGGGGGCCGCCACTGAAAAGGCCCTCTCTCTAGTTCCCACCAACTTAGCTGATTTGGTTGGCGGCACTGTGAGAAGGCCTTGTGTGGCCGATCTTGTCAGGCGGCATAATTGGAGGCGTTGTAGGCGCTCCTTTAGATAAACTGGGCCGAGACCATATAGGGATTTAAAGGTTAATACCAACACCTTGAATTGGGCCCGGAAAACAACTGGAAGCCAGTGTAGATCGAACAACACTGGTGTGATGTGGTCCCGGCGACGACTGTTTGTAAGTAGTCGAGCCGCCGCATTTTGAATAAGTTGTAGTTTCCGGACCGTTTTCAAGGGTAACCCCACGTAGAGCGCATTACAGTAATCTAATCGAGAGGTGACCAGGGCATGTACTACCAGTGGGAGCTGATGAACAGGAAGGTAGGGTTGCAGCCTACGTATAAGGTGTAGTTGATACCAAGCTGCCCGGCTCACAGCCGAAATCTGAGCCTCCATGGACAGCTTGGAATCAGGTCTCCTTTGCCTTTAATAGCTTGCACAGCATGGGGAGGTTTAACGGATGCAGTATTGCTGGTCACTGGAGCACAGCCTGCTCAGCACTTCCCTATCTCATAAATTTCCCCAAAACAGTAACCCTTTGCTGGATGGCATTTAGCAATTGCAGTTATTTAGGAAGACATTCCACACTTGGGTACCAAATGTTAGCCAGAATGCCTGCAGCAAATGCCTGCAGAGCTTGCTCAGAAGAGGATGAATTCTTTCTCTCTCTTTGATTTTTTAAAAATACTATATAGAATCAGTACACATATTTAAATATGAGTGGAAAATTTTCTTTATGCAACCAGGGACAACATTTAGGAAGGGCATAGGTAATACACACACAAATGTTGCACATGGCATAAAATTATTATCCTGTAGTACCTATATCTGTAGCTATTACAAAGTATAAAAAAGTAAACACAACAAATGCTTTTTAAAATGTCTTTTCCCCCTCAGTTTAAAAATAGGCCTTTGAATTTGGCTGTGAATCCTGCCCTCCCCACTAAGGCACACCTGTCCTGTGTGCTACTAATTGGCAGAGGATCCTGCTTCATTCTTTCATTCTCATCCTCTCTCTTTCCCTGCCTCCATTTTCTGCTTGATGATTATTGCCTATCACAGAATTCCAGATTGCAGAAAAAATAAGCTAAGAGTATCATGTACTGGGCTTGCAATGGATGAAAAATTTCTCTTTCAGAAAGGCTCCTGCAAATATGGGGTTTTGGCATTCACTCAGCCCCTAACAATAAAGAGATAAAAGTTCTCAGCTCTGCTTTGCTCCTGGGAAAGGACTACAGTTTTGAAACTGTATCCCATATCCCCCGAAGCTCAAAACGTTTGTATGGTTCACATTTGAACAGAGCATAATGGGAAATAATTCTTCTGATTAATGAAGCTGTGTAAATCATCTCTCTAAAATGCACCTTGAAGAATATGCAAATACTATGTTGTGGATGAGACATTGGTGAGAAAGAACAGGATGTCTGAAGCATCCTGTTCTTGAACAGTAAGGTGATATCTGAAGTTACTCTTACGCTTGCAGATAAATTTATGAAAATGACTGGGCAGAGAAAAACATCATATTGTCACAGTGAAATCAGAAATGGTTAGGTAAGACTTTCAATAGACAGAAAAATGTCCCTGCAGTCATCCTCTCTCATGACTATAGTCCCATGCTTCAAAATGGAATTGGCCAGCTACCCCAAATCTCCATGCCTCTCCCATCCTTTGCAACCTCCATGGTGTTTCAGATACCATCAAAAGCCTACACTAAAGGCACATTTCCATGTAGGAATTAGCATGCCTTTACAGTCTTTGTAATGTGTGATGATCAAATATGTGGGTTGTGTACAGGCACTAGAAATCACAGCAGATGGACTGTATTTAATAATTTCTCTGGACACAGAATGTAGGTTTCTGCAGAAATGTGATTGTTTATGTAAGTATATATTACATATAATCCTGGGTAGAAATGATTTAAATGTATCTGCATAAGTCAGGTCGCATTTGCTTGGCATTTTGAGATTTCACAAACTTTAGGGGCTGGGGCTGATCTTCCTAATGCTGCTTGTCCTAACAAATATTATAAAGGTAGCTTGGAGCATCACTGTAAGTAAGCAATTGCAGGAGAGAGGGAGAGACACACGCCAACAGGAGGAGAAGAGCCAAAAAGAATAAAAAGCATGTCGTACCAGTCTAGAGTTCACTTTGTTGGTGTCATCTTCAGGCATGGGCAGGTAGATAGCCAGTGCAATGCAATTGGCAAAGATGGTTAGCAGGATGATGGTCTCGAAGGGCCTGAGAATGCTAGTTAAAGGAAAAGCTGGTTCCTTAATATTGCGGTATGAAAAAGTATTTAGAGGCATTTGTGTTAATAACAAACATTAATGAAGATTGTGAAAGTCCATCTCATACCAGAAGTCAGATCTTTATGATGCTGATTTTGTTTTAAATAAAAACTCATATCCTTTTGGTGCTTAAATAAATATTCTTTAAAATTACACACTCTTTATCCTGATCATGTCCCACTTAATTCCTCCTACCCATGAAGCATCTTAGAATGCACTTCTTAAAAAGCCACTTCTATGCTGGGATCTGACGCACTAGTAAGGCAAATCTGTGCAAGGATACCTTCCCAGCTCTGCCAAACTCACCAATAAGCCATGATTAGGGATGGGGTTAAAATTCAATTCAGTTCACATTTAAAGGCAAACCAATGTAATCCACACTTCCCAAATCAATATGCAAACCAAAACACAACCACACTTTGAAATTCATTTTTCTCCAGATTTTGCAGTGCAATTTTCCAGCCAAATAATGTGTACAAAAATCCATATAAAGGTAAAATATGCATGAAAATAGCATAAAAATGTGTATTAGGCAAAATTGCATATAAAAATGTGTGTATTAGGATAAAATTACACTAAAATGCTAATGATTTTTCATGAGGACCTTTTTAAAAAAAATGACAAACTGATGTAGAAATGTGGAGAACTGAACTTAAGATTGGAAAAATGGGAAACAGACATATTTGTCCATGTCTAGCCACATGACTATTTTCTGGCTGCAGCACCATTTACAAGGTGCCCAGAGATCTGGGGGCATGTGAGGTTCTTTGAAATGTGTACTAAATGTAACTTGATACAACAGACTTTCCCTCCCTCTCCCTCTCCCTCTCCCACACACACACACACAGTCGGACAGCCCTGCTCCCTATTTGTAGTTATAAAACCCTTCCCTTCCCAATGGTAAAATGTGCTTCTGCCCACTACACACCCTAAAGGCATGAGAACCCAACTTGCACACTCAAAGTTCTTACCTAAGTTTTTAACAAAGTTCCCAGCATGCTGCACATTCTATGCATGTAATAGTAGGGCATGCACAAAAGAGAGCTATTTTAAAAAATCGGGCTTCAATGCCATAAGTGAGTGGAATGTGAGGCTTGGTGGTTGAAGTGGGGGGGGGGAGGGAGTTTTTTTGGAAATAAATCTGAGCGTATTTAAAGTTTTATTGAGCATAACACTTATACCAATCATAAGGTTAATAGGATATTTATTCATCTTTATAGGTAAAATAGAATGTAAACTAAGGATGAGCAAAACACCAAAGGGGAATTCTGCTGCAAAACCTTTTGCAGGGCCATGGATTTCTACACAAAATCTGTCTGGACATTCAGCCGCTATCAGCTCCTATTTGTGCTGCTATTTCTTTCTCTCTTTACGAGGAGAGAGGTCATAGAAGCTCTTGTGCATTTACACTTTGATCACATTATGGGTTTTGTAGTAGAGTATTTGTGCTGACTTTTGGTTTTATGCATCCTCCTTCAACAGGGCATGAACCACAGTGGGGCAGCACTGACTCATTACCTTACAGACAGACTATAGATAGTATAAACTGCAAATACCATGATGTAGTATGATTGTGGGACAAACTATATGTGGTGTACAATGTTATGTAACAAAGTCCCAACTCCTCCTCCTCCTCCTCCTCTTTTTCTTTAAATAGTCTTGAGAGAGTATTGAAAGAGCAGTGAGGAGAGTTGCTGCTTAACTTTCACTGCTAGCTGGTTTTGTGGTCAAAAACATCCCTTCCAAGCTGCTTCTCCACCTCTTGGGTGTGTGTTAAACCTACATCTGAAACCTCTCTTCTCCTCTCCGCTCCTCCAGACAAAATGTACAACCTCTTGGGTCTGTTTTTTAATTTAAAAAATGGTCAAGACATCTTTAGATGCTTTTGCATGTATTGTGTAGCTTGTCTCTATGGATGAATTATGCATACATGATAAATTTTGAAGATGCTAAGATATTCAAGATGCTGTGAGGTATCTAGGAGAAAAATGTCAGTCACCTGACCTACAGGAACTGAATACAACTCAGTCATACGAGTTCTACAGAAGCATTGTAGGGTAAGCTTTGAGTGTGGTCAGGGAGCAAGACAGGATAAAAGTAAAAAAGGAGGACATTCCTGTGTGATTATTGTCTTGAGCCAGGGAAGAGTTACAAGAACATCCACCTAGTAAGATAGGAGGTGGAGCTTTGTTACAACAACTCTCCTAAGCAAGTCTCACACTTCCTGCAATGTGCTTTGTTCGGCCCAATCTTCCTTCCTCTGTTGCTTGCTTTTGCTTCTACACATCTTCTCCTCCAAGTGACATGATGTAATAAAGCAAAAATGTGTGAGTTTCCCATTGACTGGGCTGCCACATGTGGGGTGGAGAAACTCGCAAAATGCATACATCATATCACATGTTTAGCCTTATTAAATCTTACAAGAGGGAGAGGGAGACAGTGGTGCAGCTGAGCTGGCCAGGACCTTGGGGCTGACGTCTAGGGCTGCACAGTTTGGGGGACCCCCCAAGTGACTACCCAGGGAGCAGAAGAAAACAGGCCTGATGTCATCACCTGGGCTAGTGTGGTGGTGGTTTGTATGGCCTGTACATGATTCCAGATGCTCATTTTATATCCCCCCTTTAACAATATATTATCCTTTCTACTACAACATGGCGCTTATTTCCAAGAATATGTGTTTAGCATCTGGGCAGCTGAAGGAAGCACCAGTTTATTCTTGTAGTTATGATGGTGCTATGATTTAAATGACTTTTGAAAATGCAAAACTGCACATGCTCAGAGTATTTCTCTTTCTCCAGTCCCCAAGGGTTGGCAGACGGTTATTTGTTGCTCTACTATATATCAGGGAGGTAAAAGCAGCTGTAAAGCATGGAATTCTTTCACAGCACACGACAGGTTTTGGTAGCTACAAAAGCTGTTATTCCATGAGGAATACTAGGAAATACATGCAACCAACCATTCGAGGAAAGAAGCAATGATACTCCAAAGTTCCTGAAAAGTAAAAAGAAGGATCCACTATATACTGTCATGGAATGTATTAGAATTCCACCCAGTTTGGATTTGATACTGAATTTTCCATTAATTTGCTTATTCTCCATTGTTGCAGATCTGATTTTTATGTAGCAATTTTTTGCAGCTATTTTTAAAAATGGATTTAAAAAAAACACCTCTAAAGTATTGATATTAATGATAATTTTATCAATGTTTCTTTTCAAAATATCGATATTTCCTTTCAAATTTATCGATATTAACATCAATATTTTTGTGAGAAAAAATGGAGGGGTAAAAGCAGCAGCTAGTGGACAAAGAACAAACTCGAATCAATACTACTCTGTTAGGTCAATGGAATGCTTTTGAACCAGCACTGGCCAATGGATCCCATCCCTATGGATGACTGATAGATCTCTGATATTCTTATGGTTCAACATGTATATGGTATAGGTGAACGCTTCCTAGGTTCTTAGATTTTCATGCTTTGTGATTAAGGCTTCAGCATCACACAAAATAGAATGCAGAGAAAGAAAAAGAAAAAAGGTAGAGAAAAAGAAGGGGCTAAACACAGGAAGCTGCCTTATACTGAGTCAGAACACTGGTCCATCTAGCTCAGTGTTGTCCACACTCACTGGCAACAACTTTCCAAGGTTTCAGTCTGGGGTCTCCCCCAGACCTACCTGGAAATGCCGGAGACTGAACCTGGGACCTTCTGCATGCAAAGCAGATGCTATACCCCATCCCTATATATGCAATAGCACATGCTCTGACACAGGAAAAAATATACACTTCTGTTGCATTAAGTGAATTAATGGTTTGTAGGAGGGAATGAACCCAGAGAGAGAGAGAGAGAGAGAGAGAGAGAGAGAGAGAGATCAATATCCCTTGTCAAAGCAACAATGAAATATTAAACACCAAAATAAATATTTCCATGCAACTAGAAAGCATCTTTTCCAATTCAGAACTCCTCAATTTATATATCTGATTTCAACAGACCTCATTCCCAATTTTTTTATCATGCTCAGAATTTCAGTAGCCAGTAGCAAGAGATCCATTTCAGTTTATGAGAAGTGATGCTATACCAACCAAACAGGTAAATATAGCAAGTGAGCGTTAATATTAGGTATCAAATTTAACACAATATGCACAACGTACACATAATATGCACAATGCACACATTCATATCAAGATGAGGTTAGGAAGAGATGAGGCATAACAACGAGAGGATGGTACGCAATGAAAGCAAACAGCAGCTGTGGTGATTGAAGAAATGGAGATGCAAGTGTGCTTGTACTCATGCATGTGAGACACACTCACTGAGCCAATCCAGGCATTTCAAAGCATCTTCTTGCATTGGCATTCCCACTACCTTCATCAAGCACCTCAAATGCCCTATTGTAAAAGTCTCCAAGTCAGTCTCCCATTATCTTCATGCTTTTGTTACTACTAAAACTGTTACCTAGTATTATCTCAGTAACCCCTATAACAACCCTGTCTGGTAGATCAGTATTGCTATCCCGGTACTAGACATGGGGGCTGAGAATGAGAGGTAGTGTCTTGCCTAGTTAGTTCATCACGACCAAGTTGAGATTTGAACCTGTAATTCCAGTTCTTAGCTCTGTCTCTTAGCTGCTGCACTACTTGTATTCTATAGGCAACAGTCTAATTTCTCTCTTTTAGGGATTCATCTACTGGCACTGCTATACTCTAACCAATCAGATTACTTATTGCTAGCTAGCCATGGCAGGCCAAGATTAACATATTCCTTGAAAGAGGAGAACTGTAACAATCCTCCAGCCTCCTACTGCACACCATGTGTGAGAGATGGCATCACTTGGAATCAGTTAACTTAGGTTCAGATTACAAGAGAACTTAAAAACACAAGTCTCCTTGCTATGGCCTATGATCCCCACACTATCCTTTAATCCAGAAGTAGCTGGGGAAAGCACAAATTCTATTTTCCTCTCTTTATCCATCATTTAACCAATACTGATACTCCATCTAAACAGACTATTGGATTTGCATTGCATTCTGTGACTCATACCAGCTTGACTCTGATTATTTGCTTTCATGGAATCATAAGGCTCAAAGGGATATAAAGAAAATAATCTCCATACCTTGGGACACCAGCACCTGAAGAAATACTTCTTCCTATATGAGCCTACCTGGGCCTTAACATAATCTACAGAGGCTCAGAAGTGGAGAGAGTGGCCACAAGAGATGGGAGCTTTTCTGTGATTTCCACCTTCAGACCCTATGGAATGCTCTCCCCAGGGAAGCTCACCTGGTGCCTTCTGTGCAATCTTCTCAGTGCCAGGTGAAGTCATTTGTTCCCCCCTCCCCAGCTTTTTAGTAATTTTCAGTAGATTTATCAGTTTTAACAAGGGCATAGCGTTTAAGGCACCCTTTCCCAACCAGTGTGCCTCCAGATGTTGTTGGACCACAACTCCCATCTTCCTGACCATTGGCAATGCTGGCTGAGGCTGATGGGAGTTGTGGTCCAACAACATCTGGAGGCACACTGGTTAGGAAAGGCTGTTTTAGGGTTTAACATATCTCTCCAGTTGATAGTTTTATTGTGGCTTATTGAGGTCCCTACATTATTTTTAGTATGGGAAAGTTTTTCTTACCAAACCTCTGACCTAAAGCAGTGTATTCTCCTAGCATTAGCCCATATGTTATACAGCCACAAGAGTGGCTGTATACTATAGCCAGCATAATTTTTTGCATTCCACAATGTTAAATTGAAAATACCACCATGCCATTCTGATGCTTCCCATAAGCTCATTTCAAAACAAAACCTTACAAAACGTATAGTCCTAAACTCAGAAACGCTTGCTTAACAAACCCTCTAAATTTTTATGGTGATACACAAAACAGTCAGGATAGAGAAGAGAGAGAAAAATAAGATACCCCTTTTGGACTTTTTTCTGTCAGTGTTCTCATAATTTGTTGAAATTAATTAAATCAGCTATGTTCATAGAGTACCTGTAATCCTATTACTGACCTTGCCTCATACTCTGACCTTCATCTTCTGCAGTTTAAAAGTTTAAAAAAATGCCTAGCTGACTTTTAATTAATTTAACAAATTTAACATTAAAGTCACTGACAAGCCTGGGCATACTCAGTAAGAACCAATTGTCAGTGTGTTCTAAAAGCCAGACTCACAGCTGCTTGGCTAATCAGGGGACCATACCCATGTGAGACCTTTATTTCACTTTAGACAGTCATGGTTTCCCCCAAAGAATCCTGGGAAGTATAGTTTGTGAAGGATGCTAAGAGGAGACTCCCATTCCTCAGACAGAGTTCCAGTGGCCAGAGTAGTTTAACAGTCAGCCACTCTGATTGAAGCGCTGTGAGGGGAATAGGGTGTCTCCTTGCAACTCTCAGCACCCTTCACTTACACTTCCCAAGATTATTTGGGAGAAGCTATGACTGTGTAAACTGTAAAGTAAAATAAAGGTCTGGTGTGGATGTGGCCAGGGACAGCTTTGGTTTAAATTTGGGTGGGAGACTACATGTGCTTGTTGTAGAATAAAAAGGGGGGAAATGCTGAAAAACAATGATACTGTTCACTATGTTTTCCTTTTGGAAAGGAAAGGGGCTTCCCCTCTGCCCAGTGCTCACCCACCCAATCTCTTCCCCTCCCTCCCCAGTGGTCAGTTTCACCTATCCTAAGCATAACTGCACAGGAGTAAATCCCATTGAACTCAAAAAGCATGCAAATGATCGAACCTGCCCTCCGCCATGGTCAGTTTTACCTATCTTAAGCATGATTGCATGGGAGTAAATACCATTGAACTCAATCAGCATTCAAATGATCACATCTGCCTTCCCCTCCTTTGCCTGTCCTCTCAGTTCCTCCTCCCTTCTTCCTCCCCTCCCCTCTTCCTTCTTCCTCCTCCCCTGCCCACTCCAGCCCTTCCTCTCCCCCTCTTCTCCTCCTCCCCTCTGGTCAGTTTTATATATACTAAGCATGATTGCATGGGAGTAAAACATGCAAATGATCAGACCTGCCCTCCTCCCCCTCCCCCTTCTGCCTGCCCCTTCCCCTCCCCTCTGCCCTTCTTCCCTTTCCTACTCCTCCCGTACTGCTGCCCTTCCTCCCCCCCCTTCCCATCCCCTGTCGTCAGTTTCACCTATCCTAAGCATGATTGCACGGGAGTAAATTCCATTGGACTCAATAATCAATCCATTCTCAGCAAACTTGCACAGGATCCCATTTCTTACCTCGACATTAAAAAGTAGAGAAATTCACTAACAAGCAAAAAACCCTTGCTGTTTAAGAACGTACCTATAGCCAACAAATATTTCTATCAAACTTTAAAAAGCAGGGGAACTGGACAGCTATAGTGAATGCACCAAGGGAGCAGGAGACCTGGCCTCCTCTCTGAGATATTGGACTGCCCTACAAATTTGTCAAAATGCAAAGCCAATTTGGATTGGTCTTTCACAGTCCAATCCACTTGCTGTGTAGCTAGGAAGAATTTGGTAACATGTGCCTCTGAGCATATGGTGAGTGGTGGCAACACCCGCAATCAGCCGAAATAACAGAAAGAAGACATGTGCTGTGCTGATCTTGTTTTAGCAGGGAGAAAGCAACGTCATTAAGACAGTTGATATAGTTCAGATATAGTTCAATTTAAATATGTTTGATTTATTTTGCAATTTTAGTGAAGTTTTCTATAGTAAATCATTTTCTTTTGCTTCTGTTTCTGTGAATATGTGAAGTACGGCAACACTTTGCAACACTGAACAAACTCCAAAAATAATTGTGGAATAATGACAATGACTATTTTGCAGAATAGTTTCCAATGGACATGAGGAGCATCTCATGCACAAGATAAAACAGTGGGAGGTGAAATATATTCTAGCAAAATTCTAGGTGTGTTCTATGTTTTTAATTGAGCATGCCCACCTTTCCTTAAGTGGAGTGGTTTAAGCATAGCAGGCTGAAAACAAGCATCTTGGGTGGGCCCAGTTTGTTTTTTCCAACAGTCATTCTTAAGTAGCAACATACTGTAATCAGTCTGATTTTACATCAAACTGCAGTTTCAGATTCAACTGTTAATGCACACAAAATAGAAACAGAACATAACCTCCAGTTTGAAACACAAAAGACTGTCTTCACGATCATATCACACTGACCAATAAAAAGGCTTTGAAATTAATAAAAATAAATTTGACACAGATTTCTAGGATGAATAATGAGAGAAATATAATTTTCTAGTTTAGATTCTCTGTAAAACCAGTAGAGACACAGGAAAGAAGCAAAGAAAGAACATCAACAAACATACAAAAATGTAATTCTCCATCTTTGGAGATGGCAGGTGTTGCCACCACCACTCACCATATGCTCAGAGGCACACGTTACCGAATTCTTTCAAGCTACACAGGAAGTGGGTTGGACTGTGAAAAACCAACCCAAACTGTGTTTGCATTTTGACAAATTTGTAGGGCAGTACAAATCTCAGAAAGGAGGTCAGGTCTCCTGCTCCCCTCGTGCATTCACTATTGCTGCCCAATTTCCCTGCTTTTTAAAGTTTGATAGAAAATCTGTTGGCTATAGGTATATACTTAAACTGCAACAGGGTTTTTTTGCCTATTAGTTAATATATATCATAGATTATTTATTAGTTCCTTACAGCTAATCTGTATTGTCCAGGTTATAGTGTGTCACAATCAGGAAGCAGGGATATAAGACCACATAGGACAGATGAAATAACTTGGTAAAATAATTCAGATGACTCAAGCAGATGAGTCAAGTTGCACATTATTAGGGTGGTGTTTTTTTTAAAAAAAAATCCTTCACAAGGTTAATAGCCAGTTTCACATGGGGATAATTCTTTTCTGACATCACAAATGGTGAGCAGTAACATCCTGAGCCTGAAGCAAAACTAACCTGTCCAGCAGTGTCAGATAAAAAGTTAGTGATCTTTTAGCAGAGGACTATCCTGCTTAACACTCATTGAGCCCAGTTATCAAAACCTTGAAGATACAAGATCAGGAGGGGATGCTGTTCCTGAACTCAGTATACTCCAATGGAGGAACCAGATGAAGAAACCATCATAAATTTACCCAGTTCTAACTGACACACAATTCTTTGCAACCATGACTGTTCTAGAAAAAATTATTATAGAACTGTATACTTCTAATAGGAAGTATTAATCTATGATTAATAGGAACCTTAATCTATGAATGACCTGTTTGTGGAAAAGCTCCCGATTTACACTCACAGACACACATCCACCTGCCAATACAAATGAAAAGTCAACATTTTTCCTTTTGAGTTCTTCCCTGCCCCCCGTGTGCCTCTTTTTCTAAGTGACAGAAATAAATGCCAAAATCAGTTGCTTTCCAGTGTTTCTGGAGGAAATAAAAAGTAACAGGTGCTAGGAAGAGGTTAGAGTTTCACAAGAGCGTTTCAAAGTTAGCAAATATTTCTTTGCCTTTGTTTCCACAAGGTAGCAGCAACCTCTCTCTCTCCCCATGTGGCTGAGAGCTGCCGACCATCCACAAGTAGCCTAGAGGCAACCCCTTCATTTTCCCCCAAAGGATACTTCCATTCCACAATAGCGATGCAGGCCTTGCGCACTGGGTTCTGGAGGGTGAGGCACAGCAGAGACCGAGGAGGCCTGGGAGGAAGTTCCAGAACTGCTTTCTTGGCCTTTTCCTTCTGTTGCTTTTTCTTCTGGCTGTCATCCTGGGCAGAAGTGGGCTCCATGATCACTTTCCCTTCCCTAGTTGCCTACTCCAGCCAGGTTTGCATCACCCCCTTCTTCTTCCTCACCCCACAGCCAAGCCTTCTTCTGTAGCTCAAGGGTGGCTGAAGCCCCCTCTGGATCCCTTTAGGCTCAGTATGGTGTGGGCTGTGGCGGGGCTGAAAATTGCACTCCCACAGACACAAATACACCAAGCATGTGTTTATAATTAGCCACCAGCCTGGCTCCCAGGGCTGTCAGATTTCCTGAGACAGCAAAAGCACCCCAGCAGCTGTTCGTTCTTCATACTCAGCTCATGGCCATTTTTGAGCTGCCCAATCCAGGTCAGGGAAAAGGATGTGGGTGGAGGTGGGGGTGGTCGGTGGGCTTCAAACATCAACATTAGAGAAGGAAAGTTTCCATTCACTCTGATTTACCTGTTTCCAGTCATGTTCCCATGGTGTCTCTACATGAACAGAAGAAGCTGCTAAGATTGCCGTAAATAGCATCTGCACAATGGCTGCTTCACATGATAAGTGGTTTCATGCAGACATGGCTTGCCAGAGTCATGGTAACACAGTTTTTTTCACAAGGCCAGAAAATATTCATGTTGGTGTTTATATCAGCATGGGGAGAGTTGCATATTGGCTGCCAGTGCCAGCCCACATGGCAAACCGCCACACAAGAACTTGGGGCTTCTTGATGGTCCACTATGTCAATTCAATTTCAGGGGGCCTGCATGTCACTCGACATTTGTGTGTTTTATAAATACGCCTCATTGTACATCTGTATGACACCCATATCATTGGTCAGAGGACCTTTGTCTTCTAACGATATTCAGGAATCCCCAAACTTTCTTAAAACTATTTAGGGGAGGCCATGCATTGGGCAAACTGGCACTAAGATAATACATAATGCACTAAGTAAGAGCTCAGGCTCTGCATACCTTCAAAGCAGACTTCTCCTCTGTATCCCATAATCTTCTTTACAGTAATCATGGCTCCCTGGAGCATGTGCCTATATGTAGGGATGTACAAATCTGTCAATTTTGGTTTCTCACTGTTTCTCGTTTTTCCATTCTTAGATTTATGTTGCCTCATTTCCACATCAGTTTGTCCTTTTTTTAAAGTCAGCATGAAAATGTGTATGCGCTTTTGTGTTGATGGCTCTAAAAAAACAATTTTGCCCAATTGTACACATTTTGCAAGAAATTTTCCCTAATATAATTCATTTTTGTGTGCACTTTCTCCAGATATACATATTTTTGTACAAGTCTTTTGGCTGAAGAACTACACTGCATAATTTGTGGATGCGTATAATTTAAAATGGCAGCTGTATTGTTGAGTGTATGCATTGGTTCAGAAAGTGCTAATTAGGTAGTTACATTAAAATGTGAAGCAAAGAAATATCCATCCCTACGATGATATGGGTGTCATACAGATGTACAAGGCATATTTATACAACATGACTGACAAACTTACAGCTGTAATGTGTGAAGCACTCCTGTAGATGACCTCATGGTGGTGTCCTTCCTCCATCAGCTCCAAAGAAGGGCATTTACAGAAATGTACCTCCTTACCACTGGGACCCCTGTCCTCCTCAGAGCTTGGAAAAGTTACTTTTTTGAACTATAACTCCCATCAGCCCCAGCCAGCATGCGGCTGATGGGAGTTGTAGTTCAAAAAAGTAACTTTTCCAAGCTCTGGTCCTCCTGCAATTCCCAGAGCTGAACTGTTTTGGTGGCTGGGATATGAACAAGAGGCTTCTTATACAGACTTTTTTTAAAAGAAACTGTCAACCATTATGCTGGTTTGTAAAAACTGTTATCTCCACAGACCCTGACTCAGCTTGCCCAGCTTTCTTGTTTGGATCTTGCTGCACAACATTACTTCAAAGCCTGGGTCCAAACAACCCCATTTCTGCCATAGCATAATGATGAATTTGTGGAATGCTCTATAAATTAGGATGGACAGATCTGTTGATTTTGGTTCTCAGTTTCTCATTTTTCCTGTCTTAAATTCAGTTCTCCACATTTCTGCAGCGATTCGTGAATTTTTAAAAAGAAAAATCCTCATTAAAATTATTCAGTGTTTTAGTGCAAATTTATCCTAATAAACACATTTTTGTATGCTGTTTGGACTAATGTAAACATTTTGCAAGCAATTTTCAGTTCACATTTAAAGCTGAATTTATTAAATTCACACTTTCCAAAACAATATGAAAACCGAAACACAACCATCCCTCGAAATTCACACTTATCCAAATTTTGTGATGCAGTTCTCCAGCCAAGCATACAAACTGCATTCAGAAATGTATTTATTAGGAGAAATTTGCAATAAAATGCTGAAGAATTTTCATAAGGATTTTTTTTTAAATCACAAATTATTGCAGAAATGTAGGGAACTGTATTTAATATTAGAAAAATGAGAAACTGAGAGAAATTGACATATTCTATTTCTACTCTGGTCCAAAAGCTAAATATTCATTTGGCTTTTATAGAAGACAAAACATGTCCTATCTTGGAGCCTCTCATTCATAACTTCTCTTCTCTTCAAATGTTCTATTATTTCACTGAAGTCCTTGGCAAAACTCCCAATATCGTAATGGACTAATGATTACAGTTTATTTAAAAATAGCATCAGGATCATATTCATTTTGAGACCAATGGAAGTAGATCTCTTTAGTCCCTGATATACATGACAAAATAATAGTAATTAGTATAATACCAGCGTTACAGGGTCATAGGGCGTGTACTCACTAGAGTGTTAATGCAACCATAGGTTGCACAAATCTGATATTTTGGTATGCACTTTTGTGCACATTCATCTACACAAGGGCGCTTCCAATTGAACTCTATCTCAGTGATTCCCATCCACACTAGTGAGTGCTTCTTGATGGGATGTATTCACATTGTGTGCTATTGTCCTTCTCTTCTATTAGTACTTCCCCACCCTTCTTGAGTTCAAAAAAACTGAGGTCCATTGTGGGTGTGCATACAGGTATTTGTTTACCTATGCACATGACCATTTTTTAAAAATTGATATATCGCATATGTGTATTGCATATGGCCACACCAGCAGGCCACCGGGGAACACCTTGCCAATGAAAGTGGGGTATGTGATGGTCAATGGCACTCAGCAGAACACCACCACACACGTAAGAAAAACCCCACTCACACAATGCAGTTCAGTACATCCACAGTTGGGTAAATTGCAATTTGCTGTTGGCATTATCTGAGGATTGGGAAAATCCAAATTAAATGGGATGGAAAGTGTGGGCTGCCACTTGCATAAGAAAAGTGTCATTTGGATGATGCAAAAAAATACAGACCTGGAATGAACCCACTTTAAACTGCTGGGTGCACACAACCAGGTATTGCATATACACTGGCCATTATCAGGAAAGAGAAATAAAGAAACAAATGGCTTTCTGTGCTAGTAAGAGTCCAGAGATGGAAGCCAGGAGACCTTTGAACTGGGGTCACCCCCTCAAATCTTGATGTAACAGAGGCTGAAGGAGCAGACAGTCTTATGCATCATCCTTGTCAACCTCATTTGTAACTTACTTCCAACAGAAATCAATAGAACAATCTGATGTCTGTCCAGATGTAAGTCCCACTGAGTGCAGCAGGACTTCCTCCTTGATAAGTGTATATAGGATTGCAGCCTAAAACACTCAACACTTCATGCCTAAGGGTGAATGTGTGCATGCATATTCCTAAATTGATTATTGCAACGTCTAATGGTGGTGGCTCCCATGTACCAAACAGCCACCACAGATCATACCCCATAGACCAGGGATGGTAAATCTCTAACCCTCCAGATGTTGTTGTACTGCAGCTCCCATCATTGCTGACCATTGGCAATGCTGGCTGGAGCTGCTGGGAGTTGGACTCCAACAACATCTGGAAGTCCACAGGTTCCCAACCCCACCGTAGACAAAACCACTCATAATCTCAAACTCTTTTCAATGGAGGTCATTCATAAATTCCTTAAGTAATGAATAGGTAATATATGTGTAGCCCTCAGTAAGATGGCATGTGCGGTGTGTGCAATATTAGAGATTAAGCCATTCATTATCTTCTGTTGAAATTCTATTGCAGCTTTTGTTACAATGTTGGCATATAAACTAGTCTCCTTCTCTAAGTAGATCTAGGTTATGCTCTCTTTTAGATCACAGATGTGATTGTGATTATGATCTAAGCATTTATATACATATCTTTTGGAATGTTCAGAGCACATTATATGCATTAACTCATTAATCTTTACAACTGTCCGAAAAATAGGTTAGTATTATTATACTCTTGTTGCAGGTGGGGTCTGAACAAATACTGTCTTGCTGTAGGCCAACTAATGAGTTTGTGATTGAAGTGAGATTTCAAGGGTGGAAGACCTTTCAGTTCAAAGCTACATTGTGCTACTCTGAGCTGGTTCACATTTAAGTTAACGCTAAGCCACACCATGGTTTAGCACAAATGTGTGAGTGTGCAGGTTTCCATAAAAGAGATAGCAACCATTGTGTCTCTCCCCCTGGGCTCATGATTTGTCTCCTCCAGACAAACCACAGACTATAAACGCAAGAACAAAATTTGGTTATAGCTTGTGGTTTGTCTGGAGTAAGATAAACCATGAGCCTAGGTTTGGATGAAGCACTAAAGCTGCAATCCAATACATGTCTACTCTGAAGTAAGCTCCATTGGGTTCAATGGGACTTGTTCCCAGGTAAGTCTGTATTGGATTGCAGCCTAAGCCAAATCATGGCACTGTAGCAAGAGGACCAGGAGAGAAGTGCAACAGCCACTATCTCCTGTATGCTCATGCATTTGTGCTAAGCCGAACAACATGTAAATTAGCTCACTAGCTCAAATGATGATCTCAGGGATCATTTTATGCAGGAAACTGACATCTCTTAATTTGTTCTTGGGAAAATGGCTTATTCATCTTCTGTTCTTTCCAGTGATTTCTCAAATATTCTCAAGTTCCCTTTTTTTCACTTTTTTCTCTTCTTTGTGAAGTCTAAGGAGAAGTGACATACTTGTCCAGCAGGAGATTTGGGAACAGAACCAAGAAGCCATGCTTTCTCCCATATGGGTGCCTGAAGTAACTACACTGTACTGCACAGTGGTATGTGTTGTTGGCATACCACAGTGAGATCATTTCGATATTGCTGAAATGATCTTGTGGGCAGCTTCCCAGCAAAGAGCCACTTGCCCACTGCCGCACAGTCCTAAGAAAAAGAGAAGGGCTTCAAGCATTTTGATAAGCAGCCAACTACATGATGGATAGGATGGAAGAACCTACAGCTGTTCCATTCTGTCATGATTTAATGTGATAGGAGGCCACAGCTCTATTGTAAAGGGATCATATTCATGTTAAAAACTCCAGACTTCCTTACTAGCTCCACAAAGTAGAACTCATGTTGCAGGTCTAGCAGCCTCCAGAACAGGGTATCCTGAACAAGAAGTGAAGTCATGGCATTGGACTCTGCCCTTAAACACCTTGTGCTTCTAATTAGCAGTAGGTATGGATCTAACTGGAACTTTGTCCGATCTTACTTCCTGTGTGTGTGTTTGTGGTTCTAGGGCTGGTGTTGATTTGAAACACACCTCACTGCCACCTGACCTGCACTGTAAAATTTATAATTTGAAAAAAGGAAAACTTCATCTGATTCATAAAATGAATAGAGTCAGAGGGCACCAAATAGCTCTTCAAGTTCTTCCACAAGGCTGGACTGCCCACCTGAAATCTCCCTACAAAGCAAGTCATCCAACCGAGGCCAAAATTTGCCACAGCAGGAGTACCACAGAAAGGTACCAGCAGAACACATACCTCTGAATGACTCAACTTGTGGGAGGACCTCTGGGACCCCTCCCAGTCCTTCTCCTAAAAGATGAGGTTTCTGGTTTTGTTGCTTTCTTATTTACTGAGTGATTGAATAATCCTGCAAATCCATTTGAGAGTCCGCTATTTATTTTTTTCTGGTGAGAAATAACACAGAAAATGCAATACATGTTTATCTGAAAGCATATGCAAGTGCAGTGTTCACGTACACAATGGCACAATTCTCATAAGAGGTTCTAAAAGCATGGAGGAAAGATCTACATCAACCATAGCCAACCTGGTACCCTCCAGCTCCCACCAGCCCCAGATAGCTATAATACCGCAAGGTTAATTTGGGAGGTGAAACGGGAATTTAAACCAGTCTCTGGAGACACCTACTGGATTAAAAGAACATAGCAATTGTCAGGATAAAATACACTGGTGGTGGTGAACTAAGTTTTTTTAAAATGTAAAAAATAATGATTTCATTATTTATTTAATTTGACAATTTATATACCACTTCAATATATACCACTTCAGTCATCCCTAAGTGGTGTACAAATATATATATAATGAAAATAACATTCAATTAAAATCATAACAATGTATGATTCAGGGCTCATCTCACTGGTGATCACTCGTGGCCGAGTAAGATTGTTTTCCAAGATAAGGTCTTTAACAGTGGGTCCGTAAATGACTGTGGAGGCCAACTCTGGATCCACACAGCCTCCCACAGTGGACATAGTTTCCAGATGGAAGATGGTCGTGATGAGGATTTGGTTGACGTGCCTTCCGCTTAGCTCATTTGTCCCATTCGCCCTGTATTCGTGCTTCTTCGAAGTCCATAGCACCTTTGATAATAGCCGACCTCTGTTTGGGACGTTCATGGGCCACGACTTCCCAGTTCTCGATGCTCATGTTACATTTTTTAGTTTTGCTTTGAGAACATCTTTAAACCTCTTTTGCTGTCCACCGATATTCTGTTTTCCATCCTTAAGTTGGGAGTAAAGTAGCTGCTTTGGAAGACAGTGATCAGGCATTTGAACAAGATGGCCGGTCCAGCAAAGTTGATGTTGAAGGATCATTATTTCAACACTAATGGTCTTTGCTTCTTCCAAAACACTAACATTAGTCCACCTGTCTTCCCAAGTAATTTGCAGAATTTTCTGAAGGCAGCGTTGGTGGAATCTTTCAAGAAGTTGGGAGTGGCGTTTATACATGGTCCATGTTTCACAGGCGTGCAGTAAGGTCGGTAGTACAATGGCTTTGTAAATAAGCATTTTGGTCTCCCTGCAAATATCCAGATCCTCGAACACTCTACGCTTCATTTGGGAGAATGTGGCACTCACAGAGCTCAGACAATGTTGAATTTCAGCATTGATGTCAGCTTTTACAGAGAGATGGCTACCAAGATAGGGGAAGTGATCAACGTTCTCCAGCGTCACACCATTAAGCTGGATTGATGGTGCTACAGAGGGACTAGTTCGCACCTGTTGATGAAGCACTTTGGTTTTTTTTAATATTGAGAGCCCAAGCTTTCCATATGCTTCTGCAAAGACATTTAGGATAGTTTGAAGATCTTTCGCTGAATGTGCGGAGACTACATTATCATCGGCATATTGACATTCTACGACA
Organism: Rhineura floridana; assembly: GCF_030035675.1. NCBI lineage: Eukaryota > Metazoa > Chordata > Lepidosauria > Squamata > Rhineuridae > Rhineura > Rhineura floridana. Next base: position 76,715,855 of record NC_084485.1, on the reverse strand, counting down.
GAGGTTGATATTACCTTACTTTTTGCTTTCAGCCTACTGAGATTAAAAAGCTTCTGTTTGATATATTATTTCCACACCAGTAGGAAGCTTCCCTTCAATGAGGTGTAGAATCATAGCAATGAAGATAGCAAATAAGGTAGGGGCAATGATACATCCCTATTTTATGCCTGATCCGACTCTGAATGGATCGCTCTGAAAGCCATTGTTATCCAAAATTGTCGCTGTCATGTTGTCATGAAGGAGTCGCAAAATATTCACAAATTTATCAGGGCATCCAGTTTTCAGAAGGATGGTCCAGAGAGCGGTTTGATTCAGAGTATCAAAGGCCTTAGTCAGATCAATAAATGCCATATATAAAGGTCGATTCTGCTTCCAGCATTTTTCTTGAAGCTGTTGTGCAGTGAAGTTCATGTCCACTGTCCCCACGGAAGGGTGGAAACCATTTTCAGATTCGGGGAGGATATCCTCTGAGATTGGTAGGAGGCGATTTGCGAGGATCCTTGCAAGGATTTTACCTGTGGTAGCAAGATGAGAGATACCTCAATAGTTCCCACAATCTGTTCTATCACCCTTCTTAAAAAGGGTGGTAATTATGGCGTCCCTAAAGTCTTCCGGGATCTCCTCCCTCATCCAGATTTTTTCAATGAGCTTATGAAGTTGTTGTGTAAGTTCAGGCCCGCCTTCTTTAAAGACTTCAGCCGGAATCCCATCAGGTCCACTAGCTTTGTTGTTCTTCAGGGCTCATCTACACAGTGGTTTACTGTGCGTTTGGTGGTACTCACATGTCCTTTAAATTTGCATGGTTCACATTACGTTACTGGTAAACAGAAGCTATCACACAGTTTCCCCCCTGAAAATCTGTACTAACCCAATCTGCTGATAATATGAAAAGAGGAGAAAAAAACATCTCTACTCTGTTTCTCTAGTGCAGCCTTTCCCAACCAGTGTGCCTCCAGATGCTGTTGGACCACATAAGAACATAAGAACATAAGAAGAGCCTGCTGGATCAGGCCAGTGGCCCATCTAGTCCAGCATCCTGTTCTCACAGTGGCCAACCAGGTGCCTGGGGGAAGCCCGCAAGCAGGACCCAAGTGCAAGAACACTCTCCCCTCCTGAGGCTTCCGGCAACTGGTTTTCAGAAGCATGCTGCCTCTGACTAGGGTGGCACAGCACAGCCATCACGGCTAGTAGCCATTGATAGCCCTGTCCTCCATGAATTTGTCTAATCTTCTTTTAAAGCCGTCCAAGCTGGTGGCCATTACTGCATCTTGTGGGAGCAAATTCCATAGTTTAACTATGCGCTGAGTAAAGAAGTACTTCCTTTTGTCTGTCCTGAATCTTCCAATATTCAGCTTCTTTGAATGTCCACGAGTTCTAGTATTATGAGAGAGGGAGAAGAACTTTTCTCTATCCACTTTCTCAATGCCATGCATAATTTTATACACTTCTATCATGTCTCCTCTCTAAACTAAAAAGCCCCAAATGCTGCAACCTTTCCTCGTAAGGGAGTCGCTCCATCCCCTTGATCATTCTGGTTGCCCTCTTCTGAACCTTTTCCAATTCTATAATATCCTTTTTGAGATGAGGCGACCAGAACTGTACACAGTATTCCAAATGCGGCCGCACCATAGATTTATACAACGGCATTATGATATCGGCTGTTTTATTTTCAATACCTTTCCTAATTATCACTAGCATGGAATTTGCCTTTTTCACAGCTGCCGCACACTGGGTCGACATTTTCATCGTGCTGTCCACTACAACCCCGAGGTCTCTCTCCTGGTCGGTCACCGCCAGTTCAGACCCCATGAGCGTATATGTGAAATTAAGATTTTTTGCTCCGATATGCATAATTTTACACTTGTTTATATTGAATTGCATTTGCCATTTTTCTGCCCATTCACTCAGTTTGGAGAGGTCTTTTTGGAGCTCTTCGCAATCCCTTTCTGTTTTAACAACCCTGAACAATTTAGTGTCATCAGCAAACTTGGCCACTTGACTGCTCACTCCTAATTCTAGGTCATTAATGAACAAGTTGAAAAGTACAGGTCCCAATACCGATCCTTGAGGGACTCCACTTTCTACAGCCCTCCATTGGGAGAACTGTCCGTTTATTCCTACTCTCTGCTTTCTGCTTCTTAACCAATTCCTTATCCACAAGAGGACCTCTCCTCTTATTCCATGACTGCTAAGCTTTCTCAGAAGCCTTTGGTGAGGTACCTTGTCAAACGCTTTTTGAAAGTCTAAGTACACTATGTCCACTGGATCACCTCTATCTATATGCTTGTTGACACTCTCAAAGAATTCTAATAGGTTACTGAGACAGGACTTTCCCTTGCAGAAGCCATGCTGGCTCTGCTTCAGCAAGGCTTGTTCTTCTATGTGCTTAGTTAATCTAGCTTTAATAATACTTTCTACCAGTTTTCCAGGGACAGAAGTTAAGCTAACTGGCCTGTAATTTCCGGGATCCCCTCTGGATCCCTTTTTGAAGATTGGCGTTACATTTGCCACTTTCCAGTCCTCAGGCACGGAGGAGGACCCGAGGGACAAGTTACATATTTTAGTTAGCAGATCAGCAATTTCACCTTTGAGTTCTTTGAGAACTCTCGGGTGGATGCCATCCGGGCCCGGTGATTTGTCAGTTTTTATATTGTCCATTAAGCTTAGAACTTCCTCTCTCGTTACCACTATTTGTCTCAGTTCCTCAGAATCCCTTCCTGCAAATGTTAGTTCAGGTTCAGGGATCTGCCCTATATCTTCCACTGTGAAGACAGATGCAAAGAATTCATTTAGCTTCTCTGCAATCTCCTTATCGTTCTTTAGTACACCTTTGACTCCCTTATCATCCAAGGGTCCAATCGTCTCCCTAGATGGTCTCCTGCTTTGAATGTATTTATAGAAGTTTTTGTTGTTGGTTTTTATGTTCTTAGCAATGTGCTCCTCAAATTCTTTTTTAGCATCCCTTATTGTCTTCTTGCATTTCTTTTGCCAGAGTTTGTGTTCTTTTTTATTTTCTTCATTCGGACAAGACTTCCATTTTTTGAAGGAAGACTTTTTGCCTCTAAGAGCTTCCTTGACTTTGCTCGTTAACCATGCTGGCAACTTCTTGGCCCTGGCGGTACCTTTTCTGATCTGCGGTATGCACTCCAGTTGAGCTTCTAATATAGTGTTTTTAAACAACTTCCAAGCATTTTCGAGTGATGTGACCCTCTGGACTTTGTTTTTCAGCTTTCTTTTTACCAATCCCCTCATTTTTGTGAAGTTTCCTCTTTTCAAGTCAAATGTGACCGTGTTGGATTTTCTTGGCAATTGGCCATTTACATGTATGTTTAATTTAATAGCACTGTGGTCACTGCTCCCAATCGGTTCAACAACACTTACATCTCGCACCAGGTCCCAGTCCCCACTGAGGATTAAGTCCAGGGTTGCCGTCCCTCTGGTCGGTTCCATGACCAACTGGTCTAGGGCATAGTCATTTAGAATATCTAGAAACTTTGCTTCTTTGTCATGACTGGAACACATATGCAGCCAGTCTATGTCCGGGTAGTTGAAGTCACCCATTACTACCACATTTCCTAGTTTGGATGCTTCGTCAATTTCATATCTCATCTCAAGGTCTCCCTGAGCATTTTGATCAGGGGGACGATAGATCGTTCCCAGTATTAAGTCCCTCCTGGGGCATGGTATCACCACCCACAACGATTCTGTGGAGGAGTCTGCCTCTTTTGGTTTTTCGAGCTTGCTGGATTCAATGCCTTCTTTCACGTATAGAGCGACTCCGCCACCAATACGTCCTTCCCTGTCCTTCCGATATAGTTTATATCCAGGGATAACTGTATCCCACTGGTTTTCTCCATTCCACCAGGTCTCCGTTATGCTCACTATATCAATGCTCTCCTCTAAGACCAAGCACTCCAGTTCTCCCATCTTGGTTCGCAGGCTCCTAGCATTAGCGTACAGGCACTTGTAAGCAGTGTCTCTCTTCAAGTGTCTTTGGCACTTGTGGTTAGGCCTGTGGTAATTTTGCTCTTCTGAATTGATATCCTGTGCCCCTGCTCTCACAATGCCTACTTCTAGGCCTACCCCTTTTAAAATTTCATCATTTCTTTGGTTTTTATCCCAGGGGGGAGGTTTATTCTGAACCGGACCTTTCTCAGCTCCTGTCGGGTTTCCCCCCTCAGTCAGTTTAAAAGCTGCTCTGCCACCTTTTTAATTTTAAGTGCCAGCAGTCTGGTTCCATTCTGGTTCAAGTGGAGCCCGTCCCTTTTGTACAGGCCCGGCTTGTCCCAAAATGTTCCCCAGTGCCTAACAAATCCAAACCCTTCCACCCGACACCATCGTCTCATCCACGCATTGAGACTGCGAAGCTGGGCCTGTCTGGCTGGTCCTGCGCGTGGAACCGGTAGCATTTCAGAGAAAGCCACCTTGGAGGTCCTGGCTTTCAGCATCCTACCTAGCAACCTAAATTTTGCTTCCAGGACCTCACGGCTGCATTTCCCCATGTCGTTGGTGCCAACGTGCACCACGACCACTGACTCCTTCCCAGCACTGTCTACCAAACTATCTAAACGACGGGCGATATCCGCAACCTTCGCACCAGGCAGGCAGAACACCTTGCGGTCTACACGCCCATCACACACCCCACTGTCTATGTTCCTAATTATAAAATCACCCACTACAAGGATCCCTCCACCCCCTGGAGATATATTCTCGGCACGAGAGGATAGCTGCTCATCCCCCAAGGAATGGGTCCCTTCTAAGGGATCATTTCCCTCTTCCTCAGCTGGATGCTCTCCTTCCCCGAGACCATCGTTCTCCATGATAGCAGGAGAGCTATCATCGTTGGAGTGGGACACAGCTATAACGTCCCTGAAGGCCTCCTCCACACACCTCTCTGCCTCTCTCAGCTTTTCCAGGTCCGCCACCTTGGCCTCAAGGAAATGAAGTCGTTCCCGGAGAGCCAGGAGCTCATTGCACCGAGAGCACACCCACGACTTCTGTCCAACAGGCAGATAGTCGTACATGCTGCAGGCGGTGCAAAACACTGGAAAGCCCCCACACCCCTGCTGGCTTCTTACCTGCATAGTTTTGTTTAAGGTTTATTACGTCAATGGGTTGGAGACTGCGGTTTAGTTGAGGTCAGGGAACAGACGGGCAGAGTGGGGGGCCCTGGCCTCCTCGCCCTGCCGCCTAACTCGCCCTGCCGCCTAACTCGCCCTGCCGCCTAACTCGCCCTGCCGCCTAACTCGCCCTGCCGCCTAACTCGCCTTGACGCTTCGTCAGCTGGGGCTCCCTCTAGCTCGTGGAGCAGGCTCCCTTGCTAGGGTGCTCTGACTTTATATGTGTTGCTGGTTCCTCCCAGCTACTGCTGCCAGCCAATGATGTGTTACTTGAGGCTGATGGCTATCAGCTGGGGCTTAACTCTTTAGTATTCTCTCAGGCTTCCTTCCTGAGCGAGGGGCGGGGCTGTTTAAGCTTTTGGCTGCTTTTAATCTCAGCAAGGGGCTGCGCCTTCCAGGCAAGTCTTTTGTGTTTGTTGTTTCCCCACCTAGAACAGCCTGACCTTTCTTTAACCTAGGGAAACAGAGCTTGTGGTTGTGTTTCAGGAAGGCTGAAGCTGCCCTTTTTAGCAAGGACTGAGCTGACTCTCTCCCTGTATGTATCGGTGGAGTTTCCTTTTCCCCCTTCTCTCCGACTGGAATTTAGCCTTGTTTACAGTGTCCCCTGACCACAACTCCCATGAGCCTCAGCCAGCATTGCCAATGGTCAGGAAAGATGGGAATTGTGGTCCAACAACATCTGGAGGCACACTGGTTGGGAAAGGCTGCTCTAGCGGTTGCAGATGCCTTGCTCTGATGCTTTTAGGTGGGTGTGACAATCATTCCCCTCTCCACACCCACTATTTCTTCCTCCCTTCTTTCATTTTGTTTCCTGTGGGCTGACAAGCAACTTCTGGCTGCTATCCTCCATTCTGCTGGCCTTTTTTATGTTGCTGCAAATGGTGCCTTTATTTTCTTTTCCCCCTAACATGTGCAAAAGTGTAACACCGCTCAAACAAAGATTTGTATTTCAGCTGTATCCTACCAGTAAAACACAGATATTCACACTTGTGTTGTTTTTTTAAAGGCACCAATTGAAGATGGTATAACAGGCTGAGCATGGTCCGTCACCTAGCAACCAGAGGGAGTGGAAATACATCATTTAGAGGGTAAGGCCACAAGGAAACAGTGAGACTAATTCTTCCCTGAGGAATACCTACTTGTATGAATGGGAAAAACCAGCTACCATCGAGCAGAAACTGCAGATGGTGCAAATCCATAACAAAGGTAAAAAACAGAGCTTGGAAAAGTTACTTTTTTGAACTGCAATTCCCACCAGCCCCAGCCAGCATGGCCACTGGATTGGGCTGATGGGAGTTGTAGTTCAAAAAAGTAACTTTTCCAAGCTCTGGTAAAAAGTGTATTTCCTACAAAGAAATGCTCCTATGTAGATGAGCTCTTAATCTTATTGTACTGTTACTGATACTTAATGGGAATTTAAAGCCAGTATTCTGGTGAACATTGACCTTTGTCAACATTATATTTCTGAGCAGCATACATCAAAATGTCATAGACACAAAATTAAATCCCCCTGTAGCAAAAAAGCTTCAATACCTCACAGGTGACATAGGGCTAAACTAGGCATTATGATGGAAACAATGAAGTTCCTAAACTCTTTTTTTCCTGATTATATGAACTCAGGGACTGGGATCATTTGTGACAAGCAACTGGCAATTTTGGGTACAATTTGGCCAGTTTTCCCACGCTGATCACCCCCCCCCTTTAATATCTCTATTCTGTTCCCTCCTGATGGATTACTCCTCAACCAGCTTTTACTGCACAGCTGGAGCATGGAGCAAAAATGAAAATTTAAACAGGAAGTTAAAGGGACTGTTCTCCATTATGACTGTATTTCACTACTTTACTCCATTAAAATGTCTGTTTTACCTAAACTAAACTTTTTATTTCAATCCATTCCAATACTAATCCCTAAAGACAAACTAACAATTTGGCAACGACTTATTAACAAAAGCCCAGATAAATTAAAAATACTCTCTACAGGTCCCCCAAGAAAGGTGGTCTGGGCATACCTAACCTGCAACTTTATCATGATGCATCTCATCTAAAAAACATAATACCTCTGCTGCAAACAAATCTTGACCTGACATGGAAAGAGTGGGTACTTCCTTACAGGAAGCCAGAGGTCCCCCATTTGTGATCCACATGAAGAAAAAACTAGATGCCATAACTAACCCATTTTTGAAAAATAACAATTTAGAAAAATTGGCACTCAAAATTACCCCCCCCGATTTCACCTTTGACCCCTATTCTCAACCATCCAGTTTTATGAAAGGAATAAATTCCAGCAGTTCAAAGATTGAGAAAAGGCGGATGTCTATGGAGTTAGGCACTCTTATATAGGTAGACATCCTAAAACACCTGACCAACTGAAATGCCAGCTCGAGGAAATTAAAGCATCCTGTTTTCAACTTCACCAAATTCACAATTTCATCACTATGCCAATTATCAAATAGCAAGTGGTGAGACCCCTGACTCTCTTTGAATCTTTCCTTGCTCAACCTTGGGGAAGTAGAAAGCAGACACTCTCAAAGATATATGGCATATTATTAGAGATAACAGTAGGTTCCTCTACAAACCATAAAGCTCCTTGGGACGAAGACCTCTGTCAAAACATTAGTGAATCAGACTGGAATGGTATATGGACTACAGTCCCTTTCAAATCTGTTTCTTCTAGGATCCGTGAAAATGCACTGAAGCTGATTCTCAGATGGGACCTCACTCCTCACACCCTACAGAGAATGAATAACAAGCTCCCCCCCTTATGTTGGAGGGGGTGTGGGGAACGAGGTACATTTTACCATACGTGGTGGTGCTGTGCATTGATCGTTCCCTTTTGGCAGGAAGTGTTTAATGAACTCAACAAGATTACCAATCAATCCCTACACCTTGACCCATCATTGACTTTGCTACTCGTCTTTGATGAAGTCAATAAAGTCATACACAAAACCCTGACAAGCTTTCTTCTTATAGCAGCACGACTGGTGATAAACACTTGATCCGCACATGATCCATAAATGGTATCAGGAAATATGGAAATTAGTGCTTATGAAAAAACTGCCACATAGTTTAAAAGAAATGAGACAAGAAACAGAAGCAGGTAAGTTCTATGAACAATGGTACAGCTTTATTGTACTTGTTCGTCAAAGTGATGGGGCTTGCAAGCCTCCAGTGTTGCATGGTCAGATCTGGCGATCCACATTGGGATAATCTCTGAAAAATAATACAGGAAAAATGGAAATGGACTGTCTTCAACTCGATCCTGACTTATGGCAACCCTATGAATAGGGTTTTCATGGTAAGCGGTATTCAAAGGGGGTTTACCGTTGCCTCCTTCTGAGGCTGAGAGGCAGTGACTGGCCCAAGGTCACCCAGCGAGCTTCATGACTATGTGGAGATTCAAACCCTGGTCTCCCATGTCGTAGTCCAGCACCTTAACCACTACACCACACTGGCTCAGGATAACAACTAATTTAATTCATACTTACTTCCCTAGAGCATTATACGTATAACTACCCTTATAGATAACTGAACTATTTTCTCTCACTGTTGTGTAAGTTATATCTGTTTTGTATTCTGTTCTATCCAACACCAATAAAACATTATTAAAAAAAAAGCATGTTACTAGCAAGTGAGTGAGGGGCTTTTAAAAATACTTTAAAAGCAAGAAAAATACTTCAGCTGAGATGGCCCCTTGTAACTTTTCAAGTTAATTAACATATGCCAATCCCTCTCCTGATAAATTTATATTAAGTTTCCTGCTCCAGAGCGCACACAAGCGGGACAGGTTTGTATGTCTGTTTCAAAACTTCATTTTTCTTTCCTAGGAGAACTGAAGCCTGAAGTGAAATCTGACCCTTAGCAATCTGTGGCTGTCAGAACCTGACTTTGCTAAGGCCTGAGGACATCCAAATGGGCCCAGTTTGGCTCAGCCCTAGACCAAATCCAGTGCATGGTCCTACTTTTTATAACTGATGTTTGTTCTAGTATTATGTGATTTTGTTAAAAACAGTGACACCCTGATGCTTCTCTGCTCTTTTTTATACATAATAAAACATTAAGATATCTAAGAAGAAATTCTGTTTGGGTCAATAATGGTGATTTAAGATTTCAAATGATAGAAGTTATCTCATCACAACTGAAATTGATGCTCAACAAACCAACTTTCAACCATATTGTTTTCAATAACATTTTATCCCATTGCAAATATCAGGGGCTATTCCAAATAGAGACAGCTGATATAGCCTCTCCCGATACGAATCTGCCCGTACACTGCGTTCTACATCGAAGGCCCTCCTCCGAGTTCCGACTCACAGAGAGGCTCGGAGGGTGGTAACAAGAACTAGGGCCTTCTCAGTGGTGGCCCCCAAACTGTGGAATAGTCTTCCCGATGAGGTGCACTTGGCGCCGACATTGCTATCTTTTCGGCGCCAAGTTAAAACCTTCCTCTTTTCTATGGCATTTTAATCTAACTTTAAATTTGTTTTAAGTCTGCTGTAATTGATTTTAGATTTCTTATTCTTTTATATGTTTCTGTTGTATTATATTATGGAATTTTATTGTATATATTTGTACTCTTTGTTGTACACCGCTCAGAGAGCTATGCTAGTGGGGCGGTATAAAAATCTAACAAACAAATAAATAAATAATAGCACAGTGCGGAGGAGAGCCTGACTGGGAGCCCAGAGTCTGTGAGTTCAAATCCCTGCTCATGTCTCCTGGGTGTCAAGGGCCAGCTAAAGATCACCCCCACACTGAGTGGCTCAGGGGTTACGTGCCCTGCTACCTGTGCAGCCATGGGCAAGCTGCATAGTCCCAAGGAGCCCAGTTGCCCCCCAGCTGACAGTTGCGGACAAGGAAGGGGCTGGCTTGTGCAGCTGTGGCAAGCTGAGCAGGCCCTAGCCAGCTGGAGTGCACTAGCCTCAGAGGGATGGTAAACCCCCTCTGAATACCACTTACCATAAAAACCCTATTCCTAGAATAGCCATAAGTCGGGATCGACTTGAAGGCAGTCCATTTCTATTTTTTCCCCTCTCATTCCAAATAGAGCAGGCCCGGGCAGCCTTTACTCTGGCGGCATCTAGTTTGCTTTTCGCTAGAACGCCGAAGTCCAACAATCGGAACAAAATAGCGGCTCAGGAAGGGAGAACAAAGGTATCGTACAGCAAAGTACCTCGGAGCGCATCCGAAATCCAGGAATGTCGTTCAGTATCAGAACTGGCTCTCACACACCAATCTATTCTCTCTCTCCCCCCTTTCTTGATTTGAAGCTCTCTAATTGAGGAGAAAGAAATGAGTTTTTGTTGACTCTATTATTAAGCCACTGGGAGTAAGAAACCCTTGCTAATCTACGCGTAGATCAGTAGGAGATCTATCAGCATCCCGATCTAACCTTGGAACCTCACCATTCGAATTACAAGTTTAAATTTTCTAGCTAGTAGAATGAGAGAACAAGCCTTCTTTGTAGTATATTGATACCACCTGTAGAGCCGAGTGGAACTATTTCATAGCTTGTTACAGTTCTAGAGATTCTTGTCTACAAAGACCATCTAGCTCCCCGAGTTTTCCGAGGCTCCACCCTACTACTCAATCAGCACTATACCTCTACTTTCTTCCTCTGTCTCTAAACGGCCACGGCAGGAGAAATCACGTGACTAATTCACCCTCACGTCTCGCGAGACCTGCTCGTCTAATTCCGGCGGAAGGCGGAGGAGGCATGTCCTTTCCCTTTCTGGCACGAAGGCAAGATGAGGTGCGTGTTCGTTTTGTCTCTGGGCCCTTGGGTGGGAATCCGTCGCCATCCGCACTTTCAGGGCTCTGTTTTGCAGGCCCTGGTGAGGCGAAACAAGAAAGCGATTTGGCGGAGCAAATATTTAGAAGAATGGGGCCTGGTACGAGAGGGTGGGGTGGTTCGCCGGGTGTAGGTGTAGGGATCCCTTGCTGCGTTCAGGGCGTCCCTTTCTTAGGGTGTGTTGTTAATACCGCTCTCTGTGGATGAGCTGCCCCTTACCGCGCTCCCCCTCAGTAAAAAGGTTGATTTCTCTCCTCTCAGTATCTAATTCGATTCCGTATGGAATCTGCATAATTTACTTTGGAACACATAGGTACACCTACTGGGTATTCCGGAGGAATACTTCCTCCGGGAGTATTCCACTTAATCCAGGCCTTCTCAGTCTCTGATATGACAGGAAGGTGTTGGGAGAGACAAAGCCCCCTGCTAAGGGGTCGCGGGTCTGATCTGCCAGCTTGAACTCATAAAATCCTGTATACTGTGGGAGATCATGTACAGTATACATTGTAACGTGTGATACAGATTGTGTATATGTGCACATCCACTTAATTTCCCCTCAAAAAAGGGGGAGAAGGAGAAGTCCACTACCTGGGTCCAGCAATGTGGTTTTTCTGGAATCTGCTAATTTCCATTGCTTTGGAAAATTTTCTGATGCCCTAGCATTTGCTGCCCTGAACTGTTTTGGGAGGAAGGATGGGTTATACATTTAAATAATAATTTAATTGTGCTTAATAAGCAAAGCTAAAAAATTTAATGCTGTCCCATATGTATTTGCAGTTTGCATCCACATATTGTTACTAATGGAATTGTAAAACAATTATTTTTCTTAGAAAGATAAAGCACTGGAAAAAAATTTGCCCCATGTTACAGCCTGTGTTGCATGTTATCATGTACATGTAAGGAGAGATGCATGCACCCATTTCTCCATTACATATTTAGGATCCTTGTCTAGAGATGTAAAATTTCCAGAAATTTTGAAGCGCTCTACGTTGGGCTGCCCTTGAAGATAGTTCGGAAACTACAGCTAGTCCAGAATGCAGCGGCCAGACTACTGACGCGGACCAGAAGGTCCGCTCATATAACACCTGTTCTGGCCCGTCTGCACTGGCTTCCTATTTGTTTCCTGGCTAAATTCAAAGTGCTGGTTTTGACCTATAAAGCCCTACACGGCATGGGACCGCAATACCTGGTGGAACGCCTCTCCCAATACGAACCTACCCGTACACTGCGCTCGACATCTAAGGCCCTCCTCCGAGTCCCATCCCATCGAGAAGCTCGGAGGGTGGTGACCAGAACCAGGGCCTTCTCAGTGGTGGCCCCCGAATTGTGGAATAGTCTCCCCGATGAGGTACGCCTGGTGCCGATGCTGCTATCTTTTTGGTGCCAGGTGAAACCCTTTTTATTCTCCCAGGCATTTTAAAATGTATTTTAATAATTGTTTTTATAGTGTATTTTAAACAGTATCTTATTGTTGTATTTTGATGTTGCTTGGTTTTTGTTCCTTGTTGTTTTGATTTTTGATTTTGTTATATTTACTGTATTTATATATTTTGCTTGTTTTATCTTTTATGTACACCGCCCAGAGAGCCTTTTTGGCTTAGGGCGGTATATAAATTAAATAAAATAAATAAAATAAAATAAATAAATAAAAGATGGAAACTTTTGGAAAAATTGAAAAAATGCAGTATTAGAACTTTTTACAGATTGAAAGGATTCTCCGTGGCGCAGAGTGGTAAGCTGCAGTAACGCAGCCGAAGCTCTGCTCACGGCTGGAGTTCGATTCCAATGGAAGGAGGAAGTTGAATCTCCGGTAGAAGGGGTCGAGGTCCACTCAGCCTTCCATCCATCTGTGGTCGGTAAAATGAGTACCCGAAATACGCTGGGGGGTAAAGAAAGGCGGGGGAATGAACTGGCAATCCCACCCCATATATACGGTCTGCCTAGTAAACGTCACAAGACGTCACCCTAAGAGTCAGAAACGACTCGCATTATTAGTGCGGGGACACCTTTACAGATTGAAAATCACTTTGGTACTTCAGGAACATCAAATGTAATTATGTAAAAGTCAGTTTGGCATGAAATTATCACATCTGGTATATTCAAAGTACATTTTACTCAATTATTACAAATTGAATTTACATTTTTAAATTTTTACTTTTTTTGTAACAAATTGTTCTACCAGATCCTGAACGGTAAGGAACCCTGAACTGTAAGGAACCTCTTTCATTTTGCCAGTTTATGAGGAGCAGGCAAAAAACAATAACAAAAAACCTGACTATCAATATTAATAACAAAGAAAATTATTTATGTCTCCGCTAGTCCTCCACAATGTCAAGCAGACATAAAGCATCCATTCCCATAAAAAGAACTGAGAAAAAGGGGAGACCAAGATTCAATCAAACACTTTATTCATCATGCTAAAATAAAACGTTCCATAATTCATTTTTTTTTCAACTTTCCCAAATTTTTTTTTGGGGGGGGGAAACAAAAAAAGCTTCAACCCACCCCCGAAAAAACGGTTTTCCCCCTGATTTTTTCTGGTTTTTTCAGGCCTTCACATCTCTATCCTTATCTAGGGAGTATGTGTACCAATCCAAAATACTATATTGGACCTGAAGCCTTAACTATAAGATGAAGTAAAACCTAAGTACTCATTTATATGTTCTTTTTCAATGCCCTTTCAATTTGTAGTAGAATATTTGGTGCATTGTGCAACCTAGTGACTGAAAAAATTATACTTCCAAATACATTCTTGCCATTGCTGTCTTTGTGGCAGCCAGGAGAAAACTTTCCATGCTTTGGGTGAAAATGGGGAAGGTGCATGAAGAATTCATGCTGTCTGTTACCCGTCTTTCCACAGCTTTGACAGTACCCAGACCTCACTATTTTGGGAGGTGATACAAGACTTATTTAGGTACTCAAATTCTCTCATGCATAATGTGTTAACCATCCTGTGTCGGTGATTCAAGTGGTTCAAAGTCTATAAAGGGTTACTAGATAGCAATACCTTGATTCAAGTCATTTCTACGACTTGGGCAAGATTTCGCATCCCTTCCTTGGTCAGATGAATGGCAGAAACAGGAGTAGTTCTTATTTCCAAATAAGGGCCCACAGGTAGATACTGAACACTGAGCATGCCAGAGTGGGTCTTTTCATTCTTATTATCAAATTTCACCATTGCTGAGGGAGATAGCCCTCAGGTTACTCCTCCCAGCATGGTCAGTGGTTAGCGATGATGAGAGTTGTAGTCCAGTATCTGGATGGCCACAGGTTCCCACTTCCCCAGTCTACAAATAATGTGCCCAATATAGTTATTGTCTCTTTTTTCTCAGCAGCAAGGTCTCCCGAGACACGCTGTACGAAGCTGTGAAGGAAGTCCTTCAAGGGAGTCAGGCGAAGACACGCAAGTAAGAAGTTTCCTGTACCTTGTTATTCTGTGCCGCTCATGAAAAATACAATTTTAGCTGAAGCAAGAATATGTAGTGGGTTTCCTTCCAGCCTTAAATGCCCAACTCTGAAAATAGAAGAAAGTGGCCACTTTGTACATAGCTTCTACCCATGGAGAAGAGGAGGAATGTGGCTTGGAGGGAACATGGCAGAATGATTTTTGTACCTTTTGCATAGAGGGAGATGCAGAGCCTAGCAGAAGCTTGTGCACCTGTCCTCTTCCCCACTCCCTTAATCAAGAGAGGAGCAGAAGTGTGACCTGGGAGCATGTGGCTAGGCCCTGGGGCAGGTGCTAGCACGTGGCTTGCAGCACCGCTGGCTCTCTATTCACATTAAAATGGGAAGGTGCATCCCAGTGTCATCTTGGCAGTATAAAGAGAGGCTAGCAGCTGCCCAAGTGCCTCTGTTATCCCTTTTCCTTTCTGCAGGTAGAGGGCAAAGACACGCAGAGCATGGAGTGGGGCACTTGGGTGGCTGTTAGAATGAGAAGGCAAAGTTGAGGGGAACAACATGAGCTGCTTCCTCAAGGAACCACTGCAGCAGCCTTACTTGATACCTTCTTGGTGGAGAGGAAATCAAGAAACAGGATAGGAGGCTACTCAAATAAGAATAGCGGGTTGAGTGATCATCCCCTGTGGTTGTATTTGCATTCCTGAATTAAGGGCTAGAAATTCTTTTTTGTGTATTTTATAGGTGTTTCTGCTTCTTAAATATGTGGCTTATCCTAGGAGGAGCCACCTTAAATTTCTGTAGTCTGCACTACACTCTCGTTCTTATATATTTTGTTTAATATTTATAAGCCACAGTGTTATAAGAAATATAACAAGATGGCGTACAACATGAAAATACAATATTACAATAGTAACATCAGTAATCAACTGCATGCCAATAAAATGGTAATAAAAATTCAAAGGCCTTTCTGAACAGCATAGTTTTAAAAAATATTAATTCCTGGCTCATTTCTGATTTTGCTCAAGAATGCCCCTTCTAAGAGCAGCAGGTTCATAATCATTTCCTTGGGTAGAAATTAAAGACAGTAGAAGCTCCACCTCTCCTTTGCCGGCTGGAAGGAAAATGTAACTAAAAAAACTTACCTGATGCTGTGGGTCCAGGATCAAGAATAACCAATGCCAAATCACCAAGCGGTAATCAAAGTTACATAGTTTCACTGATTGAAAACTGGGATTCTTGGTAATTCACCATATGATTGAGCTGCAGAAGTTAGGAGAGCATGCGCATCTTGTCCACCCATTTCCCAAACAGTACTTGGGTGTACTGCTTAATTTGTCTCAAAATGTACTTAGGTCCATTTTGTGTGCTACTGGATTCTCCTTAATTCTAAGCCTGACCTTTTTTAAAATTTTCCTGTTTCTTTAGGTTCTTGGAGACTGTGGAGTTGCAGATCAGTCTGAAAAACTATGACCCACAAAAGGACAAGCGTTTTTCTGGCACTGTCAGGTTTGGTGTTATTCTTGTACCACCCAGCCTTCAGCCTGCATCCCTCTCCCTGTTACTACAAGGCTCTGAATTCAGACTACCTACTCTGCAGCATGTTGACTGCTAAAGTACATGGCAGCTGGGTGTAATGCTGACTTGCTTGGGTAGTTCAGATCCCCCTGCTGTAAAGTGGGTGTGGCTGGACGGACCCTTACCCTGGGTCTTAAAACATGAGGGAAGGTGGTGAAGCTCTTCTGCTGATCTCACCGATCACTTTAGGAAGCCAGATTAGACGCTGGTGGGTGAAGACATACTAGCTGGCTGTGGTAAGGCTTCTCAGCTGTTGCTCAGTACGTCCCTTTCATGTTTCATGTCCTTGGCAGAAATGAGATGGCTATTGGTGATGCTCTCTTTCCCTTTATCAGGCTCAAGTCTGCTCCACGTCCTAAATTCTCAATCTGTGTATTGGGAGACCAACAGCATTGTGATGAAGCCAAAGCTGTTGACATCCCTCACATGGACATAGAGGCTCTGAAGAAACTCAATAAGAACAAGAAGCTAGTGAAGAAACTGGGTGAGCAAAATTGGGAAGGGGCCTCTGAAGCACAACATCTGTGAATAAGACTCTGCATGTAGGAGTACCTGGGGCATGCCACTATGCAAGTAGTTAAATGTGGTGTAGGGTTAAGAGTTCTTTTGCTTCTCAAGCATAAACATGCCTTCACTGCTTTCCTGTCTCTGGGTTGTATCCAATGCTGTCTGTGCACAGAACAGGCTTTTACTTCTGCAAAGGGGCTTCATTGTCTTCTTCCCCTTATGGCCCTCCATGCACCTCCATTACTTGTTCCACATGGTTGGGGGACCTTCCAAAACAGATTTTGGATATGTACTGGGGAGGAGAGGATATTAAAATCCTGTTGTGCGAGCAAAAGTGCCCAAGCAACATTTTTTTTGTCTTAATCCAGGCATTTCTGTCCCACATGTCACTGTTTTGCTCCTTCCTTTCTAAAGTGGGGAAACAATAAATGGAATGGTTTAACATGGATGAACCAACACTCACGGTTTGAGAGAAACAAACAATGAGTGCTGGTTCACAAATAATGGGAAAGCCAGCTGCTCTGTTGCTTGTTTTCGTGTTCTAGAAATTGAGGAGTGAAGCCGGAGCTGTTAAAGCTATGGGCAAACATGGCTTCTGTATTGGGGGTAATTTGTGAATCTGCCTTGTGTTGTGTAAACAGCTTACCTGACAGCGATGAAGCAGGCATGCTCAGAAATCTTGCTGTACACACACAACTCATCACACAGCCCCTTGGATTGGAGGCTTTGTCTTATGGTCTGTAAGGTAAACATATGATCAAATAGCTGGAAGCCAACTGAAGAATATTGAACCCAAATTGTTGCCCTTAGAATCCAATAATATATGGTTGGTTTAGTCCCTGTTTTCTTTGAGTTGCAGGTTTTAATCTCAGGTTTGAATTTCCCAAAAAAATCCTAGGTGCTTACTAATAATCTATTCAATTGGTAGCTTTTGAAGACATCTGTACTTTGTGCTTTTCAAGCTTTTAAGGTGAATCTCAGATGGTCTTGCTACTATGTATTAATCTTTCTATTTTTTTACAGCCAAGAAATATGATGCTTTCCTGGCCTCTGAATCTCTGATCAAGCAGATTCCTCGAATCCTGGGCCCAGGACTGAATAAAGCTGGCAAGTTTCCTTCTCTACTCACTCACAATGAGAACATGGTAGCAAAAATTGATGAGGTCAAATCCACAATCAAGTTTCAAATGAAAAAGGTATTTTTTATTCTGATGATGGAAATTGAATGAGGCCACAACACTTGGCAGTCACCTTTGCTTGACTGGATTGCTGGTATTTTCTTGAGTAAGGCCTGTTCCCAGATATACAAATCTGGCTTGTGGGTGGGTCAACTAGGAGAAATCTTTAGTTGTATAATGAGTAGGGTCCTTTGGATGAGACATCTTGGGTAGATGGCTCTCTCAATTAAAATTGGTGGAAAGGAGGGGTGTAGGCAGAAGTAAAAGAAGGAAATCCAAAGCCATTCAGCTCTTTTAGTTTTATACTTTATTGCATTTCCATGACAAGTTACTCATGCCTATATTAAAAATAAGAGTTCTTTACTACTGTGACTCCTATTAACATAGAAATTGTTACCAGCTATCTCTCTGTAACCTTTTATTTTCTTCCCAGTTCTTCCAGATATTTATTTCTTTCCAGTTCAGTGGAACTTTCTGTGGCCCTGCCTTACCAGATAGTCCCGACTAATGCTTTTAAGTCTCAGTGATCTAAGCATGTGCTCAAAAGCCCTGCTGAATCGGGCAAAATTAACTGGAAGCTACTGGAGGAGAAATAATCTAGGCCATCTCTAGCAAAGTAGCCACAGTAAAAATAGAAGGCTTGAATATTTAGCCTAAATTAGATTAACTCCAGCAGCACCAGAGTAGTGCCCACAGGTACTCTCCAGCACCTCCTTTTAGTGCCCATAAAAGGTATCAGTAAAAATCCACAAGAGACTGTTCTTCCTGCTTAGTACCTGCTTGCACTTGCTCAGCCTCTCCTACATGAAACATGCTCCCTTAAACCTCATTCAGATTTCTTTGGATGCCTATCCTCCCAAAATATTCTGAACACAGGTGCAAAAAGCTACTTTCTGTGAATAAGTACAGTGGTTCTTCACCGGGCTACTTTTCCCCGGTGATGTGGTGGTAGTCCTGTCTCTTTTCTGCTCTTTCAGATATGGCAGCCATTTTGTTTTATGCCATGCCCCCATGACAGCCATTTTGTGACTGGCCCACTGTGATCACTAGAATTTGCTCCCTAGTAACTATTTTGGAATTTAGCCTGTGTCAGCCATTGTAGTTTGCTGTATAACAGAACTGGGTACTTAAACAGTATTTTGTTTTTTGTAGTGGCTTCTGTTTTTATCCTGATAAACTAGCATGGTACAGACCGAATTAACTCTCATTTTTAAACTATTCTTGCTTAGGTGAGGCCTTGCTCTGTTGTGCTGTTTTTTTCCACAGGTCATGCTACTAAAACTGGTGGTATTTGGGATAACAAACGGCATGGCTTTTCCATATGTTTATTTTCCCCACCCTTTGCTCCCCTTACCTTGAAACAACTGAATGAGTGAATATTTTCCTGTGTTCTCTCAGGTGCTCTGTCTGGCAGTAGCTGTTGGCCATGTAAAGATGACTGAGGATGAGTTAGTCTACAACATTCATCTGGCTATCAACTTCCTGGTATCTTTGCTGAAGAAAAACTGGCAAAATGTGCGGGCCTTGTACATCAAGAGCACCATGGGGAAACCCCAGCGCCTATACTGATGACAATATAATTGTTTTTGACTACATTAACTGAGTGTGTGGCTTTTGGCTTTATAAAAGTCCTAGTACCTGGAATATCGGAATAGTTCTCTACTTCTGTTAAGCTGAGATTCCCCTGCATGCTCACAGGTTGAGAAGGGAATACACGCATTTGAACAGACCATCTTGGTTATCTTTCTAGAGCCATGGCACAAAGATCCTAAGTAGTGTGAGAATTGGGGGGGGGGGGGCTGGAGCAAAAGTTAAGAGTAGAGGTTGACCGAACTTTCAATCTAATGGGACTGAGGCATCACAGGCTGTTCGGTCAAAAAACATAGGAGAATGGGGTGAATGTAATGTCCCTAAACACGAGAAGCATTTGCAAGGGAGGCTGCACAGAGAAACAACATGGCACATAAAGATAATAGTACCCCACATGAACAGATGCGGAAAGAGGTCAACAATCACAGAGCTGTAAAGAAGCACTTGAGAAGGATTTTCATGATATCTCGTGGTTCAAAGCAATGGACCAAGTAATCCATGTGAAGCCTGACCACAGAATAAGGTGTAAATACTGCTACGTGTCATCTGCACATGATGGGTGATGCCTGACTAAGTCATACTCTGAGTAGAGCCTTTGAAATAAATGTACTTAAGTTTTAATGGGTCTACTCTGAGTATGATTAGCGTTAGCTATTGCGCTATACTTTTGTTAATATGGCCTAAGATTGCATTAACTTTTTTAGCAGCTGCATTGTACTTCTGGCTCATGTTGAGGTCAGTGGGTAGTATTCAATGCTCGAACTATTCAGAATAGACCCATTAAAGTTAATAGACATGACCAGCTTGGGTTCATTGATTTTAGTATGTCTACTCAGAGTAGGACTTAGTTGAATGCAGCCGGCTGTTTCAGTTGGTCAAGATCGCTTAATCTTGATTCTGTCTTTTATTATGTTAACTATGGCTCTCAGCTTTGTGTCATACGAAGATTTGATAAACATTCTCTCTATGCCCTCATAAGAGTTATTTATAAAGATTTTTAACAGCATTGAGCCTAGGACAGAGCAAAATTGCAAAGTATAACCAATATCACTAATACCATGAGTTAATATAAAGATGAACTTGTTATATCAGTAGGACTTTTAACATTTGAGATATGCTTCCATTAGAATTAATATGGCCAGTTTTCAACCTGGGTGTCTTGAAGACCGCATCCTCTGAATTCAGGCCAGTGACTACTGCTGCAACATTGTTTCTAATCCAAGTACTGAAGTGGCTGGCCGACATCACAACAATTTGGATACATAAATTCTAATGCAATAGTACATTAGGTACAAACGGGGGCACTGCTCTCCCCTTCTGCTCTGGCCACCATCCTCATAAAATACTGTATGTGTGAGGTTTAGTTTGTGACTAAAGTCTCTTCCCCCCAGTTTTAGGAAGAGAAACCTTCCCATGCTGCTTTATATGAATTACAGTATTCTGCTTTCCTATATACAGTTAGGTCTCTGGACTGTTGACACTAGTTTAGTGTGTGTGTCTGTGTTTAAAAACGTGGCAACTATAATAAAACTAAAGTAGTTGTCTTTGGGCTCACCCTACACACATACAGTGCCTTGCACAAGTAACCAGACCCCTGACCAATGCTCTCATATTACAAAATTACAAATGGTACATTGCAATTTTGTTCTGTATGATACTATATTTTGAAATACTGAAACTCAAAATCAATTATTGTAAGGTGACATTGTTTTATGTTGGGAAATGTTTGTAAGAAACAAAAAAAAACATGTTGCTTGCATTATTCAACCCTCACACATTAATATTTGGTAGAGCTACCTTTCACTGCAATAACGGCTTTAAGTCTTTTGGGGTAGGTATGTACCAGCTTTGCACACAGTGTCAGGGATTTTGACCCATTTTTGGCAGATTCACTCCAGGTCGTTCATGTTGGTTGGACATCACTTGTGGACCGCAATTTTCAAAGAGCACCACAGATTCTTAATGAGATTGAGATCAGGACTTTGACTGGGCCAGTGTAGGACATTCACCTTTTTGTTCTTGAGCCACTCCAATGTTGCTTTGGCCTTGTGCTTGGGATCACTGTGTTGCTGAAAAGTGAATTTCCTCCCAAGCTTCATTTTTTTAGTGGACTGAAGCAGGTTCTCTTGCAGTATTTTGCTCCATCCATTCTTCCTTTGATTTTAACAAGATGCCCAGTCCCTGCTGATGAGAAGCATCCTCGCAGCATGATGCTGCCAGCACCATACTTCACTGTAGGGATGGTCTGTCTTGAGGCATGGGCAGTGTTAGGTTTGCTCTACACATCACTGAGTTTTGGCCAAAAAGCTCTCTTTTGGTCTCATCTGACCACAAAACCTTTTCCCACGTTGCCGCTGGGGCGCACTCATGCTTTCTGGCAAACTCCAGACGTGCTTTCAGATGGTACATTTTGAGTAATGTCTTCTTTCTTGCCACACTCCCATACAGGCCAGTGTTAATGCAGAGCTCTTGATAACGGTTGATTGGTGCACCATCACTCCCAGCCACTGAACTTTGTAGCTCCTTCAAAGTGATTGTTGGCTTCTCTAACAAGTCATCTTGTTTGAGCGCTGAGGTTTGAGGGATGGCCTTTTCTTGGCAGTGCCTGGGTGGTGTGATGGGAGTTTCCACTTCCTGCTTATTGATACAACTGCTCACTGGGATATCTAAACACTTGGTTATTATTTTGTACCCTTTTCCTAATTATGCATTTGTATTACATTATCTCTCACTTCTGTAGAATGCTCTTTGGTCTTTGTTTTCCCTCAGATCCACAGCCCGACCAATGATCCTTCACAGGGGTTTTTATTCTGACTTTAATGGTTCACAAGTGGAGGCCAGTGGTAAGGTAATTGTGTCCTCGATTTCCTTCATCTGTAAACTGGGAGCTTCCACAGCACAGGGGTTGAATACTTATGCAAGCAACATGTTTCAGTTTTTTATGTTTCTTACATTTCCCAACATAAAACCAATGTCGCCTTACAATAATTGACTTTGTTCTTCAAAATATACAGAACGAAATTATAACAGCATTAGTCAGGGGTCTGATCACCTTTGCAAGGCACTGTAGCTCAGCTATGGAACAGGTGAAATTGTATCAATACTAGAAGCTTTTGTTCTCTGGGTCCTTCAAAAAGAGAAAGTCTTAATACTACAAAATTAAGCATTGAGCAGACCTCAGGAAGACTTCAGAAATTCTGAAAAATGCAGGTTCTGCAATTTCTCAAAATCCTTGAGTCATGACTATATCGTCAGCTTTTACATAACACAGATTTGGGGCAGTAGTGTAGCAGCAAATTCAGAAGTGCAGGGTTCCTTCATGATAATTGCACACACAATGCACCCTTTCCCTCCATGTCATGTCCAAATCTACACTCTTACTTAAACAGACATCATACAAGCTAATCAGCATGAGAGGGGAGGCTGTGTGGTAGCTACAGAAAAGAGTCTTAGTGACTACTGATTCACTCTGGTTGGCTCCAATCAGCACAAAAAGAAAAGGACTCTTCTCAGTGGTTAACACTCCCCTTTCATGATGATTGGCTTCTACATACAGACCTAGCTGGGACCCTGCTCCTATACGACCCATAATTACTACATCGGGGTATTCCTTCAGTATATATACTGAATATATACCAGGGTGTGCTTCCCCCCCCCCATAGAATTCATTGCAGATAGAAATGAATGTTTCAGATCATGCCTATGCCGAAAGGGAGAATACTTTTCAGGAAATCCAATATGGTCAGTTCTGATACTTGGCATCAGAATAATTCAGTTGAATCATTGGTATAGGTTCTCAAATTATTTCTATGGAGTCAAGTGGTCTGTTGCCAAATTAGATTTCAAGACCATGCTGACAGAAACCTGCACAGTGCTTCATAATCTATGGCTTCATTTAGGATTGCGACCAGGTACAACATAGATTAAGTATCAACAGAACCTAGAAAATTATTCCATCAATTTTAATGAATTCCCTATGAAGAAAGCTTATACAATAGAGGTTTCACTTAATACTAGCTGTCATTTTGGATTAAAGAATTAGTCATTTTTCATACTATCGTGCACTGTACAGAATGGAAAATGGGAGGCTTTATAACATTTTGCGTGCAGAAACAACATGAGGAATAGATTAATCCTTGAACTGTTGAAAGGTCTAATTTGCAAAAATGTAACCTTCTGTTTTCGACTATCATCCAAGAAGTTAACCAGAAAATGACCATTTTTGTACTGTCAATACCAGAACAAAAATTTACAGTTGTCCATATTCTTGATTTGTATTAACACAATTTTCAGTTTACTTAGGTTGTTCAGTTTTATCTTGTCTGTTTTAGTTTTACCTTAATTTTATGACAAGTTTTCTTATGGCTGAACAAATGCATTTCAATTATACATTTACTGCTGGACCTACATTTAAAAATAAATTTAGGGAGCTTTCTGAATACGGAGGGTGCAGAATCTGGAGATGAATATTAGAAACATCTATATTATTAAAGTCAAACCTCCCTCATTTCATGTGCATTCGCTTTGCAGGCATAAAGGGAAGTTATGATGCAGAATTCTCAGGATGCTGTTAAAGTCCCATTTGCTGAGCTACCTCTGGGCGCCTTTTCACAGGGGCAAAAGAGCAGCTTTGAAGAGCTGCCCCCTTGCATCCGGTTTGGAATTGTCTTGCGTTTGTGACATCAAGGAGCCAGTGAAGTTCCTTTCTGTCTTGTCCCACAACTGTTTATCTTCACACACAGACCTCTTTGCAGCTTAAGTCCAATCAAAAGCAACAAATCTGCTTTGAGGATGGATGGGATGGGAAGCGAGTTTGGTTAGAAAGGGTAGCTATGCTGTGAATATAGTTCAGTGCTGAGAAAAACAAGATTGGACACAAAGCAAGGCTGCTCTTAGCCAGTTTGTTGCCTGAGGCAACAGAGGAACATCAGGGATCAAAGCTAGCCTGATAGCTGCATAAAATGTGCGGTAACTGGCTGTGGATTCCAAACAAACAAGATTACAACATCCCTCAGGACTAAGTATGTCACCTGAGAAATGAGGTCTTCGGGCGCAATCCTAACCCCATTTACTTGGGAGTATTCAATCAGACTTTTTTGTAAGTAGACGTGGACCATGTAATGTTCCTCCCTGGCACCACCTGCGATACTCCCACCCATGGCTACCACCAGGGAGAAATGTACTTTTATTTTTCTTTAGCACACCCTAGCACAGATCTCACAAGATCCCACTGCTAGGCAGCACCACCAGTCACTCCCTGTAAACAATACTGCTAGAGACTTCGCCTTAGTCTCCCTTCTGGCTTATTACTTTGTGTCTGGGTGCACTTGCAGGCCACAGCCCCCCTGTATCTTTGTGCCAATAAAGCATACAGCCCTGGGTTGCCTTGGATACTTGATGATACACTATCTCTTCACCGCTGCCACCATTTGATATTGTTTCTCTGCCTTGGTAAATGCCCTGCCCACCCTTCTGGACTGTGAAAGTCCCAGCCAAGGATCAGGCTTTTGGTAAACGAATAAAATATTTATTTATAAACACCAAGAAATAACAAGATTATATAAGATATGTTTAACAAGTGTATGGTTTCATATAGTGTCACTCTTTATGTTTCTGGTCATATATATATTGCCTAAATATCAGCCATGACCCTCCATGGCGCAGAGTGGTAAGCAGCGGTGACGCAGCTGAAGCTCTGCTCACAGCCGGAGTTCGATTCCAACGGAAGTTGAATCTCCGGTAAAAGGGGTCGAGGTCCACTCAGCCTTCCATCCATCCGTGGTTGGTAAAATGAGTATCCAGCATACGCTGGGGGGTAAAGAAAGGCCGGGGAAGGAACTGGCAATCCCACCCCATATATATGGTCTGTCTAGTAAACGTTGCAAGATGTCACCCTAAGAGTCAGAAATGACTCGCACTATACACCTTTACCTTTTTAAATATCAGCCAAATACAATCCAAGCCTCCCTCAGAACTCTGCCAACCAACTCCTCCAAAATCCCTATCATCAACCAACTGACCCTCAACAACTCCCCCCTGACTCAACTGTCATCCTCTCATTTATACCTTCAGCCATTCAAACACTCAGCCAATCATCATACAGCATTCTCCAGCATTCTAGCCCATGTACTCCCCCCTCTCACACAGTCACTTACCATATATCACTTAATAAACCCGCACTTACCATATTTACAAATATTAAAATACAGGGACATCACAGACCACATTCACACCATAGATTTGTTCCACTATACCCCTCACAGAACTACAATTCCCAGGTTTCTCTGGGAAGAGGAATGTTAGCCCACTCTGACAATTGTAGTTCTGTGAGGGGAATGGGGGGGGGAATCTCCTAACACCTCTCAGAACTCTTCACAAACTACCCTTCCCATGGGGGAAACCATGACCATTTAAAGTGCAATAATAGTGGAATAAATGAATGGTGTGAATGTGGCCATGGTTAGGATTGCATTGCTAGTTGACTATTCCATGTCCATGAATGGATGTTTTAATCAGTTATCCTTGTGTTCATTTGTATATGAATGAAAAATAATACTTTTTATATTTATATATATATATAAAGTTTAGATTGTTTTTAGATATTGATGGCTACTAGTCATGATGGCTATGTTATCTCCAATATCAGAATCACAATGTCTCTGAATACCAGTTGCTGAGAATGATGAGCAGGGAAAGGCTGTGCTCTTGTCCTGCTGGTGGCCTTCCTGAACACACTTGCCTGCCCACTGTGAGAAAAGATGCTGGACGAGATGGGCCTTTGGTCTGATCCACCAGGGTTTTTCCTTATGTTCTTAAATTACCCACACACTCACAGACACATCACAGGAGCAGGCACCATCTAAATGAAATGGACTGCCTTCAAGTCGATCCCGACTTATGGCGACCCTATGAATAGGGTTTTCATGGTAAGTGGTATTCAGAGAGGTTTACCATTGCCTTCCTCTGAGGCTGAGAGGCAGTGACTGGCCCAAGGTCACCCAGTGAGCTTCGTGGCTATGTGGGGATTCGAACCCTGGTCTCCCAGGTCATAGTCCAACACTCTAACCACTACACCACACTGGCTAAGAAGAAATATTTATCTGTGTGTGGATGAGAAAAAGCAGGATACAGATGATATCTTTTCAGAGATGACACTTGCCATTCAAAGTTTTTATAAATTTTGTATTAAAAATAATTAACTTTTTCTTAAAAAACACAAAAGTCTGCTGCCCTATTAATAAGGCACCTTTTCAGCTGGTTTAACTGATTAAATTGATCAGCTAAACACTGAAGCCCTGCACTCAGCACATATTCAATTGATCTCTCTCTGTCACTCATTCTCTCACGCACCATCATATGTTCCACGGCTGAGTGATGGGATCTCAAACAGTTTCTGGGTGCAACTTCTGTTGAATCTTCACCATTATTTATTTATTTATTTATTTATTTATTTATTTATTTGCCAATTTATAACCCGCTTTTGTTCAGTGAATTCAAAGCGGCGAACAACATTATAAACTCATACAATGTAAATAAGAACTCATAAAATCACATAATAAATCCGTTAAACATTAGTAATAAGATAAAAATGTATACATTTTGAAAACTTGGCAAAAATTAAAATTAAGTAAAGTGGAAATATTTAACAATTAAAAGCCTGGCGAAATAAAAATGTTTTAACATGACGACGAAAATCTAAAAGGGAGTTAGAAAGCCGTATCTCTAGTGGAAGGGCATTCCACATGCTAGGGGCTATTACTGAAAAAGCTTTGTTCCTAGTGCCCAATTTACAGATTGTAAAAGTTGAAGGAATAATCAAGGTACATTCAACAATGGATCTCAATGGAGATATTCACAAATACGATTGGATAGATAAGATGGCTCCAGATTGTGTAAAGCTTTAAAAATTAAAGTCAATAGCTTAAATTGGTTACGAAATCTGATAGGAAGCCAGTGTAGATGATATAAGAGAGGCGTGGTATGCATTCGAGGACCAGCTCCTGTTAGCATCCGTGCCGCTGTTCTCTGAACCAGCTTAAGCGGCCGAAGGCTTTTGACAGGAAGGCCGACATAAAGGGAATTACAATAATCCAATCGTGATGTTACAAGGGCCTGCGTTACTTTCCGTAGATCGGATAGTCCCAAGAAAGGACGAAGTTGGCTGACTAATTTTAGTTGTGCAAACGCACTCCGAGAGACTGCTGCGACTTGAGGTTCCAAGGTTAGGGCTGAATCTAAAATGATGCCTAAACTACGGACTTGTGCCTTCAGGGGAAGTAAAATCCCATCTAATGAGGGGAGATTTTCATTTTCCTGAAGGGAATCTCGTCCGATTAATAGAACCTCTGTTTTGCCTGGGTTAAGTTTTAGTTTATTACTATTCATCCAATTCTGAACTGCTGCCAAGCATTGGTTCAGAGGATGAACAGCCCCTTTGACATCTGGTGGAAATGAGCAGTAGAGTTGCGTATCATCAGCGTATTGGTGGTAGGAAATTCCAAATTTGCGTATAATACGGCCCAATGGTTTTATGTATATGTTAAACAACATTGGGGAGAGAACAGATCCCTGGGGAACCCCATATCGCAATGGCCAGGGCTCTGAGAGAAAATTCCCAAGAGCAACTCTTTGAAATCTACCTTCTAGGAAAGAGCGAAGCCATTGTAGAGCAGTGCCTCGTAGCCCCATCTCGAAAAGACGGTTCAAAAGGATGTCATGATCAATAGTATCAAATGCGGCCAACAGATCCAATAGGACTAGTAAGGTCACATTACCTTTATCTAATTCAAGTCGTAAATCATCAACCAACGCCACTAAGGCTGTTTCAGTCCCGTGATGAGGTCTAAAACCTGACTGAAAGATGTCGTAGTGGTCATTTGTGTCTATGAAACTTTGTAGCTGCGCCGCCACCACTCGTTCGATTACTTTACTTATAAATGGCAGATTAGATACAGGGCGGAAACTATCACAAAGAGTGGCATTAAGAGAAGGTTTTTTAAGTAACGGTGTTATAATTGCTTGTTTCAGATATTCCGGTAAGTGGCCTTGTTGCAGTGATGAGTTGACTATCAGGCATAGCCAATTTGCCAATTCAACTCTAGATGTTTTTATCAACCAGGAAGGGCATGGGTCGAATAAGCAAGTCGTGGGATTCATTCCACTGAGGAGTTTAGGAATATCCTCTGGTGGGATTAGTTGAAAGGTTGTAAATAAAGAAAAATGGGCCGCATCAACTATGGAATCAGATTAAGGCCTTGTTGAGGTTAGTGTGGACACAGCTGCAGTTTAAATGTCTTGAGTTAGGCTGATGTAATTTCCAAAATGATCGACTTTCTGAAGGCAACAGTAGGTTTCTTCTGGGCCCTCCCAGTTAAGTCAGTACAGTAGCGCCCCGCTTTTCGGTGTTCCACTAATATGGTGGCTAAAATTAGAGTAAGGCCCCACTCATACAACGCTTGTTCCGCTTTTACGGTGTTTTTGGGGGGGTTGGTGCCATTTTATTGATGGAGTTCTGCTTTGTGGCGGGTTTCGCTTTTAGGCGGGGGTCTGGAACTTAACCCGCCATATGAGTGGGGCCCTACTGTACTCCCAGAGACTGTTACAGTTCTCTTACAGTTTACTTTCCTAGCTGTGGTATGGCATCAGGGCAGGACTTTGGAGCAGAAATCGTGGGTCCTACTCAAGAACACAGGAAGCTGCCTTATACTGAGTCAGACCATTGGCCCACCTAGCTCAGTTTTGTCTACACAGACGGGCAGTGGCTCTCCAGGGTTTCAGACAGGGGTCTCTCCCAACCCTATCTGGAGATGTTGGGGATTGAACTTGGGACCTTCTGCTTCCAAGGCAGATGCTCCACCACTGAGCTATGGCCCTTCCCCCCCCACTCATCAGAATGAGAGGGAGGGCCCCAAACACAGCAGAGCTGGCTGACCATATTTTGCAGCAAGTGAAACACCGGAAAAGACCTTTAAGACCATTAAACCCAGAGTCTAAAATTACCTACACCGTTTATGACACTCTCTTTCAAGGATGAGACGATGGAACTGAGACAGACTCCTTGTCAGGCTTAAAGCTTCTCCCTTAACATATGGCTCGAAAGAGCTGAAACCACGACAAGCGTGCAGTGTTTACAAGACGGCAGCCATCCGGCTTATAAACAAGCGGTTTCTCCAGCAGCAGCAGCAGCAGTGGGAAAATTGCATTCCAAAGACAGTGAGCTTGGCAAGAGGAAGTCTGCTTTAAAGAAGGCAGCAGGAGGAGGAGAACTGCAGCCTGGTCTTCATGAGTTGGTGGCTTTGTTTAGGGGCAGAGTGTCCCTGTCTCTGTCCAGCTTTGACTCTTACACTGTGCTCACCAATGCAGGAAACAAGAGCCCTCTTCAAAGGGATTTCCTCCAGTGCTCATGCTTAGACATCTGCATCTCAGCGCTTGACAATCTTTGCATCCCTATCCAGGTATGTCCTTTATACTTATATTTGCTGTGCAGGTTGGGAAAGTGAAGCAGAAAGGGGGGAAAGTCAGAGACCGCTGCCTTTTTCTGGCAGGGCTGTGCTCTCTTTTAATCTACTAGGGCCCCAAATCTGGTGATTTAGCACTAGGCCATTTGTGTAAGTGAGCTTTCAAATTAGATGCAGGAAAGAAGAAACAAAACATATTTCTCTAAAGGGCATGATGTAGCCTTAAATAAAAGTTTATTAAGACAGTCTTCCCCAACCTGCTGTCCTCCAGATGTTTGGATTTACAACTCCCATCATCCCTGGACATTGCTAGCTGGGGCTGATGGGAGTTGTAGTTTAAAACATCTGGAGGGCATCAGTTTGGGGAAGGTTGCTTTCAGACAATTAACAAAGCTAAATGTGGTCTATGAGGTTAGTTGAATAAGCCCATGATGAGGCATGGGGAAAAAGAGGGATTTCTATACGTACAAGTAAAACAATGGGAGTAGAACAAGGGTGGGCAACCTGTGACTGGACTCCAACTCTCATCATCCCTGATCATTGGCCATGTTGACTGAAGCTGATGGAGTCCAAAAACATTTGGAGGGCAACAGGTTCCTCATTCTCTTCTCAAAATGTCCAAAGATAACTTTTATCTTATATATCTGACATCTAGTCTTCTAGATTCTAAATGAAAAGACTAGTTGGCAGATATGGATTGTACTGTTCACTTTATTTTCCTCCAACATTTCCCATGCTCTAATGGTGTGTGTACTTGTCTTGATTACTTTATGTAGTATTGCTTTCAGTTGTACAGCATCTTGGGGACCAGGCACTAGTAATATTGTAAATAATAAACCTCCTCTCCTAACTCTCCTGAAGTCTTAGCACGTGGCCTTGTAAGAGTTAAATTCACATGTCCAAACCCAGAAGCTTTCGTACAAAACATCTTTTTAATTTGTGGAGAATAGCAATATCAATGCCGACTATGTCTAATGGATTTAAGGGTGAGGGAGTCAACTCTTTCAAACATGGCTTGACCTGGGATTTGAGCACATGTTGAACATGTTTACCTGGATACCGGAAGATATCTGCTTTGAGGTGACTCGTGATTGAAGAGTAATCTGAGGATGGAAATAACAGATATCTGACTTTGTCCTTATCCTTCCTTTCTCTGTCATCTTCTGGATTTTGAAGCTTTAACTTTTGAGTGCCTGATGTGGCTAAGCCCTTAGATGGAAAAGAGCTAAAACCATTACTAAGTCAAGCAGTCCCTTCCTGCTTGCTGCTCCTGTCTTGGCTCTGTGCCCTTGGCCTGGATTATAGTTGCTTTCTGTGGGATAGGCTTAGGAGAAGAAACTCCCAATAGCATCTGTATATTACAGTGATGATAAACAGGCTGTGAGAAAAGATCCCTCAGAAACAGGTGCTCACTGGGCATGGTGGTGAAGGAGGAGATGGTGGTGAAGGAGGTGGTGGTGGTGGTGGTCCAGCAGCTATGAAATCTCCTCTGTAGCTTTCCCCCTCTCTCCTTTACCTTTCCGACAGCTATCCTGTAAAGCCAGCTTGAGATCTTCAAAACGAAGACTGGCCTGATGAGGCAATAGTTCTCACTTTTTGCAAGGGTAGAATTGTTGGTAGATGGAGTCAAAATGGTGTGTAGTGACTCTGGAGACTGCTTTAATCAAACAAGTGAAACTGTTTCACAAAATGCTGAGGAACATATTTTGTGAGCATGTTTATATGATGGATTATTTGCAGTGTGTAATTGCTCTTATATGGCCACTCCTCCTGTGAGTGCAAGGCTGAGAGGATTTTATGACACCCTGCTCCGTTTAGGCACCGGGCCCTGCTGGTTTCCATGACATATTAATACATCTTGGGAAAAATATGTGTTTGGATGAACACATTGTAAATACATGTTACTGATCTGGGTGTACATTAACTTCATTATCTCCAATTGTTTGGGGGCAGGGAGAGAATTTTGCCTTGTATTTTATGAGCTATTAAACTATGTAGCTTAAGGGAAGGATGGAATGAGAATAATGATGAACATGTAAGAGTGGAATCCTCCTTTTATTAACCAAGATAAATCTTCCATCGCAAGCCAGCAGTGCTGCTTCTCAGCTATGATATACATATGGACTTAGTGACCATCTGTTTTGGTCATTCCATTTTCTATTTCATAATGCATCTTTCCATCTGTGCTTATCTAGTCATTCTTTCATCTGCCTTCTGCATTCATCTGTTGCCATACATTTCATAAACTTTCCAGAGCTTAAAGGCTGTTACAATGTTCCTCCCACATTTATAAATTTCCAGAAGTGTGAGTGTTTGTGTGTGTGCATGCGCACACACAAACAGTTTAAAACAGACTCTCACATGACAGCAGTTTTGTGTGTACAGGCCCTAAAACCTGTATATACCCCATGCATATGCCATTATAAATGATAGACATCTCTCCCTCCCTACCCCCCTGCCTCCACATGTACACATGGGTAAATGTCCAAATTAGACTACTGCAACAGGTTGCATGCAGGCCTGCCGTTGGAGAGTGTGATGGCTAAGCCATTGACTGGTACTGGCAACAGGGAACATACTCACTAGCTCCACTGCCTTTCATTGTGTTTCTGGGCACAATTCAAAGTGATACTTTTAACCTTTAAACCCCTTGAGGGATTGGGACCAGGTTACCTGAAGGACTGCCTACTCCCATATGAACCTGCTTCATCTGATGTCCTTCTCCAGGTGTCTGCCCTCACCCTCTGTCTTCAGAGGTGAAATTTGTCCAGAATGCCTGGCTTGCTAAGGTTGCTAATAAAGATGGTTCTGTGGCAAGCAATTGTGGGGGGAACATCTTGCCTGAATTAAATGTAAATGTACTGCCTTCAAGTCGATTCTGACTTATAGAGACCCTATGAATAAGGTTTTCATGAGGCTGAGAGGCAGTGACTGGCCCAAGGTCACCCAGTGAGCTTCATGGCTATGTGGGGATTTGAACCCTGGTCTCCCAGGTCGTAGTCCAACACCTTAACCACTACGCCACACTGGCTCTAAAATGCTGTGAGACTATCAGCTCCCACAACTGGTTAATGGAATCCACTGGATTTCTGAATGCCCTGGGGGAGTTCCCAGTAGATAGAGCAGGTGACCCCGCTGAAGCCCTTGTCACGCCGTGGAACAGCAAGGCGCATTGGGTTCTTGACATGGTTGCTCCCGAGCGCCCTCTTGGGCATTGCGGAGCTTGTTTGCACCTTGGTACACCAGTGAGCTAAGGGCAGTAAAACAGGCTGGACGATGGCTAGAGCACAAGTGGCGAAAGACATGCTATGAGTCTAATTGGGCAGGAGTAAAACATCATAACCATGTCTACTGTGTGGTGGTGAGGGCAGCAAAAAGGCCCACTTCTCTACATCCATTGCATCCTCAAGTAGCTGTCCAGTGGAGCTTTTCTGTATTGTCAGGAGTCTGATGACATCAACTCCAGGAAATGGAGTTTAAGACCCTTCAGAGGCCCACTGTGAATTGTTTGCAAGGCACTTTGAGGGCAAAGTTGCTCACCTCCGTAGCAGTTTTGATGCCTCATGCACATCTACTGTAGTCCCCAATGAGGTGTCCAGTGCAACATCTGCTGCAACTTCCTGGGAACGGTTTCACTTGATGTGGCCTGATGATGTAGACAAGGTGCTTGCGATGATGTGACCAGCAACGTGTCCTCTTGACCCTTGCCCTTCTTGGCTTATTAAAGCTTGCTGAGAGGGTTTGACTGAGTGGATCCAGGGTGAGGTCAATGCATCATTGTGGGAGGGAGTGGTTCCAGCCGCCCTGAAAGAGGTGGTGATCCGGCTGCTCCTGAAAAAGCCCACCCATGGGTGGGGAAAAGACCCATTGGTCTGCAACAATTACCAACTCGTTGCAAATACCCCCTTCTTAGGGAAGGTGATTGAGAGGGCTGTGGCACAGCAATTGCAAGTACTCTTGGATGAAGGAGATTATCTTGACTCGTTCCAGTCTGGGTTCAGGCCTGGTTATGGGACTGAATCGGCCTTGGTCACCCTGATGGATGATCTTTATCGGGAGAACAACAGGGGGAGTATGACCCTTTTACTCTTACTTGATCTCTCAGTGGCTTTCGATACCATTAACCATGGTATCCTTCTGGGCTGACTTGGTGAGATGGGTAATGGAGGCACTGTTTTACAGTGGTTCCGATCCTATCTCCAAGGTCATTTTCAGAGAATAGCATTGGGTGATTGTCTTGCAGCCCCCTGGCAGTTGTGCTGTGGGGTGGCGCAGGGTACTATCTTGTCCCGCATGCTGTTTAACATCTACAGTGTATGAAGCCCTTGGGAGCAGTCATCGGGAGATTTGGGGCGAGGTGTCAGCAGTACGCTGACGATACCCAGCTCTATTTCTCTGTAACATGTGAATTGGGAGAGGCCGTGCAAGCCCTGGACTGGTGCCTGGACTCGGTGGTGGGCTGGATGAGGACCAGTAAACTGAGTCTGAATCCTAGCAAGGTGGAGGCACTGTGGGTTGGTGGTTCCCGGGTTTAGATCATTGGTCAGTTGCCTGATTTCGATGGGGTTGTACTCCCTCTGAAAGAGCAGGTCCGTAGTCTGGGGGTGTCCCTGGATCCATCTTTGTCACTAGAGGCCCAGGTGACTTCAGTGGCTAGGAGTGCCTTTTACCAGCTTCAGCTGGTAAGACAACTGCAGCTGTTGTGGACCAAGATAGCCTGACCGCTGTTGTCCACACACTGGTAACCTCCAGGCAGGATTATTGTAATGCACTCTATGTGGGGCTGCCCTTGAGGTTGGTCCCAAAGCTGCAGCTGGTGCAAAATGCTGCAGCGGGACTGCTCACTGGGGTAGGGTATCACCAACATGTCACCCTGCTGCTGAAAGAATTGCACTGGCTGCCCATTTGCTACTGGGCCAAGTTCAAGGTTTTAGTTTTGGTATATAAAACCCTATTCAGCTTGGGAACAGGATACTTGAAAGACCATCTTATCCTTTATATACCCAGTCGATCACTGCGCTCTGCAGGTGAGGACCTCCTACAGATACCATCTTAAGGAGGAGGTCCGTTCTGCACAACACAGGAAACGGACCTTTAGTGTGGTGGCACGTACCCTGTGGAACTCCCTACCCTTAAATATTAGACAGGTGCCACCTCTGTTATCTTTTCAGCACCTGTTGAAGACCTTCCTCTTTCAACAAACCTTTTAAGCTGAGACCTTATCCCAGTTTGCATCTGTGTTGGAATTGCTTTTTTATGTTGTTAAACCTTTTTTTAAAAAAACCAATATGTTTTTACCCTTTTTTAAAAGATGTCTTCAAAGCTTTTTTAAAAAGTGTTTTAAAATCTTTTGTTTTAATGTATTTTAGAGTCTGTTTTTATGATGTTGTAAAGTGTTTTTAGTGCTTTTGTTTGCTGGCCTGGGCTCCTGCTGGGAGGAAGGGGGGGATACAAATCAAATAATAAATAAATAAACTGAATCCAATTAGGCAGTTAGCGAGAATACCTGCTTATCAGCTTGCGACTGGTACCTCAAGGCCACAGGCTTGGGAATGTTGGAGAAACTGTGTGACCATTAGGTGTGAAAACCCTGGAAGATTTCATCATCAGAAAGCCCTCTGATTGGCTAATTAATTCCAGGCCATACATCTTTGGGAGAGAGGTGGAACCATGAAGTTACTCTGCCTGTCTTCCTATAATGTGTGAGTATAGAATAGGCTAGGCAGATTTGTTATTTTTATGCTGTGATTGGTTTAAGAAACTATTTTGCTGCTATATTGTTGCACTTATGATTTTATTTTAATAAAGACAACCTCCTATTTTCCAGTGTGTGTTCATTGCAGGGGAATTTTGACTCTGAATCCAGCACCTTGGCCATTTAGCCATAGACTACCATATAACTGGGTATTTTGCCTGAAGGCTCCAAAACAAGGAGTGCAGTTTTGGCTCTTGTCCTTTGGAAACCTTGGCAGGTCTATTTCTGGCATGCTGGGTTTCCCCTTGGCCTAGATGGGTGACCAGGTTTAAGGAGTGGCGGCGGCAGTCTTCCTACCTTACAGGGTTGGTGTTGATTTAACTTGGCTCTGGTAAGGGAGGCACGGGTTGTGCCAGCTGGGACCAACTTCCCTGGGTTTGGGAGTTGCCCGCCCGGCAGAGTTCTTTGCAAGGTGGGTGGTGACCAGAGAGCAGACATACTTGGTGGCAGCCTCATTTATGGAATGCCTTCACCAGAATTCTCTGACTGACACTGACAATGTTAAGTTTGAGGTGGCAAGTGAGTTCCTTTTTATTTCCCAGAACCTTCCCATGAATGGTGGACTTGTTTTATTCTGTATCTTCCATTTAGAATGCCACCTTACACCATTCAGTTTTATATTGGCTTATCTTGCCTCCTCATTTTTCAGCTGAACTGGCTGGTTTTTCTCTGTGGTTTTATTCTATTCCGTTTCTCTATGCTGTTTGTAATTTTTCATCATTGTCATAATTTGTTTTATCATATTGTGAGATGCTTTGAACGCAAATTTAATAACAAGCAGAGTATGAATGTTAAAAAATATTTTAAAAATATATGCAAGTGATGCATGTAATTTTCACTGCAGACATATGTCTGGGAGAAAACTGTGTGTGAAGCAGAACCAGGTTTTCCCGTATGGGCCACTGCATCACTGTTAATTGTTTGGGGCAGAGGTACAGAACCCGTGGCCCTCCAGATGTCATAGACTCCAGTTCCCATCAACCCCCCCCCCCAGCCAGCATGGCTAATGGTCAGGGATGTTGGAAGTGATAGTCCAGCAACATCTGGAGGGCCACAGGTTAGAGTTTATCCCTAGTTTAGAGGATTGGCTGGGAAGACCTGGATTCAAGTCATCTCTGCTTCACCAGACTCTTAATGACTTGAGGAAGTATTTTTCAGCCTCAAATTTCTACTTGTACAGTGAGGCTCATTTTATTAATGTATGTAAATATTCAGATTCTCTAGTGTTGCAAGAGTAAAAATTAAACAAAATAGGGGTGACATGAGGGCCCGTTGGTTTAAAAAGCAAAATAGAATCTGCACAGAAACCTCTTGTCTGCTTATTTTTCAGTTTACAATAAATGTCAGTTTTCTTTCTTTTTCTAAACTGAAACCAGGCAGAGAGGCATCAACATCACATGTCCAGAATCAATGAGGTTTCATGGCTAATCTGAAAATGTAATTTCCAAGGGGTTTAAGAACTAAGGCTGATATGGTCAGGATGAGACTCATCAGGCCAGGGGTGGGAAACTTGAGACTTTCCTGGTTTGTTGGGCAACAGCTTCTGTAATTCCTGACCATGTTGGATGGGGCTGATAGGAGCTGTAGTCCAACAACATATGGGGGGGGCATAAGTTCTGCAACTCTGCCTGGGGCATATGAGTGGCAGAACTGGGAATAGACCCAAGTGATTTTGATTTCCAGACATGTGCCCTGTTGAACCACACATTGTTTAGTGAGCATATTGGAATGGAGTTTTTTATTCTTGGTGCCAAGTTCCACCATTGCAAGGCAAAATAGCCTTCAAGTCAATGACACTCAGTGAGTCTCCCTATCCCACTGTCCTGTTGAGATCCTTGAGACTGAAATACAAAGTCTTCCCAGTAGATGGCCCTCTTTCTCCATCTTGAACTTGTTTTCATACCTCCTGGATTAGAATAGATACTTAACAGTAGCAGCCCGGAGACTGCAAGGCCTATTTATCAATGTAGTTGAAATGTGATGAACACAAACCTTGCCAGAGGTTTGTGACTCACAGCCTTTTTGGAAATGCCTTTACAGGGAGCTTCTCAGTCCAGTTTACCAGGGAGGGAAAGGTCACACACAGCAAGGACTCTGCAGTCTTGGCTGACAGTCGCCTGGTCCAGGATGGAGAATGGAGCGGTGCTGCAGAGGTAAGGTTGCTGAGTCCATGCCAGCCAGAATCTGTGGAGCAGGGGATGCTCAGAAGGAAATCGAATGATTGGGAAGCAGTGTCTGCAGCAGCAGCACCCCATGCAGATGATACTGCAGAAAGTGGTCCAGCCCAGTGCAACTTTTACTTGGACACATTGCTGGCAGATGTTCCAAGGGTCTCCCTTCTGGAATGGCAAATCCCATAGAAAGGCTGTGACCAGGGTGGGCAGAAAGAAGAGTGTTTGCTTGCTTGCTTGCTCGCTTGGGCAGGCTGTTCCTTTCCCTGCTGGGGAGGCTTTGTGGTAATTTAATTGAGCCTGTTTGTGTTTCAGCAAAGAGCATCGGGCAGAGCTGGATGGACATACGTTATCTTTGGATGCAGGTAAGGTAACAGAGAAGCCTGGGGATGGAGGGAGGAATTGATTTCCTTGGGGTAGGATGAGGCTGTCTCTCACAACGTACTAGCCCAATGTGGTTTGTTAGTACTGCGCAAAAGCCTGGCACCCAGCAGGGCCATCATCACTGACCAGCTAACTACTGCACTTAAAGGTTCACATCCTTAACACAACTGGATAGTGTCAGCCGCCCTTCTGGGAGGCAGTCCTCTTGACAGCTGACCCCTTGTGCTGGTTACCCCAAACAGAGTGTTTTCTTCTTGCATGGCTTATTTATTGACTGTGAACAGCATCACTCTGAGATCAGTTATTGGTCCAGTGCTCCATGACCTTCTCAGGCTCCTGTTGGCCAGGGGAGAAGGCAACAAACGGGCCTCATTTTTCCAGCCCTGTTATGTTCTCTTGCCTCCCTCTTTCTCTTTTTGGACTATCACCATAGCACTTCCCAGCTGCAATGGAGCCACCACTCTCTGGCCTTGGATATGCACATATTTATTATACAGTAGCCAGTTACTGGTTGGGGTTCCTTTTAGATCTCATAATCCCTGTTCTAAAACAGCTGCATTGGTTGCCAGTTCATTTCCAGACCCAATTCATGGTGCTCACACTAGTGTTTAAAGCTCAAAACTAGTTAGGTCCTAAATATATGAAAGCCCACCTCTTTCCCTGCAGATTTTCTCAGGCGCTGAGATCAGCAGAGAGACCCTTGGGTAGTTCCACCACACTCAGAGACTTGGGGTGGTGTCCCAGGAGAGGGAATTCTCTGTGGCAGCTCCTAAAATGTGGAATTCCCTGCCCACCGAGGTGCATCTGGTAATCTCACTGTAGAGTTGATGATGCACCTCTTTACCCTGGCCTTTGACACTCGAGATGTATATATTTAGGACCCAGACTACTTTGTGATTCTGGTTGTTTTTAATGGGTTTTAACACTGCATTTTAAGGTTATTGTAACCCACTCTGGGTGAAGGGCAGGCAATAAATGCCAATAATAATCAGCTGCTTGAAACAGGTTCTGCATGGTTATTCCTTCCTGCTGCTGTGATCAGCACCACTCTCCATTTTATTCTTCTGCCTTGTTCCTGATGCTGGCCAGTGATATCTTGGAAAATCTTCATTACGCTAGGTAAAAGATTCACAGGGAAAGTGACCTACTTCATGTTGCTACTATATTGAAATGCCTCAACTTCAGCAGTTGGAAACCTCAGGCCTAGGGACCAAATGTGCCCCTCCAAGCCTCTCTCTCTGGCCCTCAGAACTCTCCCAAGGCTGTGCCCCTTATTGATCCTGCTTCACATCCTAATTTTTTTGCTTGACTGGAATGTGCCCTTCTACTCTGAGAATGTCTCTCGCTTGTCTGAATGGAGAATAAAGAGAGGTTTGTGTGCATAGAAACTAGCCTATTGTACATAAGTAAAACTTATGTATTTGTTGTTCTGCCCACTGTTGATTATGGCCCCTCCCACCGCTGTCATATGGCCCTAGCAAGATTTCTCAGAAGAGCATGTGGCCCTCGGATTGAAAAAGATTCCTCATCCCTGCTTTACTTATTATAATGTGTGCATTGGGCTTATCTATACCTAAATAACCTGGTCATTCTTATTATACAGCCTCAAGAGTGGCTGTATAGTATAGCCAGCGTGGATTTTTCTCATTCCACAATGTTAAATTGAAAATACACCCCCCATGCCATTCTGATGCTTCCTATAAACTCATTTCAAAACAAAACCTATAGTCCTGGACTTAACAACCCTCTAAATATTCATGGCAAAACAGAAAACAGAGAGAATAGAGAGTTCAAAGTCTAAAAAGAGGGGGGGGAAACTCCAGACCCCTTTTGGACTTTTTTCTGACAGAGTTCTCATAATTTGTTGAAATTCATTAAAAATCAACCATGTTCACAGAGTACCTGTAATCCTATTACTGACCTTGCCCCGTACTTCATCTCCTGCAGTTTAAAAGTTAAAAAAATGTCTGGCTGATGTTTAATTAATTTAAGAAATTTTGCTTTGAACTCAATGATAGTGTTGGGCATGCTCAGTAAGAACCTACTTCCAGTGTTCTAAAAGCCAGACTCCCAGCTGCTGGGCTTGGCTAATCAGGGGGCTACACCCACACCAGTCCTTTATTTCACGTGAGACAGTCCTGGCTTCCCCCAGAGAATCCTGGGAAGTGTAGTTTGTGAAGGGTGCTGAGAGGAGACTGCTATTCCACTGACAGAGCTTCAGTCGCCAGACTGGTTTAACAGTCAGCCACTCTGACTAAAGGTCTGTGAGGGGAACAGGCCGTCTCCTAGCAACTCTCAGCACCCTTCACTAACTACACTTCCCAGGATTCTTTGAGAGAAGCCATGACTGTCCAAAGTGAAATAAAGGCCTGGTGTGGATGTGGCCAGGGACAGCTTTGGTTTAAATTTGGGTAGGAGGCTACATGTGCCTGCTGTAGAATAAAAGGTGGAGAAATGCTGAAAAGCAACGATACTCTTCACAATGTTTTCCTTTTGGAAAGGAAAGGGGCTTTTCCTCTGTCCAGTGCCCACCCACACAATCTCCTCCCCTCTCCCTCCTATTTCCCTCCCCCTCCCCCTCCCCGGGTCGGTGTTGGACTACAACTAGGGAGACCAGGGTTCGAATCCCCACACAGCCATGAAGCTGACTGGGTGACCTTGGGCCAGTCACTGCCTCTCAGCCTCAGAGGAAGGCAATGGTAAACCACCTCTAGATATCGCTTACCATGAAAACCCAATTCATAGGGTCTCCATAAGTTGGGATCGATTTGAAGGCAGTCCATTTCCATTTTCAAACATGATTGCACAGAAATAAATCCCATGCAAATGATCAAACCCACCCTCCCTCCTCCTCCCTCCTATCCCCTCCCTCTTGCCCCTCCCCTCCCCCTCCTCTGCCCCTCCCTCCCCATCCCCTTCCAGTCTCCTCCTCCCCCTTCACCCTCCTCCCCTTCCTCCTCCCCATGGTCAGTTTTACCTATCTTAAGCATGATTGCATAGGAGTAAATACCATTGAACTCTATAAGCATGCAAATGATCAAACCTGCCCTCCCCTCCCCCTTCCTTTGCCCCCCACCAATCCGCTCCTTCCCCCTCCCCCATGGTCAGTTTTATCTATCTGAATTATGATTGCATAGGAGTAAATCCCATTGAACTCAATAAGCATGCAGATGATCAGACCTGCCTTTCCCCTCCTTCCCCTCTCCTCTCCTGCCCTCTTCCTTCTTCTTCCTCCCCTGCCCACTCCAGCCCTCCTTCCCTCTCCCCCTGTCAGTTTTACCTATCCTAAGCATGATTGCATGGGAGTAAATCCCACTGAACTCAATAAACATGCAAATGATCAAACCTATCCTTCTCTTCCCCTCCCCCGCCTGCTCCCATCCCCCTCCTCCCCTCTGCCTTTTCTCCCCTCCTTCCTCCTCCTTCCCCCCATCCCCTGTGGTCAGTTTCAGCTATCCTAAGCATGATTGCAGGGGAGTAAATCCCACTGAACTCAGTAAGCATGCAAATTATCAATCCATTCTCAGCAAATTTGCACAGGATCCCATTTCTTACCTCCCGGATTAAAAATTCACTAATAGGCAAAAAACCTTACAGTTTAAGAACATACTTTTAGCCCACAGATCTTTCTATCAAACTTTAAAAAGCAGGGAAATTGGGCAGCTATAGCAAATGCACCAGGGGAGCAGGAGACCTGACCTCCT
The DNA here is from genome assembly GCF_030035675.1 of Rhineura floridana. Lineage (NCBI taxonomy): Eukaryota > Metazoa > Chordata > Lepidosauria > Squamata > Rhineuridae > Rhineura > Rhineura floridana. The sequence continues at coordinate 76,674,227 of NC_084485.1, read as the reverse complement.
CTCTGAGATATTGTACTGCCCTACAAATTGGTCAAAATGCAAACACAATTTGGGTTGGTCTTTCAGAGTCCAATCCACTTCCTGTGTAGCTTGCAAGAATTTGGTAACATGGGCCTCTGAGCATATGGTGAGTGGTGGCAACACCCGCAATCAGCCCAAATAATAGAAAGAAGACATGTACTGTGCTGATCTTGTTGTAGCAGGGAGAAAGCAACATTATTTTTTTTTTATATAGTTTTTATTCAAATTTTTCCAAAAAACAAACAAAACAAAGTAAGAAAAAACATAACAATACTACAACAAAAAATAAAAATAAAATGGTTGACTTCCGATTTGTCACAGATCAGCTATAAGTATATAATATACATCAAACCTGTCCCTTAATATGTACATACAGAATCCCTTTTCTCCATAAGCTGTCTTAATTAATCATCAAATCCCAGTATCATCATTTTATTTTGATCTTTCGACAAAAAGTCTAAGAGAGGCTTCCAATCCTTAAGGAATGTATCTGTCGATTTTTCTCTAAGTAAACACGTCAATTTATCCATTTCTACTAAGTCCATTAATTTCAGTAGCCATTCTTCCATTGTTGGTATTGATTCCATTTTCCACTTTTGTGCATATAATAATCTTGCTGCCGTAATCATATATAATAATATTCTTCCATATTTCTTTTCTATTTGTTTATCCATAAAACCCAGTAAAAAAAATTCTGGTTTTGACTGAATATTTATCTTTAAAATTTTTTGCATCTTCCTACCTATCTGTGCCCAGAATAATTTCGCCTTTTTACATGACCACCACATATGATAAAAAGATCCTTCTTGTTGTTTACATTTCCAACAAACATTAGAGACATTACTATACATTTTTGACAGCTTTTCTGGAGTCATGTACCAACGGTACATCATTTTATAAAAATTTTCTTTAAGATTATAACATAATGTAAATTTCAAGCCTTTTTTCCACATATTTTCCCATTGATCCATTTGTATGTTATGACCAAAATTTTTTGCCCACTTTACCATGCACTCTTTTACTTGTTCTTCCTCCATATCCATTTTCAATAAAAGTTTATACATTTTTGCAATTATGTTTTCATCATTTGTATACAAACCTATTTCAAAATCAGATTTACTTATTTCAAACCCATACATTTTCTTGTCCATTTTATATCTTTCTAACAATTGTAAATAGGCAAACCAATGAAAACTATATCCTTCCTTTATCAATTGTTCTCTCTCTTTCATTGTGTATTCTCCATGTACATTTTCTAATAGTTCTTGATAAGTTAACCATTTCTCTTTTCCAGACATTTCTCTTCTATAAAACGCTTCTTGACTTGAGACACATAATGGTATTTTCGAATAAAACCTTGGTTTGTATCTATTCCATATTTTCAACAGAGAACGTCTTATAAAATGATTGTTAAAGTCTACGTTTACTTTTACTTTGTCATACCATAGATATCCATGCCATCCCCACTTCAGATTGTGGCCCTCCAAATCCAATAGTCTTTTATTCCTCAATAAGATCCATTCCTTTATCCAGACTAAACAGCAGGCAGCAAAATAAAGTCTCAAATTTGGTAATCCCAGTCCTCCTCTTTCTTTAGCGTCTTGAAGTAATTTAAATTTAACTCTTGGTTTTTTTCCTTGCCATACAAATTTAGAAATATCTTTTTGCCATTGTTTAAAAGGTAAATCAGAGGATATTACAGGTATTGTTTGAAACAAAAACATCATTCTCGGTAATACATTCATTTTTATCACAGATATTCTACCCATTAATGACAGTTGTAGTTTATCCCATCTTAGCAAGTCTTTCTTAATCTCTGTCCATAATTTTTCGTAATTATTATGAAACAGCTTTGAGTTTTTATTTGTCATGATGATGCCTAGATATTTCAACTTTTTTTCTATTGTAAAATCTGTCTTGTCCATTAACTCTTTCTGTTCCCTTAAAGTTAAATTTTTCACCAACATCTTTGTTTTTTGATTGTTGATCTTAAATCCTGCTAACGGTCCAAATTCTTTTAATTTGTCCATCAATATATGAATTCCTTCCAAAGGGTTTTCTAATACAATTATCAAATCATCAGCAAATGCTCTCAATTTATATTCTTCTTTTTTTATTTTTAATCCCGAAATCCTTTTATCTTGCCTTATATCTCTAAGCAGCACTTCTAAAACCAGAATAAATAAAAGGGGAGATAATGGACATCCCTGTCTTGTACCCTTTTGTATTTCACATGAATCCGTTAAGTCTCCATTAACAATTATCTGGGCCTTCTGTGATGTATAAATCGATCTGATCCATTTTATAAAGTTGTCTCCAAAATCCATTTGCTCCAAAACCTGGAACATAAATTTCCAATTCAAATTATCAAATGCTTTTTCAGCATCTAAAAAAATCAAAGCTGCTTGTTTATCATTTCGTTGTTCTAAATATTCCAACACATTCAAAACATTCCTGACGTTGTCACGTAATTGTCTTTTAGGTAAAAACCCTGATTGATCTTCCTGAATAAATTGTTGCAATATTATTTTCAATCTTTCAGCCAAAATCATTGTAAAAATTTTATAGTCATTATTCAGTAGAGATATTGGCCGATAATTTTTTGTTTTAGTTAAATCTTGGTCCTCTTTAGGTATTAATGTTATATTAGCATTTTTCCAACTATCCGGTATCTTTCCCTCTTGCAAAATAGAATTCATTGTAGACTGTAAGGGTAGCAAGAGTTCTTCCTCCAAACATTTATAATACATTGCAGATAGCCCATCTGGTCCTGGCGCCTTTCCTAATTTAATTTTATTTATAGCTTCAGATATCTCTCTTGACGTAATAGGGCCATTAATAACTTGTCTCTGAAAATCTGTAATTTTCGGCAAATTCTGTTTAGATAAATACTCTTCTATTTTTTCAGATGGAATTTCTTGACACTTATACAATGTTGAGTAATATTGATGAAAAATCTTTTTGATTTTTACATTATCTGTCAGCGTCTCATCTCCTTCTTGTATCTTTAAAATAATATTTTTTTGACGTTCTTTTCTTAATTTATATGCTAACCATTTCCCAGGTTTATTTGCAAATTCAAAAGTCCTTTGTTTAGCAAAATTTAATTTCCTTTCAATTTCTCTAACTGTCAACATTGATACTTGCTTCTGTAACATTTTAATTTGATTTACAATAGAAACTTTAGCTGGATTCTTTTTCAATTCTTCCTCTTTTTGTTTTATTTCTTCCAAAATTAATTGCATTTTCTGTTGTTTCTTTTTTTTTAATTCAGAATTACATTTAATAAAGTATCCCCTCATAAATGCCTTACTAGTATCCCAAACAATATTTTCACTTGTTCCTTTATATAAATTATATTCAAAGAACTCCTTTAATTTCTTCTTACATTCTTGTACTACTTTATCATTCTGTAATAAAGATTCATTTAGTCTCCATCTAAATCCAAGATTTTTTTTTTTTAAAGTTAATATCACAGGATTGTGGTCCGAAAAAGTTTTTGGTAATATATCCATTTTAAAAATATCCTTCGCTAAAATTTTTGACATCCAAATCATATCAATCCTCGAAAATGTTTTATGTCTTTCTGAAAAATAAGTAAATTCCTTTGCATTATCATTTATATATCTCCAGGTATCCACCAATTCTAAATGTTCCATGAGTTCAAAACAAATCTTCGGTAATTTACCTTGTGTCTCTTTGATATTTTTTTCAGAAAGCCTATCAATTTTTGGTGAGATTACCCCATTCCAGTCACCCATGACACACCAATGCTCATATGAAAACTCTGACAATTTTTCCATAAGTCCTGTATAAAACCTTGTTTTATCTTCATTGGGGGCATAAATACCCACTATCAAAATGTTTGTACCTTGTAAAGTAATTTCAACCCCCACAAATCTACCACTATCGTCCAATAATACCAATTTAGGAAGCAATTGTGGGTTAATATAGAGAACAACTCCATTTTTTTTTTTTGGTCCAGCTGAAATAAATTCTTCACCCAAATTTTTACAAATCAAATATTTGGAATCTTTCTTCTGAATATGAGTTTCTTGTAAACAAATTATATCCAATTTTAATTTTTTCAAATAATGAAACACTTTCTTTCTCTTCTGCGCCGTGTTGGCTCCATTTATATTCCAAGTTAGGTATTTGTAATCCATCATTAAGCGTGTATTTTAAAATTTGCCTGATGCTCCTTTTGATCCATCATCTTCCTTCCCCTCCTCTGCATATCCTTGTTGACTTTGTTTCCCAGGAACTATATCCATATCTTTGAGTTTATCTTCTTCCATATCTTTTGAAGCTTTTCTCAAGAAGTCCCTTGCTTTTTGAACAGTATTCAGTCTGTATTTCTGTTGTCTGAATGTAAAAATCACTCCTTCTGGAACGTCCCACCTAAATTGAATTTTGCATTGCTTAAGTTTTTCTGTAAGGAAAGCATATTCTTTTCTCTTACGTAAAAGTCTAATAGGAATTTCCTTCATCACCAGTATTTCCTTACCATCAATTTTAAAGGTATATTTAAAGTGTTGCTGTAAAACCATATCTCTGGTCGTCTTCTTTACGAAATGAACAAGCACATCTCTTGGAATTTTTTTCATTGTTGCATATCTGGAGTTAATTCTATAAACTTTGTCTATTTCAAATTCCATCCTATCTTCATTCAAGTCCAGAAATTTTACTAAAGCATTAACAATTTTATCTCTAATGTCTTCACCTGTTTCCTCAGGGATTGCACGGAATCTCAAACAATGCTCTTTATTTCTCATTTCAGTCACAGCTAAATAGTCCAAATTTTTTTCTAGTTCCAGATTTAGTATATCTGTTCTATTCTCCAAGGTTTGTACCTTTTCTTTAGTATTTTTTGCATCTTCCTTTATTTGCCCAATTGTCCCTTTAATCTCATCCACTTGTGTTTTAATATAGTCTTTTATATCTGTCAATTCAGTTTTCATTTCCTGTTTCATTTCCTGTTTTATAGCATTAATCCCTTCCATTATTTTTTGAAACATTTCTGGGGGTATATCCTCTTCCTGTGTATCAATAGAACCTCTTCGCCCCTGGGCCTTGGTTGTTTTTTTAGTTGTCATTTTCAAAAAGAGGCCTTTAATTTCTAATATTAATCACTGTTTCAGAACCTAAGGGCAGTCTATTTCTTTTCTTTTTTTCCCTCCACCAAAAAGAAGAGTTAATATTCCAGGCCTATTATTGAAATCCAGCCAGCACAACACAGTCCTTATCTGCTTCCAAGAATGCAAAACAATTCTGGTTGCCAAGACTAAACAATTAGTAGCATATACGAGCAGCGGATTCATCCAACAAGAAATAGTCCAAAGAGAAAAATAGTCCAAAATATAATAATTACCTCTCATCCGTTTTTAAACTTTAAAAGTCCAAATTCAAGCCAGCTTTTTGTCGTAAAAAAAGTATATAAGTTGTTTATATTTTCTTTCTTCCTTAATTATATTTAAAAGAGAAAAAGTATGACTCACCCAGGTTTCTCAATTGCTGATTCATAAACAAATCCCTTTTATTGCAGTAATTTAAGCCGAATGATAAGGTTTAGGCAGAAGTGGGCTCGCTGGTTAAGAACGTTTTTTTTTGAGAGAAGAAAAAACGCTTCGCTTTATTCCAGTTCAGCTTGCGTGGAATTCCTGACTCCGTCTTCAGCCGATCGGCTTGCCTTCTTATCTCAGGAATTTCCTGATCAATTCCAGCCGCCGACAGCTCAACGAAGTCTTGTGGAAGATCTGATCGGTTCTCCTATACCTTGGAGAACATTTAAGCCAGTCCAAGATTCCTCTTGGAGAAAGCAACATTATTAAGACAGTTGACATAGTTCAGATAGTCACTTTAAATATGTCTGATTTACTCTGCAATTTTAGTGAAGTTTCCTATAGGAAATCATTTTCTTTTGTTTCTATTTCTGTGCATATGTTAAGTACAGCAAGACTTTGCAAAATTTACACTAAAAAAACTCCAAAAATAATTGTGGAATAATGGCACTGACTATTCTGCCATATAGTCTCCAGTGGACCTCATGAGTGTCTCAGTTTGCACAAGATAAAACAGTGGAAGGTGAAATATATTCTAGAAAAATTCTAGGTGTGCTCTCTGTTTTTAATTGACCCTGCCCACCTTGCCTTAAATGAAGTGATTTAAACATAACAGGCTGAAAACATGCATCTTGGGCAGGCTAGGTTTGTTTTTTCCAGCAGCTAGAGTCACTCCTTAAGTAGCAACGTATTGTAATCAGTCTGATTTTACATCAAACTGCAGTTTCAGATTCAACTGTTAATGCACCCAAAATAGAAATAGAACATAACTTAGAACATAAACACAAAAGGCTGTTTTCACGATCATATGACACTGACCAATAAAAAGGCTTTGAAATTAATAAAAATAAATTTGACGCAGGTTTCTAGGATGAATAATGAGAGAAATATAGTTTTCTAGATTAGATTCTCTGTAGAAACAATAATAACACAGGAATGAAGCAAAGTAAGAACACCAACAAACATAGAAAAATGTAATTCCCCTGCTTTGGAGAAGGCAGATATTCCCACTACTCACCATGTGGTCAGAGGCACATGTTATCAAATTCTTCCTAGCTACACAGGATGTGGATTGGACTATGAAAGACCAACCCAAATTGTGTTTGCATTTTGACAAATTTGTAGGACAGTACAATATCTCAGAGAGGAGGTCAGGTCTCCTGCTCCCCTGGTGCATTCACTATAGCTGCCCAATTTCCCTGCTTTTTAAAGTTTGATAGAAAGATCTGTGGGCGATAGGTACATTGTTAAACTGCAAGGTTTTTTGCCTATTAGTGAATATAACTCTTTCAATTGTGCTTTGCTTTCTTTTGAAAGATCTGCAGATCTAGGCAGATCGCAGGTTAGAATGAACTCCTTGTTACCAATGAGGCTTTCACCCACTCACAGACACCCAAGACCTTCTAGCTACTTTGTAGTCTCTTTACAGTTAGTCCACTGACTTACTTGCAGTTGGAGTGCTCTTGCTGTTACATTCTCCTTGCAGTGGCCTGGTGTAGCTTGTCTACTACAATAGATCACTTTTGCTTTTTGTGTTGTAACTTGCCTCTTGCATGCAGACCTTTGAACTGTTGGAGGTGTGCTCACTCAGCAGCACAAAGGATCCCCCGGAGGTGGTAGCCATCTAATTCTACCCTTGCTAGAGAAGGGGCACAGGGGTCCATTGATGGCTCTCATTCTGTGCTAGCTTCTGGTTTGGAGTTAAGTGTTCTATGCTCTGATACACCACATCAGAAGCTGAGATGAATACAGTTCTGGCTTTTGCCTCCTGCACTTGATTCTCTAGGAGAAATGGCCAGTTCTGAAGGTGACTCGGAAAGGATGATGGATGAGAGAAGGCACAGCACTGATAGCACAATCAAGGTCAGTGGGGTTAATTGACATGCTTAACAGGGAGTTCCCAAGTGGTTTCCCGTTTAGGAGCTGATCAGGCCCAGAACTGCTTAGTTCTAGATGGAGTGCTACAGGGGCCTCCTTCCCCTAATCCGTTTACCAACTGGAACCTACTTTATTCCATCCTACTACGTTTTGTCCTCTAAAAATGTATCCCAACACAATCGACATGTAAGGAGGTGTTTTCTTCTGGCCTCTGCTCCTCACTACAGCCCTCTCTGCTGTGTGAAGTTGACAGTTGGCATCACAGCAGTTTCTACCTGTGTTCCTCCCTTCCCCTCTAGGAGAATCTAACCCACCCCATTTCCTGTATGCCTACATCTTACATTTCCTGTAGCTGCCCTTCTCCCTTTGCAGCATTGTGCACTAAGACCCCATGAGCAAGGAAGGAGGGAAAGCTCTGGGGGCAGAGAACCTGCCGTGCACTTTGAAGATCACAGTGAGAGCGATGAAGGTTGGTGAGTGAGACTTTGCCATTGCTTTTGTCATTTGCTCTCCTCCTCTGGGAATGTCCCCCTCCCTTGTTCTCTCCTTTTCTTTCTTTCCTTGTTTTAATTTTTATTTTATTTTATTTTATTTATTTAGTTGCATTTCTAATTTTTATATCTTCCAGTTGCTCCCACCCATTTTCTTTGTTGTAGTTTGGTCTCTTTCAGTTTGCTTCTCCTTTTTCTGCTTTCCCTTTTTACTTCATTTTCTTTCCAGTTCTCTCTCCATCCCTTTCTCAGCCCCAAGGAGAAGATTGCTTGGGGGACCATTTCTTCCAGCGCAGGCCACCAGGAGCTCTCCTTAGTGTGTCCTGCACAGTTCTTGTCCTGCCTTTCCCAGATGTGAAAGTGTTCCTCCCATCCCTGTCTGTCTTCACCCTTGTTGCTCTCCTTCAAATTCTTGAACTTCCTCCTTTGGCATTCCCTACCGAAAGCTACAGTCTGTAAGCAGCTAAAGCCTACCTCTGTTCTGAGCTGAATCCAGTGTTGTGAGATGTTGTGCACCAGCCTTTCCCAACTTGGTGCATTGGCCATGCTGGCTGGGGCTGAAGGAAGTCATCATCTAAAACATCTGAAGGACACCAGGTTGGGGAAGGCTGCCTTGGCTTATTTAGGTTCCTGGTTCAGGAAAACTGCAACCAAATCAGGTTCTATAGTAAGGGTGAAAAATCTTTTCTGTCAAGGGATCATTCTGTTGGAGTAACCTGCTGGGAGCTGTAAACCAGTGGTGGGTGGGGCCAGAGCCCCAAATGAATGGACCAACATCCTTATATTTTCTCTCTCTCTCTCGTTCTGATACTCCTCTCTGCATTCCTGTTCCTTGGAGGGACAAATTGCTCTTGCCAGGGGCCTCAACTTCATTTTATTTTAATTTAATTTATTTTTACATTTATATCCCATGTTTCTTTCTAGTGCCATTAGGGTTGCCAGGTTCAGGGCCTGAGACTGATCCTGTATCTTTAGGAGAAGAGAAAGTCAGCCAAGTGCAGGTGTTCTTGCAACCCTGTAATGGGAAAAACCACAAGGTGGAATTCTCTCTTCCCCCTGCACAACTTTTAAACATACAGAAGACCTCTTGGAGGCCAACCAATCCTTCTGATTCTTAAGATATACTTGAAAATATACATGGGCAGTGTTTGAAAGCCTGCAGTTTGGCTGAATAAGATTTCTAATGGTTGGGTGTCCTGATCCTTCTCATGACTAGCAAAAGCAGTAGAAATTATGCCAGTAATAGTAAACATTGCAGGATAAATTATGCAGAATAGGGTTTTGCATGATTTATATTAATTGCTCAGTTGAACTTTTCTTTGCACAGAATTTGGCTTACTTTGGCATGGAATTTCAATGTTTGCAGTGTGAAGTATACACAGGGTAGAGGAAACTCAAGTGATGTGCAAAAGGTCTTGATCTCCTTTACTCTCCTCCCCCTTGGAACCTTCATTCCTCCTTTGTCTGGATTTACCTTTTTCTTACACTCTTCTGTTCTGCTTCCTACAGCTGGCCTCCTACTTTCTACCAAGTCTATTTTCAGAAACCCCATTAGGGCCCAGAATGGAGTCAGGGGGAGTGAAACAACATCTAGCAATGTCTATATTTTCTGTTTAATTTTGGCTACATTGTTCTGTTTGCTTGTCTGATGGTTGAAGCACAACAGATGGATGTTTTGGTGGCCTTCACCAGGAACTCTGGCCTGAGTGGTGAAAAGCTACATTACTGCTAGCTTTGATCTTGGATGGAAAGTCCTGGCAGCAGTTAGCAGTAGCTGGTATCCTGGAAATCTAGCATATGAAACATGGTAACCTGAAATCCAGTGCTTTTGACCAATCTCTAACTACTACTGTGCCATCCCTGTGGTATTTTCTGGTCAGAAATAGGATGATCTCCTAGCGAGTCTCATGGCTTCTCTTTTCTAGCTCCAATTTGTGCTCTGTTTCCAGACTAGTGTTTTTGTCTAGATACAGATCCCTCTGAAGACTTGCTGGCTACCTCACTGACGGAGCTGTCTGTGCTGCAAAGGCTGGGCCTGCATAGGTAGGAACCTTCCATATATCTGCCCGTTTCTTGAGAGCAGGAAGGGCTCTATAAGGCATGGCACCTACACCAAGAAGGTGGCATTAAAATGATCCTGCATTCAGGTGGAAACAAACTGCTGCATTTAGGAGTATATCGACCCAAGCCAGAAAGTCTTGCAGAAC